>NW_027288793.1:0-300000 GCF_037038585.1 Patagioenas fasciata | reverse complement strand
CAAAAGCGAGGCAGGATTGACATCTGCTCAACAGAGACGGATTCCCTGCGCTGACACAGTTCACAGTTACACGAGAAGCAATCTGAGCGGTCCGTCGACCGGAGACGTGTTTCCCAAGAGGTCGTTTAGCGAGTGAACAGCAGTGTGCGCGACTTTCAGGAGTGTGCCTGGAAAGTGCCAGAATCACCAGGAGCATCTGTGCAAAAGCTGCTGCCTCTGTGACCGCATTGAGGCACGTTCGCGTGTCTGCGAGTATATAGACGGCTCTTTCGCGTTCACTCCGAGGGAAACGGTCCGCTATTGCTTCTGTGCGCACAGACGCGATTCCCTTGTCTCTTGCGAACACAGGGAACTCTGTGCATCCAAATCTACAGGCTAAGGACGCGTCTGCATATGTTTTGGTGAACAATCGAGTGTGCGTGTTCTGACAGCTGCCTCTATGCAGACGTCTCCACAGAGCCACTTCTGAATGCCCCGCAGCCCAGGACTGAATGGATACACTAACAAGTGCACCGGTGTGAGCAACCACATATGCAGAAGGACGTCTTTCATCTCACAGAAGCGCGAACGTCTTGGCGTTCAAGCACATGGCAGAAACAAGGTGTGAACAGATGAGCTGCTGCTATTTTCTCCGTTCGGCATGCTTCGTTGTAGCTCTCTTGCCGGTCGCCGGCTTAGCGGCTTGCTTTGCGCGACTAGCTCTGGGGAGAGAAGGAGATAGCGCCGGAAACCTCGCCTTTTGCCTTCTTCGGCGCTGGAACCTGGTTGCTGCGCCTTCTCTTTGTCCATGTGCACACACACGATTCCTCAGCGAAAACCATGCAGAAACCTTTCCACGAGCACCCAGGGATGTGCACCCAGCACCACGTGCACGCACACGCAGCTAGAGAAAAGCACCTACCTTTTCACACACTGATGCCTAAGCAAACGCGTGGCCACACACACGCACACATCCGCAAGCGCGCCTACTCCCATCTATTGAGGGAAAGACGGACGAGCTCTTTGGTTGCTCTTCACAGGCTTGTCCCTGATCTATAGCTGAGGGCAAACACTTGTGTGCTTGTGGGAGAGCCTGTGTCTTTCCTGGAAGCGTTTGGGAGTTTTGCTCAGACGCGTGTTTCCTCAAGTTCAAGAATCAAGATCTAGGATACCTGCAGACAGGTGCCTGTTTGTGTGGAGACAGTCTGTTTGAAACTGTGTTCCTCAGCGCCCGCTCTTTCTCCCCGTCGCTCCACACGCCTGGGAGTCCCTTTCTTTCTCTCCACAAGCACGTGTGTTGACTTCGTCGCACATGTGCATCTGCACAAGCGTTGAGCTCAGCAGAGCGTGTCTCTTGACACTTGATGTGCGTTGGCTGTGTCTGCCTGCTCCAGTGAAGAGAGAAACGGGAAATCATCTTGGTAGAGGCAACAAAGCAAAAGCGAGGCAGGATTGACATCTGCTCAACAGAGACGGATTCCCTGCGCTGACACAGTTCACAGTTACACGAGAAGCAATCTGAGCGGTCCGTCGACCGGAGACGTGTTTCCCAAGAGGTCGTTTAGCGAGTGAACAGCAGTGTGCGCGACTTTCAGGAGTGTGCCTGGAAAGTGCCAGAATCACCAGGAGCATCTGTGCAAAAGCTGCTGCCTCTGTGACCGCATTGAGGCACGTTCGCGTGTCTGCGAGTATATAGACGGCTCTTTCGCGTTCACTCCGAGGGAAACGGTCCGCTATTGCTTCTGTGCGCACAGACGCGATTCCCTTGTCTCTTGCGAACACAGGGAACTCTGTGCATCCAAATCTACAGGCTAAGGACGCGTCTGCATATGTTTTGGTGAACAATCGAGTGTGCGTGTTCTGACAGCTGCCTCTATGCAGACGTCTCCACAGAGCCACTTCTGAATGCCCCGCAGCCCAGGACTGAATGGATACACTAACAAGTGCACCGGTGTGAGCAACCACATATGCAGAAGGACGTCTTTCATCTCACAGAAGCGCGAACGTCTTGGCGTTCAAGCACATGGCAGAAACAAGGTGTGAACAGATGAGCTGCTGCTATTTTCTCCGTTCGGCATGCTTCGTTGTAGCTCTCTTGCCGGTCGCCGGCTTAGCGGCTTGCTTTGCGCGACTAGCTCTGGGGAGAGAAGGAGATAGCGCCGGAAACCTCGCCTTTTGCCTTCTTCGGCGCTGGAACCTGGTTGCTGCGCCTTCTCTTTGTCCATGTGCACACACACGATTCCTCAGCGAAAACCATGCAGAAACCTTTCCACGAGCACCCAGGGATGTGCACCCAGCACCACGTGCACGCACACGCAGCTAGAGAAAAGCACCTACCTTTTCACACACTGATGCCTAAGCAAACGCGTGGCCACACACACGCACACATCCGCAAGCGCGCCTACTCCCATCTATTGAGGGAAAGACGGACGAGCTCTTTGGTTGCTCTTCACAGGCTTGTCCCTGATCTATAGCTGAGGGCAAACACTTGTGTGGTTGTGGGAGAGCCTGTGTCTTTCCTGGAAGCGTTTGGGAGTTTTGCTCAGACGCGTGTTTCCTCAAGTTCAAGAATCAAGATCTAGGATACCTGCAGACAGGTGCCTGTTTGTGTGGAGACAGTCTGTTTGAAACTGTGTTCCTCAGCGCCCGCTCTTTCTCCCCGTCGCTCCACACGCCTGGGAGTCCCTTTCTTTCTCTCCACAAGCACGTGTGTTGACTTCGTCGCACATGTGCATCTGCACAAGCGTTGAGCTCAGCAGAGCGTGTCTCTTGACACTTGATGTGCGTTGGCTGTGTCTGCCTGCTCCAGTGAAGAGAGAAACGGGAAATCATCTTGGTAGAGGCAACAAAGCAAAAGCGAGGCAGGATTGACATCTGCTCAACAGAGACGGATTCCCTGCGCTGACACAGTTCACAGTTACACGAGAAGCAATCTGAGCGGTCCGTCGACCGGAGACGTGTTTCCCAAGAGGTCGTTTAGCGAGTGAACAGCAGTGTGCGCGACTTTCAGGAGTGTGCCTGGAAAGTGCCAGAATCACCAGGAGCATCTGTGCAAAAGCTGCTGCCTCTGTGACCGCATTGAGGCACGTTCGCGTGTCTGCGAGTATATAGACGGCTCTTTCGCGTTCACTCCGAGGGAAACGGTCCGCTATTGCTTCTGTGCGCACAGACGCGATTCCCTTGTCTCTTGCGAACACAGGGAACTCTGTGCATCCAAATCTACAGGCTAAGGACGCGTCTGCATATGTTTTGGTGAACAATCGAGTGTGCGTGTTCTGACAGCTGCCTCTATGCAGACGTCTCCACAGAGCCACTTCTGAATGCCCCGCAGCCCAGGACTGAATGGATACACTAACAAGTGCACCGGTGTGAGCAACCACATATGCAGAAGGACGTCTTTCATCTCACAGAAGCGCGAACGTCTTGGCGTTCAAGCACATGGCAGAAACAAGGTGTGAACAGATGAGCTGCTGCTATTTTCTCCGTTCGGCATGCTTCGTTGTAGCTCTCTTGCCGGTCGCCGGCTTAGCGGCTTGCTTTGCGCGACTAGCTCTGGGGAGAGAAGGAGATAGCGCCGGAAACCTCGCCTTTTGCCTTCTTCGGCGCTGGAACCTGGTTGCTGCGCCTTCTCTTTGTCCATGTGCACACACACGATTCCTCAGCGAAAACCATGCAGAAACCTTTCCACGAGCACCCAGGGATGTGCACCCAGCACCACGTGCACGCACACGCAGCTAGAGAAAAGCACCTACCTTTTCACACACTGATGCCTAAGCAAACGCGTGGCCACACACACGCACACATCCGCAAGCGCGCCTACTCCCATCTATTGAGGGAAAGACGGACGAGCTCTTTGGTTGCTCTTCACAGGCTTGTCCCTGATCTATAGCTGAGGGCAAACACTTGTGTGCTTGTGGGAGAGCCTGTGTCTTTCCTGGAAGCGTTTGGGAGTTTTGCTCAGACGCGTGTTTCCTCAAGTTCAAGAATCAAGATCTAGGATACCTGCAGACAGGTGCCTGTTTGTGTGGAGACAGTCTGTTTGAAACTGTGTTCCTCAGCGCCCGCTCTTTCTCCCCGTCGCTCCACACGCCTGGGAGTCCCTTTCTTTCTCTCCACAAGCACGTGTGTTGACTTCGTCGCACATGTGCATCTGCACAAGCGTTGAGCTCAGCAGAGCGTGTCTCTTGACACTTGATGTGCGTTGGCTGTGTCTGCCTGCTCCAGTGAAGAGAGAAACGGGAAATCATCTTGGTAGAGGCAACAAAGCAAAAGCGAGGCAGGATTGACATCTGCTCAACAGAGACGGATTCCCTGCGCTGACACAGTTCACAGTTACACGAGAAGCAATCTGAGCGGTCCGTCGACCGGAGACGTGTTTCCCAAGAGGTCGTTTAGCGAGTGAACAGCAGTGTGCGCGACTTTCAGGAGTGTGCCTGGAAAGTGCCAGAATCACCAGGAGCATCTGTGCAAAAGCTGCTGCCTCTGTGACCGCATTGAGGCACGTTCGCGTGTCTGCGAGTATATAGACGGCTCTTTCGCGTTCACTCCGAGGGAAACGGTCCGCTATTGCTTCTGTGCGCACAGACGCGATTCCCTTGTCTCTTGCGAACACAGGGAACTCTGTGCATCCAAATCTACAGGCTAAGGACGCGTCTGCATATGTTTTGGTGAACAATCGAGTGTGCGTGTTCTGACAGCTGCCTCTATGCAGACGTCTCCACAGAGCCACTTCTGAATGCCCCGCAGCCCAGGACTGAATGGATACACTAACAAGTGCACCGGTGTGAGCAACCACATATGCAGAAGGACGTCTTTCATCTCACAGAAGCGCGAACGTCTTGGCGTTCAAGCACATGGCAGAAACAAGGTGTGAACAGATGAGCTGCTGCTATTTTCTCCGTTCGGCATGCTTCGTTGTAGCTCTCTTGCCGGTCGCCGGCTTAGCGGCTTGCTTTGCGCGACTAGCTCTGGGGAGAGAAGGAGATAGCGCCGGAAACCTCGCCTTTTGCCTTCTTCGGCGCTGGAACCTGGTTGCTGCGCCTTCTCTTTGTCCATGTGCACACACACGATTCCTCAGCGAAAACCATGCAGAAACCTTTCCACGAGCACCCAGGGATGTGCACCCAGCACCACGTGCACGCACACGCAGCTAGAGAAAAGCACCTACCTTTTCACACACTGATGCCTAAGCAAACGCGTGGCCACACACACGCACACATCCGCAAGCGCGCCTACTCCCATCTATTGAGAGAAAGACGGACGAGCTCTTTGGTTGCTCTTCACAGGCTTGTCCCTGATCTATAGCTGAGGGCAAACACTTGTGTGCTTGTGGGAGAGCCTGTGTCTTTCCTGGAAGCGTTTGGGAGTTTTGCTCAGACGCGTGTTTCCTCAAGTTCAAGAATCAAGATCTAGGATACCTGCAGACAGGTGCCTGTTTGTGTGGAGACAGTCTGTTTGAAACTGTGTTCCTCAGCGCCCGCTCTTTCTCCCCGTCGCTCCACACGCCTGGGAGTCCCTTTCTTTCTCTCCACAAGCACGTGTGTTGACTTCGTCGCACATGTGCATCTGCACAAGCGTTGAGCTCAGCAGAGCGTGTCTCTTGACACTTGATGTGCGTTGGCTGTGTCTGCCTGCTCCAGTGAAGAGAGAAACGGGAAATCATCTTGGTAGAGGCAACAAAGCAAAAGCGAGGCAGGATTGACATCTGCTCAACAGAGACGGATTCCCTGCGCTGACACAGTTCACAGTTACACGAGAAGCAATCTGAGCGGTCCGTCGACCGGAGACGTGTTTCCCAAGAGGTCGTTTAGCGAGTGAACAGCAGTGTGCGCGACTTTCAGGAGTGTGCCTGGAAAGTGCCAGAATCACCAGGAGCATCTGTGCAAAAGCTGCTGCCTCTGTGACCGCATTGAGGCACGTTCGCGTGTCTGCGAGTATATAGACGGCTCTTTCGCGTTCACTCCGAGGGAAACGGTCCGCTATTGCTTCTGTGCGCACAGACGCGATTCCCTTGTCTCTTGCGAACACAGGGAACTCTGTGCATCCAAATCTACAGGCTAAGGACGCGTCTGCATATGTTTTGGTGAACAATCGAGTGTGCGTGTTCTGACAGCTGCCTCTATGCAGACGTCTCCACAGAGCCACTTCTGAATGCCCCGCAGCCCAGGACTGAATGGATACACTAACAAGTGCACCGGTGTGAGCAACCACATATGCAGAAGGACGTCTTTCATCTCACAGAAGCGCGAACGTCTTGGCGTTCAAGCACATGGCAGAAACAAGGTGTGAACAGATGAGCTGCTGCTATTTTCTCCGTTCGGCATGCTTCGTTGTAGCTCTCTTGCCGGTCGCCGGCTTAGCGGCTTGCTTTGCGCGACTAGCTCTGGGGAGAGAAGGAGATAGCGCCGGAAACCTCGCCTTTTGCCTTCTTCGGCGCTGGAACCTGGTTGCTGCGCCTTCTCTTTGTCCATGTGCACACACACGATTCCTCAGCGAAAACCATGCAGAAACCTTTCCACGAGCACCCAGGGATGTGCACCCAGCACCACGTGCACGCACACGCAGCTAGAGAAAAGCACCTACCTTTTCACACACTGATGCCTAAGCAAACGCGTGGCCACACACACGCACACATCCGCAAGCGCGCCTACTCCCATCTATTGAGGGAAAGACGGACGAGCTCTTTGGTTGCTCTTCACAGGCTTGTCCCTGATCTATAGCTGAGGGCAAACACTTGTGTGCTTGTGGGAGAGCCTGTGTCTTTCCTGGAAGCGTTTGGGAGTTTTGCTCAGACGCGTGTTTCCTCAAGTTCAAGAATCAAGATCTAGGATACCTGCAGACAGGTGCCTGTTTGTGTGGAGACAGTCTGTTTGAAACTGTGTTCCTCAGCGCCCGCTCTTTCTCCCCGTCGCTCCACACGCCTGGGAGTCCCTTTCTTTCTCTCCACAAGCACGTGTGTTGACTTCGTCGCACATGTGCATCTGCACAAGCGTTGAGCTCAGCAGAGCGTGTCTCTTGACACTTGATGTGCGTTGGCTGTGTCTGCCTGCTCCAGTGAAGAGAGAAACGGGAAATCATCTTGGTAGAGGCAACAAAGCAAAAGCGAGGCAGGATTGACATCTGCTCAACAGAGACGGATTCCCTGCGCTGACACAGTTCACAGTTACACGAGAAGCAATCTGAGCGGTCCGTCGACCGGAGACGTGTTTCCCAAGAGGTCGTTTAGCGAGTGAACAGCAGTGTGCGCGACTTTCAGGAGTGTGCCTGGAAAGTGCCAGAATCACCAGGAGCATCTGTGCAAAAGCTGCTGCCTCTGTGACCGCATTGAGGCACGTTCGCGTGTCTGCGAGTATATAGACGGCTCTTTCGCGTTCACTCCGAGGGAAACGGTCCGCTATTGCTTCTGTGCGCACAGACGCGATTCCCTTGTCTCTTGCGAACACAGGGAACTCTGTGCATCCAAATCTACAGGCTAAGGACGCGTCTGCATATGTTTTGGTGAACAATCGAGTGTGCGTGTTCTGACAGCTGCCTCTATGCAGACGTCTCCACAGAGCCACTTCTGAATGCCCCGCAGCCCAGGACTGAATGGATACACTAACAAGTGCACCGGTGTGAGCAACCACATATGCAGAAGGACGTCTTTCATCTCACAGAAGCGCGAACGTCTTGGCGTTCAAGCACATGGCAGAAACAAGGTGTGAACAGATGAGCTGCTGCTATTTTCTCCGTTCGGCATGCTTCGTTGTAGCTCTCTTGCCGGTCGCCGGCTTAGCGGCTTGCTTTGCGCGACTAGCTCTGGGGAGAGAAGGAGATAGCGCCGGAAACCTCGCCTTTTGCCTTCTTCGGCGCTGGAACCTGGTTGCTGCGCCTTCTCTTTGTCCATGTGCACACACACGATTCCTCAGCGAAAACCATGCAGAAACCTTTCCACGAGCACCCAGGGATGTGCACCCAGCACCACGTGCACGCACACGCAGCTAGAGAAAAGCACCTACCTTTTCACACACTGATGCCTAAGCAAACGCGTGGCCACACACACGCACACATCCGCAAGCGCGCCTACTCCCATCTATTGAGGGAAAGACGGACGAGCTCTTTGGTTGCTCTTCACAGGCTTGTCCCTGATCTATAGCTGAGGGCAAACACTTGTGTGCTTGTGGGAGAGCCTGTGTCTTTCCTGGAAGCGTTTGGGAGTTTTGCTCAGACGCGTGTTTCCTCAAGTTCAAGAATCAAGATCTAGGATACCTGCAGACAGGTGCCTGTTTGTGTGGAGACAGTCTGTTTGAAACTGTGTTCCTCAGCGCCCGCTCTTTCTCCCCGTCGCTCCACACGCCTGGGAGTCCCTTTCTTTCTCTCCACAAGCACGTGTGTTGACTTCGTCGCACATGTGCATCTGCACAAGCGTTGAGCTCAGCAGAGCGTGTCTCTTGACACTTGATGTGCGTTGGCTGTGTCTGCCTGCTCCAGTGAAGAGAGAAACGGGAAATCATCTTGGTAGAGGCAACAAAGCAAAAGCGAGGCAGGATTGACATCTGCTCAACAGAGACGGATTCCCTGCGCTGACACAGTTCACAGTTACACGAGAAGCAATCTGAGCGGTCCGTCGACCGGAGACGTGTTTCCCAAGAGGTCGTTTAGCGAGTGAACAGCAGTGTGCGCGACTTTCAGGAGTGTGCCTGGAAAGTGCCAGAATCACCAGGAGCATCTGTGCAAAAGCTGCTGCCTCTGTGACCGCATTGAGGCACGTTCGCGTGTCTGCGAGTATATAGACGGCTCTTTCGCGTTCACTCCGAGGGAAACGGTCCGCTATTGCTTCTGTGCGCACAGACGCGATTCCCTTGTCTCTTGCGAACACAGGGAACTCTGTGCATCCAAATCTACAGGCTAAGGACGCGTCTGCATATGTTTTGGTGAACAATCGAGTGTGCGTGTTCTGACAGCTGCCTCTATGCAGACGTCTCCACAGAGCCACTTCTGAATGCCCCGCAGCCCAGGACTGAATGGATACACTAACAAGTGCACCGGTGTGAGCAACCACATATGCAGAAGGACGTCTTTCATCTCACAGAAGCGCGAACGTCTTGGCGTTCAAGCACATGGCAGAAACAAGGTGTGAACAGATGAGCTGCTGCTATTTTCTCCGTTCGGCATGCTTCGTTGTAGCTCTCTTGCCGGTCGCCGGCTTAGCGGCTTGCTTTGCGCGACTAGCTCTGGGGAGAGAAGGAGATAGCGCCGGAAACCTCGCCTTTTGCCTTCTTCGGCGCTGGAACCTGGTTGCTGCGCCTTCTCTTTGTCCATGTGCACACACACGATTCCTCAGCGAAAACCATGCAGAAACCTTTCCACGAGCACCCAGGGATGTGCACCCAGCACCACGTGCACGCACACGCAGCTAGAGAAAAGCACCTACCTTTTCACACACTGAAGCCTAAGCAAACGCGTGGCCACACACACGCACACATCCGCAAGCGCGCCTACTCCCATCTATTGAGGGAAAGACGGACGAGCTCTTTGGTTGCTCTTCACAGGCTTGTCCCTGATCTATAGCTGAGGGCAAACACTTGTGTGCTTGTGGGAGAGCCTGTGTCTTTCCTGGAAGCGTTTGGGAGTTTTGCTCAGACGCGTGTTTCCTCAAGTTCAAGAATCAAGATCTAGGATACCTGCAGACAGGTGCCTGTTTGTGTGGAGACAGTCTGTTTGAAACTGTGTTCCTCAGCGCCCGCTCTTTCTCCCCGTCGCTCCACACGCCTGGGAGTCCCTTTCTTTCTCTCCACAAGCACGTGTGTTGACTTCGTCGCACATGTGCATCTGCACAAGCGTTGAGCTCAGCAGAGCGTGTCTCTTGACACTTGATGTGCGTTGGCTGTGTCTGCCTGCTCCAGTGAAGAGAGAAACGGGAAATCATCTTGGTAGAGGCAACAAAGCAAAAGCGAGGCAGGATTGACATCTGCTCAACAGAGACGGATTCCCTGCGCTGACACAGTTCACAGTTACACGAGAAGCAATCTGAGCGGTCCGTCGACCGGAGACGTGTTTCCCAAGAGGTCGTTTAGCGAGTGAACAGCAGTGTGCGCGACTTTCAGGAGTGTGCCTGGAAAGTGCCAGAATCACCAGGAGCATCTGTGCAAAAGCTGCTGCCTCTGTGACCGCATTGAGGCACGTTCGCGTGTCTGCGAGTATATAGACGGCTCTTTCGCGTTCACTCCGAGGGAAACGGTCCGCTATTGCTTCTGTGCGCACAGACGCGATTCCCTTGTCTCTTGCGAACACAGGGAACTCTGTGCATCCAAATCTACAGGCTAAGGACGCGTCTGCATATGTTTTGGTGAACAATCGAGTGTGCGTGTTCTGACAGCTGCCTCTATGCAGACGTCTCCACAGAGCCACTTCTGAATGCCCCGCAGCCCAGGACTGAATGGATACACTAACAAGTGCACCGGTGTGAGCAACCACATATGCAGAAGGACGTCTTTCATCTCACAGAAGCGCGAACGTCTTGGCGTTCAAGCACATGGCAGAAACAAGGTGTGAACAGATGAGCTGCTGCTATTTTCTCCGTTCGGCATGCTTCGTTGTAGCTCTCTTGCCGGTCGCCGGCTTAGCGGCTTGCTTTGCGCGACTAGCTCTGGGGAGAGAAGGAGATAGCGCCGGAAACCTCGCCTTTTGCCTTCTTCGGCGCTGGAACCTGGTTGCTGCGCCTTCTCTTTGTCCATGTGCACACACACGATTCCTCAGCGAAAACCATGCAGAAACCTTTCCACGAGCACCCAGGGATGTGCACCCAGCACCACGTGCACGCACACGCAGCTAGAGAAAAGCACCTACCTTTTCACACACTGATGCCTAAGCAAACGCGTGGCCACACACACGCACACATCCGCAAGCGCGCCTACTCCCATCTATTGAGGGAAAGACGGACGAGCTCTTTGGTTGCTCTTCACAGGCTTGTCCCTGATCTATAGCTGAGGGCAAACACTTGTGTGCTTGTGGGAGAGCCTGTGTCTTTCCTGGAAGCGTTTGGGAGTTTTGCTCAGACGCGTGTTTCCTCAAGTTCAAGAATCAAGATCTAGGATACCTGCAGACAGGTGCCTGTTTGTGTGGAGACAGTCTGTTTGAAACTGTGTTCCTCAGCGCCCGCTCTTTCTCCCCGTCGCTCCACACGCCTGGGAGTCCCTTTCTTTCTCTCCACAAGCACGTGTGTTGACTTCGTCGCACATGTGCATCTGCACAAGCGTTGAGCTCAGCAGAGCGTGTCTCTTGACACTTGATGTGCGTTGGCTGTGTCTGCCTGCTCCAGTGAAGAGAGAAACGGGAAATCATCTTGGTAGAGGCAACAAAGCAAAAGCGAGGCAGGATTGACATCTGCTCAACAGAGACGGATTCCCTGCGCTGACACAGTTCACAGTTACACGAGAAGCAATCTGAGCGGTCCGTCGACCGGAGACGTGTTTCCCAAGAGGTCGTTTAGCGAGTGAACAGCAGTGTGCGCGACTTTCAGGAGTGTGCCTGGAAAGTGCCAGAATCACCAGGAGCATCTGTGCAAAAGCTGCTGCCTCTGTGACCGCATTGAGGCACGTTCGCGTGTCTGCGAGTATATAGACGGCTCTTTCGCGTTCACTCCGAGGGAAACGGTCCGCTATTGCTTCTGTGCGCACAGACGCGATTCCCTTGTCTCTTGCGAACACAGGGAACTCTGTGCATCCAAATCTACAGGCTAAGGACGCGTCTGCATATGTTTTGGTGAACAATCGAGTGTGCGTGTTCTGACAGCTGCCTCTATGCAGACGTCTCCACAGAGCCACTTCTGAATGCCCCGCAGCCCAGGACTGAATGGATACACTAACAAGTGCACCGGTGTGAGCAACCACATATGCAGAAGGACGTCTTTCATCTCACAGAAGCGCGAACGTCTTGGCGTTCAAGCACATGGCAGAAACAAGGTGTGAACAGATGAGCTGCTGCTATTTTCTCCGTTCGGCATGCTTCGTTGTAGCTCTCTTGCCGGTCGCCGGCTTAGCGGCTTGCTTTGCGCGACTAGCTCTGGGGAGAGAAGGAGATAGCGCCGGAAACCTCGCCTTTTGCCTTCTTCGGCGCTGGAACCTGGTTGCTGCGCCTTCTCTTTGTCCATGTGCACACACACGATTCCTCAGCGAAAACCATGCAGAAACCTTTCCACGAGCACCCAGGGATGTGCACCCAGCACCACGTGCACGCACACGCAGCTAGAGAAAAGCACCTACCTTTTCACACACTGATGCCTAAGCAAACGCGTGGCCACACACACGCACACATCCGCAAGCGCGCCTACTCCCATCTATTGAGGGAAAGACGGACGAGCTCTTTGGTTGCTCTTCACAGGCTTGTCCCTGATCTATAGCTGAGGGCAAACACTTGTGTGCTTGTGGGAGAGCCTGTGTCTTTCCTGGAAGCGTTTGGGAGTTTTGCTCAGACGCGTGTTTCCTCAAGTTCAAGAATCAAGATCTAGGATACCTGCAGACAGGTGCCTGTTTGTGTGGAGACAGTCTGTTTGAAACTGTGTTCCTCAGCGCCCGCTCTTTCTCCCCGTCGCTCCACACGCCTGGGAGTCCCTTTCTTTCTCTCCACAAGCACGTGTGTTGACTTCGTCGCACATGTGCATCTGCACAAGCGTTGAGCTCAGCAGAGCGTGTCTCTTGACACTTGATGTGCGTTGGCTGTGTCTGCCTGCTCCAGTGAAGAGAGAAACGGGAAATCATCTTGGTAGAGGCAACAAAGCAAAAGCGAGGCAGGATTGACATCTGCTCAACAGAGACGGATTCCCTGCGCTGACACAGTTCACAGTTACACGAGAAGCAATCTGAGCGGTCCGTCGACCGGAGACGTGTTTCCCAAGAGGTCGTTTAGCGAGTGAACAGCAGTGTGCGCGACTTTCAGGAGTGTGCCTGGAAAGTGCCAGAATCACCAGGAGCATCTGTGCAAAAGCTGCTGCCTCTGTGACCGCATTGAGGCACGTTCGCGTGTCTGCGAGTATATAGACGGCTCTTTCGCGTTCACTCCGAGGGAAACGGTCCGCTATTGCTTCTGTGCGCACAGACGCGATTCCCTTGTCTCTTGCGAACACAGGGAACTCTGTGCATCCAAATCTACAGGCTAAGGACGCGTCTGCATATGTTTTGGTGAACAATCGAGTGTGCGTGTTCTGACAGCTGCCTCTATGCAGACGTCTCCACAGAGCCACTTCTGAATGCCCCGCAGCCCAGGACTGAATGGATACACTAACAAGTGCACCGGTGTGAGCAACCACATATGCAGAAGGACGTCTTTCATCTCACAGAAGCGCGAACGTCTTGGCGTTCAAGCACATGGCAGAAACAAGGTGTGAACAGATGAGCTGCTGCTATTTTCTCCGTTCGGCATGCTTCGTTGTAGCTCTCTTGCCGGTCGCCGGCTTAGCGGCTTGCTTTGCGCGACTAGCTCTGGGGAGAGAAGGAGATAGCGCCGGAAACCTCGCCTTTTGCCTTCTTCGGCGCTGGAACCTGGTTGCTGCGCCTTCTCTTTGTCCATGTGCACACACACGATTCCTCAGCGAAAACCATGCAGAAACCTTTCCACGAGCACCCAGGGATGTGCACCCAGCACCACGTGCACGCACACGCAGCTAGAGAAAAGCACCTACCTTTTCACACACTGATGCCTAAGCAAACGCGTGGCCACACACACGCACACATCCGCAAGCGCGCCTACTCCCATCTATTGAGGGAAAGACGGACGAGCTCTTTGGTTGCTCTTCACAGGCTTGTCCCTGATCTATAGCTGAGGGCAAACACTTGTGTGGTTGTGGGAGAGCCTGTGTCTTTCCTGGAAGCGTTTGGGAGTTTTGCTCAGACGCGTGTTTCCTCAAGTTCAAGAATCAAGATCTAGGATACCTGCAGACAGGTGCCTGTTTGTGTGGAGACAGTCTGTTTGAAACTGTGTTCCTCAGCGCCCGCTCTTTCTCCCCGTCGCTCCACACGCCTGGGAGTCCCTTTCTTTCTCTCCACAAGCACGTGTGTTGACTTCGTCGCACATGTGCATCTGCACAAGCGTTGAGCTCAGCAGAGCGTGTCTCTTGACACTTGATGTGCGTTGGCTGTGTCTGCCTGCTCCAGTGAAGAGAGAAACGGGAAATCATCTTGGTAGAGGCAACAAAGCAAAAGCGAGGCAGGATTGACATCTGCTCAACAGAGACGGATTCCCTGCGCTGACACAGTTCACAGTTACACGAGAAGCAATCTGAGCGGTCTGTCGACCGGAGACGTGTTTCCCAAGAGGTCGTTTAGCGAGTGAACAGCAGTGTGCGCGACTTTCAGGAGTGTGCCTGGAAAGTGCCAGAATCACCAGGAGCATCTGTGCAAAAGCTGCTGCCTCTGTGACCGCATTGAGGCACGTTCGCGTGTCTGCGAGTATATAGACGGCTCTTTCGCGTTCACTCCGAGGGAAACGGTCCGCTATTGCTTCTGTGCGCACAGACGCGATTCCCTTGTCTCTTGCGAACACAGGGAACTCTGTGCATCCAAATCTACAGGCTAAGGACGCGTCTGCATATGTTTTGGTGAACAATCGAGTGTGCGTGTTCTGACAGCTGCCTCTATGCAGACGTCTCCACAGAGCCACTTCTGAATGCCCCGCAGCCCAGGACTGAATGGATACACTAACAAGTGCACCGGTGTGAGCAACCACATATGCAGAAGGACGTCTTTCATCTCACAGAAGCGCGAACGTCTTGGCGTTCAAGCACATGGCAGAAACAAGGTGTGAACAGATGAGCTGCTGCTATTTTCTCCGTTCGGCATGCTTCGTTGTAGCTCTCTTGCCGGTCGCCGGCTTAGCGGCTTGCTTTGCGCGACTAGCTCTGGGGAGAGAAGGAGATAGCGCCGGAAACCTCGCCTTTTGCCTTCTTCGGCGCTGGAACCTGGTTGCTGCGCCTTCTCTTTGTCCATGTGCACACACACGATTCCTCAGCGAAAACCATGCAGAAACCTTTCCACGAGCACCCAGGGATGTGCACCCAGCACCACGTGCACGCACACGCAGCTAGAGAAAAGCACCTACCTTTTCACACACTGATGCCTAAGCAAACGCGTGGCCACACACACGCACACATCCGCAAGCGCGCCTACTCCCATCTATTGAGAGAAAGACGGACGAGCTCTTTGGTTGCTCTTCACAGGCTTGTCCCTGATCTATAGCTGAGGGCAAACACTTGTGTGGTTGTGGGAGAGCCTGTGTCTTTCCTGGAAGCGTTTGGGAGTTTTGCTCAGACGCGTGTTTCCTCAAGTTCAAGAATCAAGATCTAGGATACCTGCAGACAGGTGCCTGTTTGTGTGGAGACAGTCTGTTTGAAACTGTGTTCCTCAGCGCCCGCTCTTTCTCCCCGTCGCTCCACACGCCTGGGAGTCCCTTTCTTTCTCTCCACAAGCACGTGTGTTGACTTCGTCGCACATGTGCATCTGCACAAGCGTTGAGCTCAGCAGAGCGTGTCTCTTGACACTTGATGTGCGTTGGCTGTGTCTGCCTGCTCCAGTGAAGAGAGAAACGGGAAATCATCTTGGTAGAGGCAACAAAGCAAAAGCGAGGCAGGATTGACATCTGCTCAACAGAGACGGATTCCCTGCGCTGACACAGTTCACAGTTACACGAGAAGCAATCTGAGCGGTCCGTCGACCGGAGACGTGTTTCCCAAGAGGTCGTTTAGCGAGTGAACAGCAGTGTGCGCGACTTTCAGGAGTGTGCCTGGAAAGTGCCAGAATCACCAGGAGCATCTGTGCAAAAGCTGCTGCCTCTGTGACCGCATTGAGGCACGTTCGCGTGTCTGCGAGTATATAGACGGCTCTTTCGCGTTCACTCCGAGGGAAACGGTCCGCTATTGCTTCTGTGCGCACAGACGCGATTCCCTTGTCTCTTGCGAACACAGGGAACTCTGTGCATCCAAATCTACAGGCTAAGGACGCGTCTGCATATGTTTTGGTGAACAATCGAGTGTGCGTGTTCTGACAGCTGCCTCTATGCAGACGTCTCCACAGAGCCACTTCTGAATGCCCCGCAGCCCAGGACTGAATGGATACACTAACAAGTGCACCGGTGTGAGCAACCACATATGCAGAAGGACGTCTTTCATCTCACAGAAGCGCGAACGTCTTGGCGTTCAAGCACATGGCAGAAACAAGGTGTGAACAGATGAGCTGCTGCTATTTTCTCCGTTCGGCATGCTTCGTTGTAGCTCTCTTGCCGGTCGCCGGCTTAGCGGCTTGCTTTGCGCGACTAGCTCTGGGGAGAGAAGGAGATAGCGCCGGAAACCTCGCCTTTTGCCTTCTTCGGCGCTGGAACCTGGTTGCTGCGCCTTCTCTTTGTCCATGTGCACACACACGATTCCTCAGCGAAAACCATGCAGAAACCTTTCCACGAGCACCCAGGGATGTGCACCCAGCACCACGTGCACGCACACGCAGCTAGAGAAAAGCACCTACCTTTTCACACACTGATGCCTAAGCAAACGCGTGGCCACACACACGCACACATCCGCAAGCGCGCCTACTCCCATCTATTGAGGGAAAGACGGACGAGCTCTTTGGTTGCTCTTCACAGGCTTGTCCCTGATCTATAGCTGAGGGCAAACACTTGTGTGGTTGTGGGAGAGCCTGTGTCTTTCCTGGAAGCGTTTGGGAGTTTTGCTCAGACGCGTGTTTCCTCAAGTTCAAGAATCAAGATCTAGGATACCTGCAGACAGGTGCCTGTTTGTGTGGAGACAGTCTGTTTGAAACTGTGTTCCTCAGCGCCCGCTCTTTCTCCCCGTCGCTCCACACGCCTGGGAGTCCCTTTCTTTCTCTCCACAAGCACGTGTGTTGACTTCGTCGCACATGTGCATCTGCACAAGCGTTGAGCTCAGCAGAGCGTGTCTCTTGACACTTGATGTGCGTTGGCTGTGTCTGCCTGCTCCAGTGAAGAGAGAAACGGGAAATCATCTTGGTAGAGGCAACAAAGCAAAAGCGAGGCAGGATTGACATCTGCTCAACAGAGACGGATTCCCTGCGCTGACACAGTTCACAGTTACACGAGAAGCAATCTGAGCGGTCTGTCGACCGGAGACGTGTTTCCCAAGAGGTCGTTTAGCGAGTGAACAGCAGTGTGCGCGACTTTCAGGAGTGTGCCTGGAAAGTGCCAGAATCACCAGGAGCATCTGTGCAAAAGCTGCTGCCTCTGTGACCGCATTGAGGCACGTTCGCGTGTCTGCGAGTATATAGACGGCTCTTTCGCGTTCACTCCGAGGGAAACGGTCCGCTATTGCTTCTGTGCGCACAGACGCGATTCCCTTGTCTCTTGCGAACACAGGGAACTCTGTGCATCCAAATCTACAGGCTAAGGACGCGTCTGCATATGTTTTGGTGAACAATCGAGTGTGCGTGTTCTGACAGCTGCCTCTATGCAGACGTCTCCACAGAGCCACTTCTGAATGCCCCGCAGCCCAGGACTGAATGGATACACTAACAAGTGCACCGGTGTGAGCAACCACATATGCAGAAGGACGTCTTTCATCTCACAGAAGCGCGAACGTCTTGGCGTTCAAGCACATGGCAGAAACAAGGTGTGAACAGATGAGCTGCTGCTATTTTCTCCGTTCGGCATGCTTCGTTGTAGCTCTCTTGCCGGTCGCCGGCTTAGCGGCTTGCTTTGCGCGACTAGCTCTGGGGAGAGAAGGAGATAGCGCCGGAAACCTCGCCTTTTGCCTTCTTCGGCGCTGGAACCTGGTTGCTGCGCCTTCTCTTTGTCCATGTGCACACACACGATTCCTCAGCGAAAACCATGCAGAAACCTTTCCACGAGCACCCAGGGATGTGCACCCAGCACCACGTGCACGCACACGCAGCTAGAGAAAAGCACCTACCTTTTCACACACTGATGCCTAAGCAAACGCGTGGCCACACACACGCACACATCCGCAAGCGCGCCTACTCCCATCTATTGAGAGAAAGACGGACGAGCTCTTTGGTTGCTCTTCACAGGCTTGTCCCTGATCTATAGCTGAGGGCAAACACTTGTGTGGTTGTGGGAGAGCCTGTGTCTTTCCTGGAAGCGTTTGGGAGTTTTGCTCAGACGCGTGTTTCCTCAAGTTCAAGAATCAAGATCTAGGATACCTGCAGACAGGTGCCTGTTTGTGTGGAGACAGTCTGTTTGAAACTGTGTTCCTCAGCGCCCGCTCTTTCTCCCCGTCGCTCCACACGCCTGGGAGTCCCTTTCTTTCTCTCCACAAGCACGTGTGTTGACTTCGTCGCACATGTGCATCTGCACAAGCGTTGAGCTCAGCAGAGCGTGTCTCTTGACACTTGATGTGCGTTGGCTGTGTCTGCCTGCTCCAGTGAAGAGAGAAACGGGAAATCATCTTGGTAGAGGCAACAAAGCAAAAGCGAGGCAGGATTGACATCTGCTCAACAGAGACGGATTCCCTGCGCTGACACAGTTCACAGTTACACGAGAAGCAATCTGAGCGGTCCGTCGACCGGAGACGTGTTTCCCAAGAGGTCGTTTAGCGAGTGAACAGCAGTGTGCGCGACTTTCAGGAGTGTGCCTGGAAAGTGCCAGAATCACCAGGAGCATCTGTGCAAAAGCTGCTGCCTCTGTGACCGCATTGAGGCACGTTCGCGTGTCTGCGAGTATATAGACGGCTCTTTCGCGTTCACTCCGAGGGAAACGGTCCGCTATTGCTTCTGTGCGCACAGACGCGATTCCCTTGTCTCTTGCGAACACAGGGAACTCTGTGCATCCAAATCTACAGGCTAAGGACGCGTCTGCATATGTTTTGGTGAACAATCGAGTGTGCGTGTTCTGACAGCTGCCTCTATGCAGACGTCTCCACAGAGCCACTTCTGAATGCCCCGCAGCCCAGGACTGAATGGATACACTAACAAGTGCACCGGTGTGAGCAACCACATATGCAGAAGGACGTCTTTCATCTCACAGAAGCGCGAACGTCTTGGCGTTCAAGCACATGGCAGAAACAAGGTGTGAACAGATGAGCTGCTGCTATTTTCTCCGTTCGGCATGCTTCGTTGTAGCTCTCTTGCCGGTCGCCGGCTTAGCGGCTTGCTTTGCGCGACTAGCTCTGGGGAGAGAAGGAGATAGCGCCGGAAACCTCGCCTTTTGCCTTCTTCGGCGCTGGAACCTGGTTGCTGCGCCTTCTCTTTGTCCATGTGCACACACACGATTCCTCAGCGAAAACCATGCAGAAACCTTTCCACGAGCACCCAGGGATGTGCACCCAGCACCACGTGCACGCACACGCAGCTAGAGAAAAGCACCTACCTTTTCACACACTGATGCCTAAGCAAACGCGTGGCCACACACACGCACACATCCGCAAGCGCGCCTACTCCCATCTATTGAGGGAAAGACGGACGAGCTCTTTGGTTGCTCTTCACAGGCTTGTCCCTGATCTATAGCTGAGGGCAAACACTTGTGTGCTTGTGGGAGAGCCTGTGTCTTTCCTGGAAGCGTTTGGGAGTTTTGCTCAGACGCGTGTTTCCTCAAGTTCAAGAATCAAGATCTAGGATACCTGCAGACAGGTGCCTGTTTGTGTGGAGACAGTCTGTTTGAAACTGTGTTCCTCAGCGCCCGCTCTTTCTCCCCGTCGCTCCACACGCCTGGGAGTCCCTTTCTTTCTCTCCACAAGCACGTGTGTTGACTTCGTCGCACATGTGCATCTGCACAAGCGTTGAGCTCAGCAGAGCGTGTCTCTTGACACTTGATGTGCGTTGGCTGTGTCTGCCTGCTCCAGTGAAGAGAGAAACGGGAAATCATCTTGGTAGAGGCAACAAAGCAAAAGCGAGGCAGGATTGACATCTGCTCAACAGAGACGGATTCCCTGCGCTGACACAGTTCACAGTTACACGAGAAGCAATCTGAGCGGTCCGTCGACCGGAGACGTGTTTCCCAAGAGGTCGTTTAGCGAGTGAACAGCAGTGTGCGCGACTTTCAGGAGTGTGCCTGGAAAGTGCCAGAATCACCAGGAGCATCTGTGCAAAAGCTGCTGCCTCTGTGACCGCATTGAGGCACGTTCGCGTGTCTGCGAGTATATAGACGGCTCTTTCGCGTTCACTCCGAGGGAAACGGTCCGCTATTGCTTCTGTGCGCACAGACGCGATTCCCTTGTCTCTTGCGAACACAGGGAACTCTGTGCATCCAAATCTACAGGCTAAGGACGCGTCTGCATATGTTTTGGTGAACAATCGAGTGTGCGTGTTCTGACAGCTGCCTCTATGCAGACGTCTCCACAGAGCCACTTCTGAATGCCCCGCAGCCCAGGACTGAATGGATACACTAACAAGTGCACCGGTGTGAGCAACCACATATGCAGAAGGACGTCTTTCATCTCACAGAAGCGCGAACGTCTTGGCGTTCAAGCACATGGCAGAAACAAGGTGTGAACAGATGAGCTGCTGCTATTTTCTCCGTTCGGCATGCTTCGTTGTAGCTCTCTTGCCGGTCGCCGGCTTAGCGGCTTGCTTTGCGCGACTAGCTCTGGGGAGAGAAGGAGATAGCGCCGGAAACCTCGCCTTTTGCCTTCTTCGGCGCTGGAACCTGGTTGCTGCGCCTTCTCTTTGTCCATGTGCACACACACGATTCCTCAGCGAAAACCATGCAGAAACCTTTCCACGAGCACCCAGGGATGTGCACCCAGCACCACGTGCACGCACACGCAGCTAGAGAAAAGCACCTACCTTTTCACACACTGATGCCTAAGCAAACGCGTGGCCACACACACGCACACATCCGCAAGCGCGCCTACTCCCATCTATTGAGGGAAAGACGGACGAGCTCTTTGGTTGCTCTTCACAGGCTTGTCCCTGATCTATAGCTGAGGGCAAACACTTGTGTGCTTGTGGGAGAGCCTGTGTCTTTCCTGGAAGCGTTTGGGAGTTTTGCTCAGACGCGTGTTTCCTCAAGTTCAAGAATCAAGATCTAGGATACCTGCAGACAGGTGCCTGTTTGTGTGGAGACAGTCTGTTTGAAACTGTGTTCCTCAGCGCCCGCTCTTTCTCCCCGTCGCTCCACACGCCTGGGAGTCCCTTTCTTTCTCTCCACAAGCACGTGTGTTGACTTCGTCGCACATGTGCATCTGCACAAGCGTTGAGCTCAGCAGAGCGTGTCTCTTGACACTTGATGTGCGTTGGCTGTGTCTGCCTGCTCCAGTGAAGAGAGAAACGGGAAATCATCTTGGTAGAGGCAACAAAGCAAAAGCGAGGCAGGATTGACATCTGCTCAACAGAGACGGATTCCCTGCGCTGACACAGTTCACAGTTACACGAGAAGCAATCTGAGCGGTCCGTCGACCGGAGACGTGTTTCCCAAGAGGTCGTTTAGCGAGTGAACAGCAGTGTGCGCGACTTTCAGGAGTGTGCCTGGAAAGTGCCAGAATCACCAGGAGCATCTGTGCAAAAGCTGCTGCCTCTGTGACCGCATTGAGGCACGTTCGCGTGTCTGCGAGTATATAGACGGCTCTTTCGCGTTCACTCCGAGGGAAACGGTCCGCTATTGCTTCTGTGCGCACAGACGCGATTCCCTTGTCTCTTGCGAACACAGGGAACTCTGTGCATCCAAATCTACAGGCTAAGGACGCGTCTGCATATGTTTTGGTGAACAATCGAGTGTGCGTGTTCTGACAGCTGCCTCTATGCAGACGTCTCCACAGAGCCACTTCTGAATGCCCCGCAGCCCAGGACTGAATGGATACACTAACAAGTGCACCGGTGTGAGCAACCACATATGCAGAAGGACGTCTTTCATCTCACAGAAGCGCGAACGTCTTGGCGTTCAAGCACATGGCAGAAACAAGGTGTGAACAGATGAGCTGCTGCTATTTTCTCCGTTCGGCATGCTTCGTTGTAGCTCTCTTGCCGGTCGCCGGCTTAGCGGCTTGCTTTGCGCGACTAGCTCTGGGGAGAGAAGGAGATAGCGCCGGAAACCTCGCCTTTTGCCTTCTTCGGCGCTGGAACCTGGTTGCTGCGCCTTCTCTTTGTCCATGTGCACACACACGATTCCTCAGCGAAAACCATGCAGAAACCTTTCCACGAGCACCCAGGGATGTGCACCCAGCACCACGTGCACGCACACGCAGCTAGAGAAAAGCACCTACCTTTTCACACACTGATGCCTAAGCAAACGCGTGGCCACACACACGCACACATCCGCAAGCGCGCCTACTCCCATCTATTGAGGGAAAGACGGACGAGCTCTTTGGTTGCTCTTCACAGGCTTGTCCCTGATCTATAGCTGAGGGCAAACACTTGTGTGCTTGTGGGAGAGCCTGTGTCTTTCCTGGAAGCGTTTGGGAGTTTTGCTCAGACGCGTGTTTCCTCAAGTTCAAGAATCAAGATCTAGGATACCTGCAGACAGGTGCCTGTTTGTGTGGAGACAGTCTGTTTGAAACTGTGTTCCTCAGCGCCCGCTCTTTCTCCCCGTCGCTCCACACGCCTGGGAGTCCCTTTCTTTCTCTCCACAAGCACGTGTGTTGACTTCGTCGCACATGTGCATCTGCACAAGCGTTGAGCTCAGCAGAGCGTGTCTCTTGACACTTGATGTGCGTTGGCTGTGTCTGCCTGCTCCAGTGAAGAGAGAAACGGGAAATCATCTTGGTAGAGGCAACAAAGCAAAAGCGAGGCAGGATTGACATCTGCTCAACAGAGACGGATTCCCTGCGCTGACACAGTTCACAGTTACACGAGAAGCAATCTGAGCGGTCCGTCGACCGGAGACGTGTTTCCCAAGAGGTCGTTTAGCGAGTGAACAGCAGTGTGCGCGACTTTCAGGAGTGTGCCTGGAAAGTGCCAGAATCACCAGGAGCATCTGTGCAAAAGCTGCTGCCTCTGTGACCGCATTGAGGCACGTTCGCGTGTCTGCGAGTATATAGACGGCTCTTTCGCGTTCACTCCGAGGGAAACGGTCCGCTATTGCTTCTGTGCGCACAGACGCGATTCCCTTGTCTCTTGCGAACACAGGGAACTCTGTGCATCCAAATCTACAGGCTAAGGACGCGTCTGCATATGTTTTGGTGAACAATCGAGTGTGCGTGTTCTGACAGCTGCCTCTATGCAGACGTCTCCACAGAGCCACTTCTGAATGCCCCGCAGCCCAGGACTGAATGGATACACTAACAAGTGCACCGGTGTGAGCAACCACATATGCAGAAGGACGTCTTTCATCTCACAGAAGCGCGAACGTCTTGGCGTTCAAGCACATGGCAGAAACAAGGTGTGAACAGATGAGCTGCTGCTATTTTCTCCGTTCGGCATGCTTCGTTGTAGCTCTCTTGCCGGTCGCCGGCTTAGCGGCTTGCTTTGCGCGACTAGCTCTGGGGAGAGAAGGAGATAGCGCCGGAAACCTCGCCTTTTGCCTTCTTCGGCGCTGGAACCTGGTTGCTGCGCCTTCTCTTTGTCCATGTGCACACACACGATTCCTCAGCGAAAACCATGCAGAAACCTTTCCACGAGCACCCAGGGATGTGCACCCAGCACCACGTGCACGCACACGCAGCTAGAGAAAAGCACCTACCTTTTCACACACTGATGCCTAAGCAAACGCGTGGCCACACACACGCACACATCCGCAAGCGCGCCTACTCCCATCTATTGAGGGAAAGACGGACGAGCTCTTTGGTTGCTCTTCACAGGCTTGTCCCTGATCTATAGCTGAGGGCAAACACTTGTGTGCTTGTGGGAGAGCCTGTGTCTTTCCTGGAAGCGTTTGGGAGTTTTGCTCAGACGCGTGTTTCCTCAAGTTCAAGAATCAAGATCTAGGATACCTGCAGACAGGTGCCTGTTTGTGTGGAGACAGTCTGTTTGAAACTGTGTTCCTCAGCGCCCGCTCTTTCTCCCCGTCGCTCCACACGCCTGGGAGTCCCTTTCTTTCTCTCCACAAGCACGTGTGTTGACTTCGTCGCACATGTGCATCTGCACAAGCGTTGAGCTCAGCAGAGCGTGTCTCTTGACACTTGATGTGCGTTGGCTGTGTCTGCCTGCTCCAGTGAAGAGAGAAACGGGAAATCATCTTGGTAGAGGCAACAAAGCAAAAGCGAGGCAGGATTGACATCTGCTCAACAGAGACGGATTCCCTGCGCTGACACAGTTCACAGTTACACGAGAAGCAATCTGAGCGGTCCGTCGACCGGAGACGTGTTTCCCAAGAGGTCGTTTAGCGAGTGAACAGCAGTGTGCGCGACTTTCAGGAGTGTGCCTGGAAAGTGCCAGAATCACCAGGAGCATCTGTGCAAAAGCTGCTGCCTCTGTGACCGCATTGAGGCACGTTCGCGTGTCTGCGAGTATATAGACGGCTCTTTCGCGTTCACTCCGAGGGAAACGGTCCGCTATTGCTTCTGTGCGCACAGACGCGATTCCCTTGTCTCTTGCGAACACAGGGAACTCTGTGCATCCAAATCTACAGGCTAAGGACGCGTCTGCATATGTTTTGGTGAACAATCGAGTGTGCGTGTTCTGACAGCTGCCTCTATGCAGACGTCTCCACAGAGCCACTTCTGAATGCCCCGCAGCCCAGGACTGAATGGATACACTAACAAGTGCACCGGTGTGAGCAACCACATATGCAGAAGGACGTCTTTCATCTCACAGAAGCGCGAACGTCTTGGCGTTCAAGCACATGGCAGAAACAAGGTGTGAACAGATGAGCTGCTGCTATTTTCTCCGTTCGGCATGCTTCGTTGTAGCTCTCTTGCCGGTCGCCGGCTTAGCGGCTTGCTTTGCGCGACTAGCTCTGGGGAGAGAAGGAGATAGCGCCGGAAACCTCGCCTTTTGCCTTCTTCGGCGCTGGAACCTGGTTGCTGCGCCTTCTCTTTGTCCATGTGCACACACACGATTCCTCAGCGAAAACCATGCAGAAACCTTTCCACGAGCACCCAGGGATGTGCACCCAGCACCACGTGCACGCACACGCAGCTAGAGAAAAGCACCTACCTTTTCACACACTGATGCCTAAGCAAACGCGTGGCCACACACACGCACACATCCGCAAGCGCGCCTACTCCCATCTATTGAGGGAAAGACGGACGAGCTCTTTGGTTGCTCTTCACAGGCTTGTCCCTGATCTATAGCTGAGGGCAAACACTTGTGTGCTTGTGGGAGAGCCTGTGTCTTTCCTGGAAGCGTTTGGGAGTTTTGCTCAGACGCGTGTTTCCTCAAGTTCAAGAATCAAGATCTAGGATACCTGCAGACAGGTGCCTGTTTGTGTGGAGACAGTCTGTTTGAAACTGTGTTCCTCAGCGCCCGCTCTTTCTCCCCGTCGCTCCACACGCCTGGGAGTCCCTTTCTTTCTCTCCACAAGCACGTGTGTTGACTTCGTCGCACATGTGCATCTGCACAAGCGTTGAGCTCAGCAGAGCGTGTCTCTTGACACTTGATGTGCGTTGGCTGTGTCTGCCTGCTCCAGTGAAGAGAGAAACGGGAAATCATCTTGGTAGAGGCAACAAAGCAAAAGCGAGGCAGGATTGACATCTGCTCAACAGAGACGGATTCCCTGCGCTGACACAGTTCACAGTTACACGAGAAGCAATCTGAGCGGTCCGTCGACCGGAGACGTGTTTCCCAAGAGGTCGTTTAGCGAGTGAACAGCAGTGTGCGCGACTTTCAGGAGTGTGCCTGGAAAGTGCCAGAATCACCAGGAGCATCTGTGCAAAAGCTGCTGCCTCTGTGACCGCATTGAGGCACGTTCGCGTGTCTGCGAGTATATAGACGGCTCTTTCGCGTTCACTCCGAGGGAAACGGTCCGCTATTGCTTCTGTGCGCACAGACGCGATTCCCTTGTCTCTTGCGAACACAGGGAACTCTGTGCATCCAAATCTACAGGCTAAGGACGCGTCTGCATATGTTTTGGTGAACAATCGAGTGTGCGTGTTCTGACAGCTGCCTCTATGCAGACGTCTCCACAGAGCCACTTCTGAATGCCCCGCAGCCCAGGACTGAATGGATACACTAACAAGTGCACCGGTGTGAGCAACCACATATGCAGAAGGACGTCTTTCATCTCACAGAAGCGCGAACGTCTTGGCGTTCAAGCACATGGCAGAAACAAGGTGTGAACAGATGAGCTGCTGCTATTTTCTCCGTTCGGCATGCTTCGTTGTAGCTCTCTTGCCGGTCGCCGGCTTAGCGGCTTGCTTTGCGCGACTAGCTCTGGGGAGAGAAGGAGATAGCGCCGGAAACCTCGCCTTTTGCCTTCTTCGGCGCTGGAACCTGGTTGCTGCGCCTTCTCTTTGTCCATGTGCACACACACGATTCCTCAGCGAAAACCATGCAGAAACCTTTCCACGAGCACCCAGGGATGTGCACCCAGCACCACGTGCACGCACACGCAGCTAGAGAAAAGCACCTACCTTTTCACACACTGATGCCTAAGCAAACGCGTGGCCACACACACGCACACATCCGCAAGCGCGCCTACTCCCATCTATTGAGGGAAAGACGGACGAGCTCTTTGGTTGCTCTTCACAGGCTTGTCCCTGATCTATAGCTGAGGGCAAACACTTGTGTGCTTGTGGGAGAGCCTGTGTCTTTCCTGGAAGCGTTTGGGAGTTTTGCTCAGACGCGTGTTTCCTCAAGTTCAAGAATCAAGATCTAGGATACCTGCAGACAGGTGCCTGTTTGTGTGGAGACAGTCTGTTTGAAACTGTGTTCCTCAGCGCCCGCTCTTTCTCCCCGTCGCTCCACACGCCTGGGAGTCCCTTTCTTTCTCTCCACAAGCACGTGTGTTGACTTCGTCGCACATGTGCATCTGCACAAGCGTTGAGCTCAGCAGAGCGTGTCTCTTGACACTTGATGTGCGTTGGCTGTGTCTGCCTGCTCCAGTGAAGAGAGAAACGGGAAATCATCTTGGTAGAGGCAACAAAGCAAAAGCGAGGCAGGATTGACATCTGCTCAACAGAGACGGATTCCCTGCGCTGACACAGTTCACAGTTACACGAGAAGCAATCTGAGCGGTCCGTCGACCGGAGACGTGTTTCCCAAGAGGTCGTTTAGCGAGTGAACAGCAGTGTGCGCGACTTTCAGGAGTGTGCCTGGAAAGTGCCAGAATCACCAGGAGCATCTGTGCAAAAGCTGCTGCCTCTGTGACCGCATTGAGGCACGTTCGCGTGTCTGCGAGTATATAGACGGCTCTTTCGCGTTCACTCCGAGGGAAACGGTCCGCTATTGCTTCTGTGCGCACAGACGCGATTCCCTTGTCTCTTGCGAACACAGGGAACTCTGTGCATCCAAATCTACAGGCTAAGGACGCGTCTGCATATGTTTTGGTGAACAATCGAGTGTGCGTGTTCTGACAGCTGCCTCTATGCAGACGTCTCCACAGAGCCACTTCTGAATGCCCCGCAGCCCAGGACTGAATGGATACACTAACAAGTGCACCGGTGTGAGCAACCACATATGCAGAAGGACGTCTTTCATCTCACAGAAGCGCGAACGTCTTGGCGTTCAAGCACATGGCAGAAACAAGGTGTGAACAGATGAGCTGCTGCTATTTTCTCCGTTCGGCATGCTTCGTTGTAGCTCTCTTGCCGGTCGCCGGCTTAGCGGCTTGCTTTGCGCGACTAGCTCTGGGGAGAGAAGGAGATAGCGCCGGAAACCTCGCCTTTTGCCTTCTTCGGCGCTGGAACCTGGTTGCTGCGCCTTCTCTTTGTCCATGTGCACACACACGATTCCTCAGCGAAAACCATGCAGAAACCTTTCCACGAGCACCCAGGGATGTGCACCCAGCACCACGTGCACGCACACGCAGCTAGAGAAAAGCACCTACCTTTTCACACACTGATGCCTAAGCAAACGCGTGGCCACACACACGCACACATCCGCAAGCGCGCCTACTCCCATCTATTGAGGGAAAGACGGACGAGCTCTTTGGTTGCTCTTCACAGGCTTGTCCCTGATCTATAGCTGAGGGCAAACACTTGTGTGCTTGTGGGAGAGCCTGTGTCTTTCCTGGAAGCGTTTGGGAGTTTTGCTCAGACGCGTGTTTCCTCAAGTTCAAGAATCAAGATCTAGGATACCTGCAGACAGGTGCCTGTTTGTGTGGAGACAGTCTGTTTGAAACTGTGTTCCTCAGCGCCCGCTCTTTCTCCCCGTCGCTCCACACGCCTGGGAGTCCCTTTCTTTCTCTCCACAAGCACGTGTGTTGACTTCGTCGCACATGTGCATCTGCACAAGCGTTGAGCTCAGCAGAGCGTGTCTCTTGACACTTGATGTGCGTTGGCTGTGTCTGCCTGCTCCAGTGAAGAGAGAAACGGGAAATCATCTTGGTAGAGGCAACAAAGCAAAAGCGAGGCAGGATTGACATCTGCTCAACAGAGACGGATTCCCTGCGCTGACACAGTTCACAGTTACACGAGAAGCAATCTGAGCGGTCCGTCGACCGGAGACGTGTTTCCCAAGAGGTCGTTTAGCGAGTGAACAGCAGTGTGCGCGACTTTCAGGAGTGTGCCTGGAAAGTGCCAGAATCACCAGGAGCATCTGTGCAAAAGCTGCTGCCTCTGTGACCGCATTGAGGCACGTTCGCGTGTCTGCGAGTATATAGACGGCTCTTTCGCGTTCACTCCGAGGGAAACGGTCCGCTATTGCTTCTGTGCGCACAGACGCGATTCCCTTGTCTCTTGCGAACACAGGGAACTCTGTGCATCCAAATCTACAGGCTAAGGACGCGTCTGCATATGTTTTGGTGAACAATCGAGTGTGCGTGTTCTGACAGCTGCCTCTATGCAGACGTCTCCACAGAGCCACTTCTGAATGCCCCGCAGCCCAGGACTGAATGGATACACTAACAAGTGCACCGGTGTGAGCAACCACATATGCAGAAGGACGTCTTTCATCTCACAGAAGCGCGAACGTCTTGGCGTTCAAGCACATGGCAGAAACAAGGTGTGAACAGATGAGCTGCTGCTATTTTCTCCGTTCGGCATGCTTCGTTGTAGCTCTCTTGCCGGTCGCCGGCTTAGCGGCTTGCTTTGCGCGACTAGCTCTGGGGAGAGAAGGAGATAGCGCCGGAAACCTCGCCTTTTGCCTTCTTCGGCGCTGGAACCTGGTTGCTGCGCCTTCTCTTTGTCCATGTGCACACACACGATTCCTCAGCGAAAACCATGCAGAAACCTTTCCACGAGCACCCAGGGATGTGCACCCAGCACCACGTGCACGCACACGGAGCTAGAGAAAAGCACCTACCTTTTCACACACTGAAGCCTAAGCAAACGCGTGGCCACACACACGCACACATCCGCAAGCGCGCCTACTCCCATCTATTGAGGGAAAGACGGACGAGCTCTTTGGTTGCTCTTCACAGGCTTGTCCCTGATCTATAGCTGAGGGCAAACACTTGTGTGCTTGTGGGAGAGCCTGTGTCTTTCCTGGAAGCGTTTGGGAGTTTTGCTCAGACGCGTGTTTCCTCAAGTTCAAGAATCAAGATCTAGGATACCTGCAGACAGGTGCCTGTTTGTGTGGAGACAGTCTGTTTGAAACTGTGTTCCTCAGCGCCCGCTCTTTCTCCCCGTCGCTCCACACGCCTGGGAGTCCCTTTCTTTCTCTCCACAAGCACGTGTGTTGACTTCGTCGCACATGTGCATCTGCACAAGCGTTGAGCTCAGCAGAGCGTGTCTCTTGACACTTGATGTGCGTTGGCTGTGTCTGCCTGCTCCAGTGAAGAGAGAAACGGGAAATCATCTTGGTAGAGGCAACAAAGCAAAAGCGAGGCAGGATTGACATCTGCTCAACAGAGACGGATTCCCTGCGCTGACACAGTTCACAGTTACACGAGAAGCAATCTGAGCGGTCCGTCGACCGGAGACGTGTTTCCCAAGAGGTCGTTTAGCGAGTGAACAGCAGTGTGCGCGACTTTCAGGAGTGTGCCTGGAAAGTGCCAGAATCACCAGGAGCATCTGTGCAAAAGCTGCTGCCTCTGTGACCGCATTGAGGCACGTTCGCGTGTCTGCGAGTATATAGACGGCTCTTTCGCGTTCACTCCGAGGGAAACGGTCCGCTATTGCTTCTGTGCGCACAGACGCGATTCCCTTGTCTCTTGCGAACACAGGGAACTCTGTGCATCCAAATCTACAGGCTAAGGACGCGTCTGCATATGTTTTGGTGAACAATCGAGTGTGCGTGTTCTGACAGCTGCCTCTATGCAGACGTCTCCACAGAGCCACTTCTGAATGCCCCGCAGCCCAGGACTGAATGGATACACTAACAAGTGCACCGGTGTGAGCAACCACATATGCAGAAGGACGTCTTTCATCTCACAGAAGCGCGAACGTCTTGGCGTTCAAGCACATGGCAGAAACAAGGTGTGAACAGATGAGCTGCTGCTATTTTCTCCGTTCGGCATGCTTCGTTGTAGCTCTCTTGCCGGTCGCCGGCTTAGCGGCTTGCTTTGCGCGACTAGCTCTGGGGAGAGAAGGAGATAGCGCCGGAAACCTCGCCTTTTGCCTTCTTCGGCGCTGGAACCTGGTTGCTGCGCCTTCTCTTTGTCCATGTGCACACACACGATTCCTCAGCGAAAACCATGCAGAAACCTTTCCACGAGCACCCAGGGATGTGCACCCAGCACCACGTGCACGCACACGCAGCTAGAGAAAAGCACCTACCTTTTCACACACTGAAGCCTAAGCAAACGCGTGGCCACACACACGCACACATCCGCAAGCGCGCCTACTCCCATCTATTGAGGGAAAGACGGACGAGCTCTTTGGTTGCTCTTCACAGGCTTGTCCCTGATCTATAGCTGAGGGCAAACACTTGTGTGCTTGTGGGAGAGCCTGTGTCTTTCCTGGAAGCGTTTGGGAGTTTTGCTCAGACGCGTGTTTCCTCAAGTTCAAGAATCAAGATCTAGGATACCTGCAGACAGGTGCCTGTTTGTGTGGAGACAGTCTGTTTGAAACTGTGTTCCTCAGCGCCCGCTCTTTCTCCCCGTCGCTCCACACGCCTGGGAGTCCCTTTCTTTCTCTCCACAAGCACGTGTGTTGACTTCGTCGCACATGTGCATCTGCACAAGCGTTGAGCTCAGCAGAGCGTGTCTCTTGACACTTGATGTGCGTTGGCTGTGTCTGCCTGCTCCAGTGAAGAGAGAAACGGGAAATCATCTTGGTAGAGGCAACAAAGCAAAAGCGAGGCAGGATTGACATCTGCTCAACAGAGACGGATTCCCTGCGCTGACACAGTTCACAGTTACACGAGAAGCAATCTGAGCGGTCCGTCGACCGGAGACGTGTTTCCCAAGAGGTCGTTTAGCGAGTGAACAGCAGTGTGCGCGACTTTCAGGAGTGTGCCTGGAAAGTGCCAGAATCACCAGGAGCATCTGTGCAAAAGCTGCTGCCTCTGTGACCGCATTGAGGCACGTTCGCGTGTCTGCGAGTATATAGACGGCTCTTTCGCGTTCACTCCGAGGGAAACGGTCCGCTATTGCTTCTGTGCGCACAGACGCGATTCCCTTGTCTCTTGCGAACACAGGGAACTCTGTGCATCCAAATCTACAGGCTAAGGACGCGTCTGCATATGTTTTGGTGAACAATCGAGTGTGCGTGTTCTGACAGCTGCCTCTATGCAGACGTCTCCACAGAGCCACTTCTGAATGCCCCGCAGCCCAGGACTGAATGGATACACTAACAAGTGCACCGGTGTGAGCAACCACATATGCAGAAGGACGTCTTTCATCTCACAGAAGCGCGAACGTCTTGGCGTTCAAGCACATGGCAGAAACAAGGTGTGAACAGATGAGCTGCTGCTATTTTCTCCGTTCGGCATGCTTCGTTGTAGCTCTCTTCCCGGTCGCCGGCTTAGCGGCTTGCTTTGCGCGACTAGCTCTGGGGAGAGAAGGAGATAGCGCCGGAAACCTCGCCTTTTGCCTTCTTCGGCGCTGGAACCTGGTTGCTGCGCCTTCTCTTTGTCCATGTGCACACACACGATTCCTCAGCGAAAACCATGCAGAAACCTTTCCACGAGCACCCAGGGATGTGCACCCAGCACCACGTGCACGCACACGCAGCTAGAGAAAAGCACCTACCTTTTCACACACTGATGCCTAAGCAAACGCGTGGCCACACACACGCACACATCCGCAAGCGCGCCTACTCCCATCTATTGAGGGAAAGACGGACGAGCTCTTTGGTTGCTCTTCACAGGCTTGTCCCTGATCTATAGCTGAGGGCAAACACTTGTGTGCTTGTGGGAGAGCCTGTGTCTTTCCTGGAAGCGTTTGGGAGTTTTGCTCAGACGCGTGTTTCCTCAAGTTCAAGAATCAAGATCTAGGATACCTGCAGACAGGTGCCTGTTTGTGTGGAGACAGTCTGTTTGAAACTGTGTTCCTCAGCGCCCGCTCTTTCTCCCCGTCGCTCCACACGCCTGGGAGTCCCTTTCTTTCTCTCCACAAGCACGTGTGTTGACTTCGTCGCACATGTGCATCTGCACAAGCGTTGAGCTCAGCAGAGCGTGTCTCTTGACACTTGATGTGCGTTGGCTGTGTCTGCCTGCTCCAGTGAAGAGAGAAACGGGAAATCATCTTGGTAGAGGCAACAAAGCAAAAGCGAGGCAGGATTGACATCTGCTCAACAGAGACGGATTCCCTGCGCTGACACAGTTCACAGTTACACGAGAAGCAATCTGAGCGGTCCGTCGACCGGAGACGTGTTTCCCAAGAGGTCGTTTAGCGAGTGAACAGCAGTGTGCGCGACTTTCAGGAGTGTGCCTGGAAAGTGCCAGAATCACCAGGAGCATCTGTGCAAAAGCTGCTGCCTCTGTGACCGCATTGAGGCACGTTCGCGTGTCTGCGAGTATATAGACGGCTCTTTCGCGTTCACTCCGAGGGAAACGGTCCGCTATTGCTTCTGTGCGCACAGACGCGATTCCCTTGTCTCTTGCGAACACAGGGAACTCTGTGCATCCAAATCTACAGGCTAAGGACGCGTCTGCATATGTTTTGGTGAACAATCGAGTGTGCGTGTTCTGACAGCTGCCTCTATGCAGACGTCTCCACAGAGCCACTTCTGAATGCCCCGCAGCCCAGGACTGAATGGATACACTAACAAGTGCACCGGTGTGAGCAACCACATATGCAGAAGGACGTCTTTCATCTCACAGAAGCGCGAACGTCTTGGCGTTCAAGCACATGGCAGAAACAAGGTGTGAACAGATGAGCTGCTGCTATTTTCTCCGTTCGGCATGCTTCGTTGTAGCTCTCTTGCCGGTCGCCGGCTTAGCGGCTTGCTTTGCGCGACTAGCTCTGGGGAGAGAAGGAGATAGCGCCGGAAACCTCGCCTTTTGCCTTCTTCGGCGCTGGAACCTGGTTGCTGCGCCTTCTCTTTGTCCATGTGCACACACACGATTCCTCAGCGAAAACCATGCAGAAACCTTTCCACGAGCACCCAGGGATGTGCACCCAGCACCACGTGCACGCACACGCAGCTAGAGAAAAGCACCTACCTTTTCACACACTGATGCCTAAGCAAACGCGTGGCCACACACACGCACACATCCGCAAGCGCGCCTACTCCCATCTATTGAGGGAAAGACGGACGAGCTCTTTGGTTGCTCTTCACAGGCTTGTCCCTGATCTATAGCTGAGGGCAAACACTTGTGTGCTTGTGGGAGAGCCTGTGTCTTTCCTGGAAGCGTTTGGGAGTTTTGCTCAGACGCGTGTTTCCTCAAGTTCAAGAATCAAGATCTAGGATACCTGCAGACAGGTGCCTGTTTGTGTGGAGACAGTCTGTTTGAAACTGTGTTCCTCAGCGCCCGCTCTTTCTCCCCGTCGCTCCACACGCCTGGGAGTCCCTTTCTTTCTCTCCACAAGCACGTGTGTTGACTTCGTCGCACATGTGCATCTGCACAAGCGTTGAGCTCAGCAGAGCGTGTCTCTTGACACTTGATGTGCGTTGGCTGTGTCTGCCTGCTCCAGTGAAGAGAGAAACGGGAAATCATCTTGGTAGAGGCAACAAAGCAAAAGCGAGGCAGGATTGACATCTGCTCAACAGAGACGGATTCCCTGCGCTGACACAGTTCACAGTTACACGAGAAGCAATCTGAGCGGTCCGTCGACCGGAGACGTGTTTCCCAAGAGGTCGTTTAGCGAGTGAACAGCAGTGTGCGCGACTTTCAGGAGTGTGCCTGGAAAGTGCCAGAATCACCAGGAGCATCTGTGCAAAAGCTGCTGCCTCTGTGACCGCATTGAGGCACGTTCGCGTGTCTGCGAGTATATAGACGGCTCTTTCGCGTTCACTCCGAGGGAAACGGTCCGCTATTGCTTCTGTGCGCACAGACGCGATTCCCTTGTCTCTTGCGAACACAGGGAACTCTGTGCATCCAAATCTACAGGCTAAGGACGCGTCTGCATATGTTTTGGTGAACAATCGAGTGTGCGTGTTCTGACAGCTGCCTCTATGCAGACGTCTCCACAGAGCCACTTCTGAATGCCCCGCAGCCCAGGACTGAATGGATACACTAACAAGTGCACCGGTGTGAGCAACCACATATGCAGAAGGACGTCTTTCATCTCACAGAAGCGCGAACGTCTTGGCGTTCAAGCACATGGCAGAAACAAGGTGTGAACAGATGAGCTGCTGCTATTTTCTCCGTTCGGCATGCTTCGTTGTAGCTCTCTTGCCGGTCGCCGGCTTAGCGGCTTGCTTTGCGCGACTAGCTCTGGGGAGAGAAGGAGATAGCGCCGGAAACCTCGCCTTTTGCCTTCTTCGGCGCTGGAACCTGGTTGCTGCGCCTTCTCTTTGTCCATGTGCACACACACGATTCCTCAGCGAAAACCATGCAGAAACCTTTCCACGAGCACCCAGGGATGTGCACCCAGCACCACGTGCACGCACACGCAGCTAGAGAAAAGCACCTACCTTTTCACACACTGATGCCTAAGCAAACGCGTGGCCACACACACGCACACATCCGCAAGCGCGCCTACTCCCATCTATTGAGGGAAAGACGGACGAGCTCTTTGGTTGCTCTTCACAGGCTTGTCCCTGATCTATAGCTGAGGGCAAACACTTGTGTGCTTGTGGGAGAGCCTGTGTCTTTCCTGGAAGCGTTTGGGAGTTTTGCTCAGACGCGTGTTTCCTCAAGTTCAAGAATCAAGATCTAGGATACCTGCAGACAGGTGCCTGTTTGTGTGGAGACAGTCTGTTTGAAACTGTGTTCCTCAGCGCCCGCTCTTTCTCCCCGTCGCTCCACACGCCTGGGAGTCCCTTTCTTTCTCTCCACAAGCACGTGTGTTGACTTCGTCGCACATGTGCATCTGCACAAGCGTTGAGCTCAGCAGAGCGTGTCTCTTGACACTTGATGTGCGTTGGCTGTGTCTGCCTGCTCCAGTGAAGAGAGAAACGGGAAATCATCTTGGTAGAGGCAACAAAGCAAAAGCGAGGCAGGATTGACATCTGCTCAACAGAGACGGATTCCCTGCGCTGACACAGTTCACAGTTACACGAGAAGCAATCTGAGCGGTCCGTCGACCGGAGACGTGTTTCCCAAGAGGTCGTTTAGCGAGTGAACAGCAGTGTGCGCGACTTTCAGGAGTGTGCCTGGAAAGTGCCAGAATCACCAGGAGCATCTGTGCAAAAGCTGCTGCCTCTGTGACCGCATTGAGGCACGTTCGCGTGTCTGCGAGTATATAGACGGCTCTTTCGCGTTCACTCCGAGGGAAACGGTCCGCTATTGCTTCTGTGCGCACAGACGCGATTCCCTTGTCTCTTGCGAACACAGGGAACTCTGTGCATCCAAATCTACAGGCTAAGGACGCGTCTGCATATGTTTTGGTGAACAATCGAGTGTGCGTGTTCTGACAGCTGCCTCTATGCAGACGTCTCCACAGAGCCACTTCTGAATGCCCCGCAGCCCAGGACTGAATGGATACACTAACAAGTGCACCGGTGTGAGCAACCACATATGCAGAAGGACGTCTTTCATCTCACAGAAGCGCGAACGTCTTGGCGTTCAAGCACATGGCAGAAACAAGGTGTGAACAGATGAGCTGCTGCTATTTTCTCCGTTCGGCATGCTTCGTTGTAGCTCTCTTGCCGGTCGCCGGCTTAGCGGCTTGCTTTGCGCGACTAGCTCTGGGGAGAGAAGGAGATAGCGCCGGAAACCTCGCCTTTTGCCTTCTTCGGCGCTGGAACCTGGTTGCTGCGCCTTCTCTTTGTCCATGTGCACACACACGATTCCTCAGCGAAAACCATGCAGAAACCTTTCCACGAGCACCCAGGGATGTGCACCCAGCACCACGTGCACGCACACGCAGCTAGAGAAAAGCACCTACCTTTTCACACACTGATGCCTAAGCAAACGCGTGGCCACACACACGCACACATCCGCAAGCGCGCCTACTCCCATCTATTGAGGGAAAGACGGACGAGCTCTTTGGTTGCTCTTCACAGGCTTGTCCCTGATCTATAGCTGAGGGCAAACACTTGTGTGCTTGTGGGAGAGCCTGTGTCTTTCCTGGAAGCGTTTGGGAGTTTTGCTCAGACGCGTGTTTCCTCAAGTTCAAGAATCAAGATCTAGGATACCTGCAGACAGGTGCCTGTTTGTGTGGAGACAGTCTGTTTGAAACTGTGTTCCTCAGCGCCCGCTCTTTCTCCCCGTCGCTCCACACGCCTGGGAGTCCCTTTCTTTCTCTCCACAAGCACGTGTGTTGACTTCGTCGCACATGTGCATCTGCACAAGCGTTGAGCTCAGCAGAGCGTGTCTCTTGACACTTGATGTGCGTTGGCTGTGTCTGCCTGCTCCAGTGAAGAGAGAAACGGGAAATCATCTTGGTAGAGGCAACAAAGCAAAAGCGAGGCAGGATTGACATCTGCTCAACAGAGACGGATTCCCTGCGCTGACACAGTTCACAGTTACACGAGAAGCAATCTGAGCGGTCCGTCGACCGGAGACGTGTTTCCCAAGAGGTCGTTTAGCGAGTGAACAGCAGTGTGCGCGACTTTCAGGAGTGTGCCTGGAAAGTGCCAGAATCACCAGGAGCATCTGTGCAAAAGCTGCTGCCTCTGTGACCGCATTGAGGCACGTTCGCGTGTCTGCGAGTATATAGACGGCTCTTTCGCGTTCACTCCGAGGGAAACGGTCCGCTATTGCTTCTGTGCGCACAGACGCGATTCCCTTGTCTCTTGCGAACACAGGGAACTCTGTGCATCCAAATCTACAGGCTAAGGACGCGTCTGCATATGTTTTGGTGAACAATCGAGTGTGCGTGTTCTGACAGCTGCCTCTATGCAGACGTCTCCACAGAGCCACTTCTGAATGCCCCGCAGCCCAGGACTGAATGGATACACTAACAAGTGCACCGGTGTGAGCAACCACATATGCAGAAGGACGTCTTTCATCTCACAGAAGCGCGAACGTCTTGGCGTTCAAGCACATGGCAGAAACAAGGTGTGAACAGATGAGCTGCTGCTATTTTCTCCGTTCGGCATGCTTCGTTGTAGCTCTCTTGCCGGTCGCCGGCTTAGCGGCTTGCTTTGCGCGACTAGCTCTGGGGAGAGAAGGAGATAGCGCCGGAAACCTCGCCTTTTGCCTTCTTCGGCGCTGGAACCTGGTTGCTGCGCCTTCTCTTTGTCCATGTGCACACACACGATTCCTCAGCGAAAACCATGCAGAAACCTTTCCACGAGCACCCAGGGATGTGCACCCAGCACCACGTGCACGCACACGCAGCTAGAGAAAAGCACCTACCTTTTCACACACTGATGCCTAAGCAAACGCGTGGCCACACACACGCACACATCCGCAAGCGCGCCTACTCCCATCTATTGAGGGAAAGACGGACGAGCTCTTTGGTTGCTCTTCACAGGCTTGTCCCTGATCTATAGCTGAGGGCAAACACTTGTGTGCTTGTGGGAGAGCCTGTGTCTTTCCTGGAAGCGTTTGGGAGTTTTGCTCAGACGCGTGTTTCCTCAAGTTCAAGAATCAAGATCTAGGATACCTGCAGACAGGTGCCTGTTTGTGTGGAGACAGTCTGTTTGAAACTGTGTTCCTCAGCGCCCGCTCTTTCTCCCCGTCGCTCCACACGCCTGGGAGTCCCTTTCTTTCTCTCCACAAGCACGTGTGTTGACTTCGTCGCACATGTGCATCTGCACAAGCGTTGAGCTCAGCAGAGCGTGTCTCTTGACACTTGATGTGCGTTGGCTGTGTCTGCCTGCTCCAGTGAAGAGAGAAACGGGAAATCATCTTGGTAGAGGCAACAAAGCAAAAGCGAGGCAGGATTGACATCTGCTCAACAGAGACGGATTCCCTGCGCTGACACAGTTCACAGTTACACGAGAAGCAATCTGAGCGGTCCGTCGACCGGAGACGTGTTTCCCAAGAGGTCGTTTAGCGAGTGAACAGCAGTGTGCGCGACTTTCAGGAGTGTGCCTGGAAAGTGCCAGAATCACCAGGAGCATCTGTGCAAAAGCTGCTGCCTCTGTGACCGCATTGAGGCACGTTCGCGTGTCTGCGAGTATATAGACGGCTCTTTCGCGTTCACTCCGAGGGAAACGGTCCGCTATTGCTTCTGTGCGCACAGACGCGATTCCCTTGTCTCTTGCGAACACAGGGAACTCTGTGCATCCAAATCTACAGGCTAAGGACGCGTCTGCATATGTTTTGGTGAACAATCGAGTGTGCGTGTTCTGACAGCTGCCTCTATGCAGACGTCTCCACAGAGCCACTTCTGAATGCCCCGCAGCCCAGGACTGAATGGATACACTAACAAGTGCACCGGTGTGAGCAACCACATATGCAGAAGGACGTCTTTCATCTCACAGAAGCGCGAACGTCTTGGCGTTCAAGCACATGGCAGAAACAAGGTGTGAACAGATGAGCTGCTGCTATTTTCTCCGTTCGGCATGCTTCGTTGTAGCTCTCTTGCCGGTCGCCGGCTTAGCGGCTTGCTTTGCGCGACTAGCTCTGGGGAGAGAAGGAGATAGCGCCGGAAACCTCGCCTTTTGCCTTCTTCGGCGCTGGAACCTGGTTGCTGCGCCTTCTCTTTGTCCATGTGCACACACACGATTCCTCAGCGAAAACCATGCAGAAACCTTTCCACGAGCACCCAGGGATGTGCACCCAGCACCACGTGCACGCACACGCAGCTAGAGAAAAGCACCTACCTTTTCACACACTGATGCCTAAGCAAACGCGTGGCCACACACACGCACACATCCGCAAGCGCGCCTACTCCCATCTATTGAGGGAAAGACGGACGAGCTCTTTGGTTGCTCTTCACAGGCTTGTCCCTGATCTATAGCTGAGGGCAAACACTTGTGTGCTTGTGGGAGAGCCTGTGTCTTTCCTGGAAGCGTTTGGGAGTTTTGCTCAGACGCGTGTTTCCTCAAGTTCAAGAATCAAGATCTAGGATACCTGCAGACAGGTGCCTGTTTGTGTGGAGACAGTCTGTTTGAAACTGTGTTCCTCAGCGCCCGCTCTTTCTCCCCGTCGCTCCACACGCCTGGGAGTCCCTTTCTTTCTCTCCACAAGCACGTGTGTTGACTTCGTCGCACATGTGCATCTGCACAAGCGTTGAGCTCAGCAGAGCGTGTCTCTTGACACTTGATGTGCGTTGGCTGTGTCTGCCTGCTCCAGTGAAGAGAGAAACGGGAAATCATCTTGGTAGAGGCAACAAAGCAAAAGCGAGGCAGGATTGACATCTGCTCAACAGAGACGGATTCCCTGCGCTGACACAGTTCACAGTTACACGAGAAGCAATCTGAGCGGTCCGTCGACCGGAGACGTGTTTCCCAAGAGGTCGTTTAGCGAGTGAACAGCAGTGTGCGCGACTTTCAGGAGTGTGCCTGGAAAGTGCCAGAATCACCAGGAGCATCTGTGCAAAAGCTGCTGCCTCTGTGACCGCATTGAGGCACGTTCGCGTGTCTGCGAGTATATAGACGGCTCTTTCGCGTTCACTCCGAGGGAAACGGTCCGCTATTGCTTCTGTGCGCACAGACGCGATTCCCTTGTCTCTTGCGAACACAGGGAACTCTGTGCATCCAAATCTACAGGCTAAGGACGCGTCTGCATATGTTTTGGTGAACAATCGAGTGTGCGTGTTCTGACAGCTGCCTCTATGCAGACGTCTCCACAGAGCCACTTCTGAATGCCCCGCAGCCCAGGACTGAATGGATACACTAACAAGTGCACCGGTGTGAGCAACCACATATGCAGAAGGACGTCTTTCATCTCACAGAAGCGCGAACGTCTTGGCGTTCAAGCACATGGCAGAAACAAGGTGTGAACAGATGAGCTGCTGCTATTTTCTCCGTTCGGCATGCTTCGTTGTAGCTCTCTTGCCGGTCGCCGGCTTAGCGGCTTGCTTTGCGCGACTAGCTCTGGGGAGAGAAGGAGATAGCGCCGGAAACCTCGCCTTTTGCCTTCTTCGGCGCTGGAACCTGGTTGCTGCGCCTTCTCTTTGTCCATGTGCACACACACGATTCCTCAGCGAAAACCATGCAGAAACCTTTCCACGAGCACCCAGGGATGTGCACCCAGCACCACGTGCACGCACACGCAGCTAGAGAAAAGCACCTACCTTTTCACACACTGATGCCTAAGCAAACGCGTGGCCACACACACGCACACATCCGCAAGCGCGCCTACTCCCATCTATTGAGGGAAAGACGGACGAGCTCTTTGGTTGCTCTTCACAGGCTTGTCCCTGATCTATAGCTGAGGGCAAACACTTGTGTGCTTGTGGGAGAGCCTGTGTCTTTCCTGGAAGCGTTTGGGAGTTTTGCTCAGACGCGTGTTTCCTCAAGTTCAAGAATCAAGATCTAGGATACCTGCAGACAGGTGCCTGTTTGTGTGGAGACAGTCTGTTTGAAACTGTGTTCCTCAGCGCCCGCTCTTTCTCCCCGTCGCTCCACACGCCTGGGAGTCCCTTTCTTTCTCTCCACAAGCACGTGTGTTGACTTCGTCGCACATGTGCATCTGCACAAGCGTTGAGCTCAGCAGAGCGTGTCTCTTGACACTTGATGTGCGTTGGCTGTGTCTGCCTGCTCCAGTGAAGAGAGAAACGGGAAATCATCTTGGTAGAGGCAACAAAGCAAAAGCGAGGCAGGATTGACATCTGCTCAACAGAGACGGATTCCCTGCGCTGACACAGTTCACAGTTACACGAGAAGCAATCTGAGCGGTCCGTCGACCGGAGACGTGTTTCCCAAGAGGTCGTTTAGCGAGTGAACAGCAGTGTGCGCGACTTTCAGGAGTGTGCCTGGAAAGTGCCAGAATCACCAGGAGCATCTGTGCAAAAGCTGCTGCCTCTGTGACCGCATTGAGGCACGTTCGCGTGTCTGCGAGTATATAGACGGCTCTTTCGCGTTCACTCCGAGGGAAACGGTCCGCTATTGCTTCTGTGCGCACAGACGCGATTCCCTTGTCTCTTGCGAACACAGGGAACTCTGTGCATCCAAATCTACAGGCTAAGGACGCGTCTGCATATGTTTTGGTGAACAATCGAGTGTGCGTGTTCTGACAGCTGCCTCTATGCAGACGTCTCCACAGAGCCACTTCTGAATGCCCCGCAGCCCAGGACTGAATGGATACACTAACAAGTGCACCGGTGTGAGCAACCACATATGCAGAAGGACGTCTTTCATCTCACAGAAGCGCGAACGTCTTGGCGTTCAAGCACATGGCAGAAACAAGGTGTGAACAGATGAGCTGCTGCTATTTTCTCCGTTCGGCATGCTTCGTTGTAGCTCTCTTGCCGGTCGCCGGCTTAGCGGCTTGCTTTGCGCGACTAGCTCTGGGGAGAGAAGGAGATAGCGCCGGAAACCTCGCCTTTTGCCTTCTTCGGCGCTGGAACCTGGTTGCTGCGCCTTCTCTTTGTCCATGTGCACACACACGATTCCTCAGCGAAAACCATGCAGAAACCTTTCCACGAGCACCCAGGGATGTGCACCCAGCACCACGTGCACGCACACGCAGCTAGAGAAAAGCACCTACCTTTTCACACACTGATGCCTAAGCAAACGCGTGGCCACACACACGCACACATCCGCAAGCGCGCCTACTCCCATCTATTGAGAGAAAGACGGACGAGCTCTTTGGTTGCTCTTCACAGGCTTGTCCCTGATCTATAGCTGAGGGCAAACACTTGTGTGCTTGTGGGAGAGCCTGTGTCTTTCCTGGAAGCGTTTGGGAGTTTTGCTCAGACGCGTGTTTCCTCAAGTTCAAGAATCAAGATCTAGGATACCTGCAGACAGGTGCCTGTTTGTGTGGAGACAGTCTGTTTGAAACTGTGTTCCTCAGCGCCCGCTCTTTCTCCCCGTCGCTCCACACGCCTGGGAGTCCCTTTCTTTCTCTCCACAAGCACGTGTGTTGACTTCGTCGCACATGTGCATCTGCACAAGCGTTGAGCTCAGCAGAGCGTGTCTCTTGACACTTGATGTGCGTTGGCTGTGTCTGCCTGCTCCAGTGAAGAGAGAAACGGGAAATCATCTTGGTAGAGGCAACAAAGCAAAAGCGAGGCAGGATTGACATCTGCTAACAGAGACGGATTCCTGCGCTGACACAGTTCACAGTTACACGAGAAGCAATCTGAGCGGTCCGTCGACCGGAGACGTGTTTCCCAAGAGGTCGTTTAGCGAGTGAACAGCAGTGTGCGCGACTTTCAGGAGTGTGCCTGGAAAGTGCCAGAATCACCAGGAGCATCTGTGCAAAAGCTGCTGCCTCTGTGACCGCTTGAGGCACGTTCGCGTGTCTGCGAGTATATAGACGGCTCTTTCGCGTTCACTCCGAGGGAAACGGTCCGCTATTGCTTCTGTGCGCACAGACGCGATTCCCTTGTCTCTTGCGAACACAGGGAACTCTGTGCATCCAAATCTACAGGCTAAGGACGCGTCTGCATATGTTTTGGTGAACAATCGAGTGTGCGTGTTCTGACAGCTGCCTCTATGCAGACGTCTCCACAGAGCCACTTCTGAATGCCCCGCAGCCCAGGACTGAATGGATACACTAACAAGTGCACCGGTGTGAGCAACCACATATGCAGAAGGACGTCTTTCATCTCACAGAAGCGCGAACGTCTTGGCGTTCAAGCACATGGCAGAAACAAGGTGTGAACAGATGAGCTGCTGCTATTTTCTCCGTTCGGCATGCTTCGTTGTAGCTCTCTTGCCGGTCGCCGGCTTAGCGGCTTGCTTTGCGCGACTAGCTCTGGGGAGAGAAGGAGATAGCGCCGGAAACCTCGCCTTTTGCCTTCTTCGGCGCTGGAACCTGGTTGCTGCGCCTTCTCTTTGTCCATGTGCACACACACGATTCCTCAGCGAAAACCATGCAGAAACCTTTCCACGAGCACCCAGGGATGTGCACCCAGCACCACGTGCACGCACACGCAGCTAGAGAAAAGCACCTACCTTTTCACACACTGATGCCTAAGCAAACGCGTGGCCACACACACGCACACATCCGCAAGCGCGCCTACTCCCATCTATTGAGGGAAAGACGGACGAGCTCTTTGGTTGCTCTTCACAGGCTTGTCCCTGATCTATAGCTGAGGGCAAACACTTGTGTGCTTGTGGGAGAGCCTGTGTCTTTCCTGGAAGCGTTTGGGAGTTTTGCTCAGACGCGTGTTTCCTCAAGTTCAAGAATCAAGATCTAGGATACCTGCAGACAGGTGCCTGTTTGTGTGGAGACAGTCCTGTTTGAAACTGTGTTCCTCAGCGCCCGCTCTTTCTCCCCGTCGCTCCACACGCCTGGAGTCCCTTTCTTTCTCTCCACAAGCACGTGTGTTGACTTCGTCGCACATGTGCATCTGCACAAGCGTTGAGCTCAGCAGAGCGTGTCTCTTGACACTTGATGTGCGTTGGCTGTGTCTGCGTGCTCCAGTGAAGAGAGAAACGGGAAATCATCTTGGTAGAGGCAACAAAGCAAAAGCGAGGCAGGATTGACATCTGCTCACAGAGACGGATTCCCTGCGCTGACACAGTTCACAGTTACACGAGAAGCAATCTGAGCGGTCCGTCGACCGGAGACGTGTTTCCCAAGAGGTCGTTTAGCGAGGTGAACAGCAGTGTGCGCGACTTTCAGGAGTGTGCCTGGAAAGTGCCAGAATCACCAGGAGGCATCTGTGCAAAAGCTGCTGCCTCTGTGACCGCATTGAGGCACGTTCGCGTGTCTGCGAGTATATAGACGGCTCTTTCGCGTTCACTCCGAGGGAAACGGTCCGCTATTGCTTCTGTGCGCACAGACGCCGATTCCCTTGGTCTCTTGCGAACACAGGGAACTCTGTGCATCCAAATCTACAGGCTAAGGACGCGTCTGCATATGTTTTGGTGAACAATCGAGTGTGCGTGTTCTGACAGCTGCCTCTATGCAGACGTCTCCACAGAGCCACTTCTGAATGCCCCGCAGCCCAGGACTGAATGGATACACTACAAGTGCACCGGTGTGAGCAACCACATATGCAGAAGGACGTCTTTCATCTCACAGAAGCGCTGAACGTCTTGGCGTTCAAGCACATGGCAGAAACAAGGTGTGAACAGATGAGCTGCTGCTATTTTCTCCGTTCGGCATGCTTCGTTGTAGCTCTCTTGCCGGTCGCCGGCTTAGCGGCTTGCTTTGCGCGACTAGCTCTGGGGAGAGAAGGAGATAGCGCCGGAAACCTCGCCTTTTGCCTTCTTCGGCGCTGGAACCTGGTTGCTGCGCCTTCTCTTTGTCCATGTGCACACACACGATTCCTCAGCGAAAACCATGCAGAAACCTTTCCACGAGCACCAGGGATGTGCACCCAGCACCACGTGCACGCACACGCAGCTTAAAGCACCTACCTTTTCACACACTGATGCCTAAGCAAACGCGTGGCCACACACACGCACACATCCGCAAGCGCGCCTACTCCCATCTATTGAGGGAAAGACGGACGAGCTCTTTGGTTGCTCTTCACAGGCTTGTCCCTGATCTATAGCTGAGGGCAAACACTTGTGTGCTTGTGGGAGAGCCTGTGTCTTTCCTGGAAGCGTTTGGGAGTTTTGCTCAGACGCGTGTTTCCTCAAGTTCAAGAATCAAGATCTAGGATACCTGCAGACAGGTGCCTGTTTGTGTGGAGACAGTCTGTTTGAAACTGTGTTCCTCAGCGCCCGCTCTTTCTCCCCGTCGCTCCACACGCCTGGGAGTCCCTTTCTTTCTCTCCACAAGCACGTGTGTTGACTTCGTCGCACATGTGCATCTGCACAAGCGTTGAGCTCAGCAGAGCGTGTCTCTTGACACTTGATGTGCGTTGGCTGTGTCTGCCTGCTCCAGTGAAGAGAGAAACGGGAAATCATCTTGGTAGAGGCAACAAAGCAAAAGCGAGGCAGGATTGACATCTGCTCAACAGAGACGGATTCCCTGCGCTGACACAGTTCACAGTTACACGAGAAGCAATCTGAGCGGTCCGTCGACCGGAGACGTGTTTCCCAAGAGGTCGTTTAGCGAGTGAACAGCAGTGTGCGCGACTTTCAGGAGTGTGCCTGGAAAGTGCCAGAATCACCAGGAGCATCTGTGCAAAAGCTGCTGCCTCTGTGACCGCATTGAGGCACGTTCGCGTGTCTGCGAGTATATAGACGGCTCTTTCGCGTTCACTCCGAGGGAAACGGTCCGCTATTGCTTCTGTGCGCACAGACGCGATTCCCTTGTCTCTTGCGAACACAGGGAACTCTGTGCATCCAAATCTACAGGCTAAGGACGCGTCTGCATATGTTTTGGTGAACAATCGAGTGTGCGTGTTCTGACAGCTGCCTCTATGCAGACGTCTCCACAGAGCCACTTCTGAATGCCCCGCAGCCCAGGACTGAATGGATACACTAACAAGTGCACCGGTGTGAGCAACCACATATGCAGAAGGACGTCTTTCATCTCACAGAAGCGCGAACGTCTTGGCGTTCAAGCACATGGCAGAAACAAGGTGTGAACAGATGAGCTGCTGCTATTTTCTCCGTTCGGCATGCTTCGTTGTAGCTCTCTTGCCGGTCGCCGGCTTAGCGGCTTGCTTTGCGCGACTAGCTCTGGGGAGAGAAGGAGATAGCGCCGGAAACCTCGCCTTTTGCCTTCTTCGGCGCTGGAACCTGGTTGCTGCGCCTTCTCTTTGTCCATGTGCACACACACGATTCCTCAGCGAAAACCATGCAGAAACCTTTCCACGAGCACCCAGGGATGTGCACCCAGCACCACGTGCACGCACACGCAGCTAGAGAAAAGCACCTACCTTTTCACACACTGATGCCTAAGCAAACGCGTGGCCACACACACGCACACATCCGCAAGCGCGCCTACTCCCATCTATTGAGGGAAAGACGGACGAGCTCTTTGGTTGCTCTTCACAGGCTTGTCCCTGATCTATAGCTGAGGGCAAACACTTGTGTGCTTGTGGGAGAGCCTGTGTCTTTCCTGGAAGCGTTTGGGAGTTTTGCTCAGACGCGTGTTTCCTCAAGTTCAAGAATCAAGATCTAGGATACCTGCAGACAGGTGCCTGTTTGTGTGGAGACAGTCTGTTTTGAAACTGTGTTCCTCAGCGCCCCGCTCTTTCTCCCGTCGCTCCACACGCCTGGGAGTCCCTTTCTTTCTCTCCACAAGCACGTGTGTTGACTTCGTCGCACATGTGCATCTGCACAAGCGTTGAGCTCAGCAGAGCGTGTCTCTTGACACTTGATGTGCGTTGGCTGTGTCTGCGTGCTCCAGTGAAGAGAGAAACGGGAAATCATCTTGGTAGAGGCAACAAAGCAAAAGCGAGGCAGGATTGACATCTGCTCAACAGAGACGGATTCCCTGCGCTGACACAGTTCACAGTTACACGAGAAGCAATCTGAGCGGTCCGTCGACCGGAGACGTGTTTCCCAAGAGGTCGTTTAGCGAGTGAACAGCAGTGTGCGCGACTTTCAGGAGTGTGCCTGGAAAGTGCCAGAATCACCAGGAGCATCTGTGCAAAAGCTGCTGCCTCTGTGACCGCATTGAGGCACGTTCGCGTGTCTGCGAGTATATAGACGGCTCTTTCGCGTTCACTCCGAGGGAAAACGGTCCGCTATTGCTTCTGTGCGCACAGACGCGATTCCCTTGTCTCTTGCGAACACAGGGAACTCTGTGCATCCAAATCTACAGGCTAAGGACGCGTCTGCATATGTTTTGGTGAACAATCGAGTGTGCGTGTTCTGACAGCTGCCTCTATGCAGACGTCTCCACAGAGCCACTTCTGAATGCCCCGCAGCCCAGGACTGAATGGATACACTAACAAGTGCACCGGTGTGAGCAACCACATATGCAGAAGGACGTCTTTCATCTCACAGAAGCGCGAACGTCTTGGCGTTCAAGCACATGGCAGAAACAAGGTGTGAACAGATGAGCTGCTGCTATTTTCTCCGTTCGGCATGCTTCGTTGTAGCTCTCTTGCCGGTCGCCGGCTTAGCGGCTTGCTTTGCGCGACTAGCTCTGGGGAGAGAAGGAGATAGCGCCGGAAACCTCGCCTTTTGCCTTCTTCGGCGCTGGAACCTGGTTGCTGCGCCTTCTCTTTGTCCATGTGCACACACACGATTCCTCAGCGAAAACCATGCAGAAACCTTTCCACGAGCACCCAGGGATGTGCACCCAGCACCACGTGCACGCACACGCAGCTAGAGAAAAGCACCTACCTTTTCACACACTGATGCCTAAGCAAACGCGTGGCCACACACACGCACACATCCGCAAGCGCGCCTACTCCCATCTATTGAGGGAAAGACGGACGAGCTCTTTGGTTGCTCTTCACAGGCTTGTCCCTGATCTATAGCTGAGGGCAAACACTTGTGTGCTTGTGGGAGAGCCTGTGTCTTTCCTGGAAGCGTTTGGGAGTTTTGCTCAGACGCGTGTTTCCTCAAGTTCAAGAATCAAGATCTAGGATACCTGCAGACAGGTGCCTGTTTGTGTGGAGACAGTCTGTTTGAAACTGTGTTCCTCAGCGCCCGCTCTTTCTCCCCGTCGCTCCACACGCCTGGGAGTCCCTTTCTTTCTCTCCACAAGCACGTGTGTTGACTTCGTCGCACATGTGCATCTGCACAAGCGTTGAGCTCAGCAGAGCGTGTCTCTTGACACTTGATGTGCGTTGGCTGTGTCTGCCTGCTCCAGTGAAGAGAGAAACGGAAATCATCTTGGTAGAGGCAACAAAGCAAAAGCGAGGCAGGATTGACATCTGCTCAACAGAGACGGATTCCCTGCGCTGACACAGTTCACAGTTACACGAGAAGCAATCTGAGCGGTCCGTCGACCGGAGACGTGTTTCCCAAGAGGTCGTTTAGCGGAGTGAACAGCAGTGTGCGCGACTTTCAGGAGTGTGCCTGGAAAGTGCCAGAATCACCAGGAGCATCTGTGCAAAAGCTGCTGCCTCTGTGACCGCATTGAGGCACGTTCGCGTGTCTGCGAGTATATAGACGGCTCTTTCGCGTTCACTCCGAGGGAAACGGTCCGCTATTGCTTCTGTGCGCACAGACGCGATTCCCTTGTCTCTTGCGAACACAGGGAACTCTGTGCATCCAAATCTACAGGCTAAGGACGCGTCTGCATATGTTTTGGTGAACAATCGAGTGTGCGTGTTCTGACAGCTGCCTCTATGCAGACGTCTCCACAGAGCCACTTCTGAATGCCCCGCAGCCCAGGACTGAATGGATACACTAACAAGTGCACCGGTGTGAGCAACCACATATGCAGAAGGACGTCTTTCATCTCACAGAAGCGCGAACGTCTTGGCGTTCAAGCACATGGCAGAAACAAGGTGTGAACAGATGAGCTGCTGCTATTTTCTCCGTTCGGCATGCTTCGTTGTAGCTCTCTTGCCGGTCGCCGGCTTAGCGGCTTGCTTTGCGCGACTAGCTCTGGGGAGAGAAGGAGATAGCGCCGGAAACCTCGCCTTTTGCCTTCTTCGGCGCTGGAACCTGGTTGCTGCGCCTTCTCTTTGTCCATGTGCACACACACGATTCCTCAGCGAAAACCATGCAGAAACCTTTCCACGAGCACCCAGGGATGTGCACCCAGCACCACGTGCACGCACACGCAGCTAGAGAAAAAGCACCTACCTTTTCACACACTGATGCCTAAGCAAACGCGTGGCCACACACACGCACACATCCGCAAGCGCGCCTACTCCCATCTATTGAGGGAAAGACGGACGAGCTCTTTGGTTGCTCTTCACAGGCTTGTCCCTGATCTATAGCTGAGGGCAAACACTTGTGTGCTTGTGGGAGAGCCTGTGTCTTTCCTGGAAGCGTTTGGGAGTTTTGCTCAGACGCGTGTTTCCTCAAGTTCAAGAATCAAGATCTAGGATACCTGCAGACAGGTGCCTGTTTGTGTGGAGACAGTCTGTTTGAAACTGTGTTCCTCAGCGCCCGCTCTTTCTCCCCGTCGCTCCACACGCCTGGGAGTCCCTTTCTTTCTCTCCACAAGCACGTGTGTTGACTTCGTCGCACATGTGCATCTGCACAAGCGTTGAGCTCAGCAGAGCGTGTCTCTTGACACTTGATGTGCGTTGGCTGTGTCTGCGTGCTCCAGTGAAGAGAGAAACGGGAAATCATCTTGGTAGAGGCAACAAAGCAAAAGCGAGGCAGGATTGACATCTGCTCAACAGAGACGGATTCCCTGCGCTGACACAGTTCACAGTTACACGAGAAGCAATCTGAGCGGTCCGTCGACCGGAGACGTGTTTCCCAAGAGGTCGTTTAGCGAGTGAACAGCAGTGTGCGCGACTTTCAGGAGTGTGCCTGGAAAGTGCCAGAATCACCAGGAGCATCTGTGCAAAAGCTGCTGCCTCTGTGACCGCATTGAGGCACGTTCGCGTGTCTGCGAGTATATAGACGGCTCTTTCGCGTTCACTCCGAGGGAAACGGTCCGCTATTGCTTCTGTGCGCACAGACGCGATTCCCTTGTCTCTTGCGAACACAGGGAACTCTGTGCATCCAAATCTACAGGCTAAGGACGCGTCTGCATATGTTTTGGTGAACAATCGAGTGTGCGTGTTCTGACAGCTGCCTCTATGCAGACGTCTCCACAGAGCCACTTCTGAATGCCCCGCAGCCCAGGACTGAATGGATACACTAACAAGTGCACCGGTGTGAGCAACCACATATGCAGAAGGACGTCTTTCATCTCACAGAAGCGCGAACGTCTTGGCGTTCAAGCACATGGCAGAAACAAGGTGTGAACAGATGAGCTGCTGCTATTTTCTCCGTTCGGCATGCTTCGTTGTAGCTCTCTTGCCGGTCGCCGGCTTAGCGGCTTGCTTTGCGCGACTAGCTCTGGGGAGAGAAGGAGATAGCGCCGGAAACCTCGCCTTTTGCCTTCTTCGGCGCTGGAACCTGGTTGCTGCGCCTTCTCTTTGTCCATGTGCACACACACGATTCCTCAGCGAAAACCATGCAGAAACCTTTCCACGAGCACCCAGGGATGTGCACCCAGCACCACGTGCACGCACACGCAGCTAGAGAAAAGCACCTACCTTTTCACACACTGATGCCTAAGCAAACGCGTGGCCACACACACGCACACATCCGCAAGCGCGCCTACTCCCATCTATTGAGGGAAAGACGGACGAGCTCTTTGGTTGCTCTTCACAGGCTTGTCCCTGATCTATAGCTGAGGGCAAACACTTGTGTGCTTGTGGGAGAGCCTGTGTCTTTCCTGGAAGCGTTTGGGAGTTTTGCTCAGACGCGTGTTTCCTCAAGTTCAAGAATCAAGATGTAGGATACCTGCAGACAGGTGCCTGTTTGTGTGGAGACAGTCTGTTTGAAACTGTGTTCCTCAGCGCCCGCTCTTTCTCCCCGTCGCTCCACACGCCTGGGAGTCCCTTTCTTTCTCTCCACAAGCACGTGTGTTGACTTCGTCGCACATGTGCATCTGCACAAGCGTTGAGCTCAGCAGAGCGTGTCTCTTGACACTTGATGTGCGTTGGCTGTGTCTGCCTGCTCCAGTGAAGAGAGAAACGGGAAATCATCTTGGTAGAGGCAACAAAGCAAAAGCGAGGCAGGATTGACATCTGCTCAACAGAGACGGATTCCCTGCGCTGACACAGTTCACAGTTACACGAGAAGCAATCTGAGCGGTCCGTCGACCGGAGACGTGTTTCCCAAGAGGTCGTTTAGCGAGTGAACAGCAGTGTGCGCGACTTTCAGGAGTGTGCCTGGAAAGTGCCAGAATCACCAGGAGCATCTGTGCAAAAGCTGCTGCCTCTGTGACCGCATTGAGGCACGTTCGCGTGTCTGCGAGTATATAGACGGCTCTTTCGCGTTCACTCCGAGGGAAACGGTCCGCTATTGCTTCTGTGCGCACAGACGCGATTCCCTTGTCTCTTGCGAACACAGGGAACTCTGTGCATCCAAATCTACAGGCTAAGGACGCGTCTGCATATGTTTTGGTGAACAATCGAGTGTGCGTGTTCTGACAGCTGCCTCTATGCAGACGTCTCCACAGAGCCACTTCTGAATGCCCCGCAGCCCAGGACTGAATGGATACACTAACAAGTGCACCGGTGTGAGCAACCACATATGCAGAAGGACGTCTTTCATCTCACAGAAGCGCGAACGTCTTGGCGTTCAAGCACATGGCAGAAACAAGGTGTGAACAGATGAGCTGCTGCTATTTTCTCCGTTCGGCATGCTTCGTTGTAGCTCTCTTGCCGGTCGCCGGCTTAGCGGCTTGCTTTGCGCGACTAGCTCTGGGGAGAGAAGGAGATAGCGCCGGAAACCTCGCCTTTTGCCTTCTTCGGCGCTGGAACCTGGTTGCTGCGCCTTCTCTTTGTCCATGTGCACACACACGATTCCTCAGCGAAAACCATGCAGAAACCTTTCCACGAGCACCCAGGGATGTGCACCCAGCACCACGTGCACGCACACGCAGCTAGAGAAAAGCACCTACCTTTTCACACACTGATGCCTAAGCAAACGCGTGGCCACACACACGCACACATCCGCAAGCGCGCCTACTCCCATCTATTGAGGGAAAGACGGACGAGCTCTTTGGTTGCTCTTCACAGGCTTGTCCCTGATCTATAGCTGAGGGCAAACACTTGTGTGCTTGTGGGAGAGCCTGTGTCTTTCCTGGAAGCGTTTGGGAGTTTTGCTCAGACGCGTGTTTCCTCAAGTTCAAGAATCAAGATCTAGGATACCTGCAGACAGGTGCCTGTTTGTGTGGAGACAGTCTGTTTGAAACTGTGTTCCTCAGCGCCCGCTCTTTCTCCCCGTCGCTCCACACGCCTGGGAGTCCCTTTCTTTCTCTCCACAAGCACGTGTGTTGACTTCGTCGCACATGTGCATCTGCACAAGCGTTGAGCTCAGCAGAGCGTGTCTCTTGACACTTGATGTGCGTTGGCTGTGTCTGCCTGCTCCAGTGAAGAGAGAAACGGGAAATCATCTTGGTAGAGGCAACAAAGCAAAAGCGAGGCAGGATTGACATCTGCTCAACAGAGACGGATTCCCTGCGCTGACACAGTTCACAGTTACACGAGAAGCAATCTGAGCGGTCCGTCGACCGGAGACGTGTTTCCCAAGAGGTCGTTTAGCGAGTGAACAGCAGTGTGCGCGACTTTCAGGAGTGTGCCTGGAAAGTGCCAGAATCACCAGGAGCATCTGTGCAAAAGCTGCTGCCTCTGTGACCGCATTGAGGCACGTTCGCGTGTCTGCGAGTATATAGACGGCTCTTTCGCGTTCACTCCGAGGGAAACGGTCCGCTATTGCTTCTGTGCGCACAGACGCGATTCCCTTGTCTCTTGCGAACACAGGGAACTCTGTGCATCCAAATCTACAGGCTAAGGACGCGTCTGCATATGTTTTGGTGAACAATCGAGTGTGCGTGTTCTGACAGCTGCCTCTATGCAGACGTCTCCACAGAGCCACTTCTGAATGCCCCGCAGCCCAGGACTGAATGGATACACTAACAAGTGCACCGGTGTGAGCAAGCACATATGCAGAAGGACGTCTTTCATCTCACAGAAGCGCGAACGTCTTGGCGTTCAAGCACATGGCAGAAACAAGGTGTGAACAGATGAGCTGCTGCTATTTTCTCCGTTCGGCATGCTTCGTTGTAGCTCTCTTGCCGGTCGCCGGCTTAGCGGCTTGCTTTGCGCGACTAGCTCTGGGGAGAGAAGGAGATAGCGCCGGAAACCTCGCCTTTTGCCTTCTTCGGCGCTGGAACCTGGTTGCTGCGCCTTCTCTTTGTCCATGTGCACACACACGATTCCTCAGCGAAAACCATGCAGAAACCTTTCCACGAGCACCCAGGGATGTGCACCCAGCACCACGTGCACGCACACGCAGCTAGAGAAAAGCACCTACCTTTTCACACACTGATGCCTAAGCAAACGCGTGGCCACACACACGCACACATCCGCAAGCGCGCCTACTCCCATCTATTGAGGGAAAGACGGACGAGCTCTTTGGTTGCTCTTCACAGGCTTGTCCCTGATCTATAGCTGAGGGCAAACACTTGTGTGCTTGTGGGAGAGCCTGTGTCTTTCCTGGAAGCGTTTGGGAGTTTTGCTCAGACGCGTGTTTCCTCAAGTTCAAGAATCAAGATCTAGGATACCTGCAGACAGGTGCCTGTTTGTGTGGAGACAGTCTGTTTGAAACTGTGTTCCTCAGCGCCCGCTCTTTCTCCCCGTCGCTCCACACGCCTGGGAGTCCCTTTCTTTCTCTCCACAAGCACGTGTGTTGACTTCGTCGCACATGTGCATCTGCACAAGCGTTGAGCTCAGCAGAGCGTGTCTCTTGACACTTGATGTGCGTTGGCTGTGTCTGCCTGCTCCAGTGAAGAGAGAAACGGGAAATCATCTTGGTAGAGGCAACAAAGCAAAAGCGAGGCAGGATTGACATCTGCTCAACAGAGACGGATTCCCTGCGCTGACACAGTTCACAGTTACACGAGAAGCAATCTGAGCGGTCCGTCGACCGGAGACGTGTTTCCCAAGAGGTCGTTTAGCGAGTGAACAGCAGTGTGCGCGACTTTCAGGAGTGTGCCTGGAAAGTGCCAGAATCACCAGGAGCATCTGTGCAAAAGCTGCTGCCTCTGTGACCGCATTGAGGCACGTTCGCGTGTCTGCGAGTATATAGACGGCTCTTTCGCGTTCACTCCGAGGGAAACGGTCCGCTATTGCTTCTGTGCGCACAGACGCGATTCCCTTGTCTCTTGCGAACACAGGGAACTCTGTGCATCCAAATCTACAGGCTAAGGACGCGTCTGCATATGTTTTGGTGAACAATCGAGTGTGCGTGTTCTGACAGCTGCCTCTATGCAGACGTCTCCACAGAGCCACTTCTGAATGCCCCGCAGCCCAGGACTGAATGGATACACTAACAAGTGCACCGGTGTGAGCAACCACATATGCAGAAGGACGTCTTTCATCTCACAGAAGCGCGAACGTCTTGGCGTTCAAGCACATGGCAGAAACAAGGTGTGAACAGATGAGCTGCTGCTATTTTCTCCGTTCGGCATGCTTCGTTGTAGCTCTCTTGCCGGTCGCCGGCTTAGCGGCTTGCTTTGCGCGACTAGCTCTGGGGAGAGAAGGAGATAGCGCCGGAAACCTCGCCTTTTGCCTTCTTCGGCGCTGGAACCTGGTTGCTGCGCCTTCTCTTTGTCCATGTGCACACACACGATTCCTCAGCGAAAACCATGCAGAAACCTTTCCACGAGCACCCAGGGATGTGCACCCAGCACCACGTGCACGCACACGCAGCTAGAGAAAAGCACCTACCTTTTCACACACTGATGCCTAAGCAAACGCGTGGCCACACACACGCACACATCCGCAAGCGCGCCTACTCCCATCTATTGAGGGAAAGACGGACGAGCTCTTTGGTTGCTCTTCACAGGCTTGTCCCTGATCTATAGCTGAGGGCAAACACTTGTGTGCTTGTGGGAGAGCCTGTGTCTTTCCTGGAAGCGTTTGGGAGTTTTGCTCAGACGCGTGTTTCCTCAAGTTCAAGAATCAAGATGTAGGATACCTGCAGACAGGTGCCTGTTTGTGTGGAGACAGTCTGTTTGAAACTGTGTTCCTCAGCGCCCGCTCTTTCTCCCCGTCGCTCCACACGCCTGGGAGTCCCTTTCTTTCTCTCCACAAGCACGTGTGTTGACTTCGTCGCACATGTGCATCTGCACAAGCGTTGAGCTCAGCAGAGCGTGTCTCTTGACACTTGATGTGCGTTGGCTGTGTCTGCCTGCTCCAGTGAAGAGAGAAACGGGAAATCATCTTGGTAGAGGCAACAAAGCAAAAGCGAGGCAGGATTGACATCTGCTCAACAGAGACGGATTCCCTGCGCTGACACAGTTCACAGTTACACGAGAAGCAATCTGAGCGGTCCGTCGACCGGAGACGTGTTTCCCAAGAGGTCGTTTAGCGAGTGAACAGCAGTGTGCGCGACTTTCAGGAGTGTGCCTGGAAAGTGCCAGAATCACCAGGAGCATCTGTGCAAAAGCTGCTGCCTCTGTGACCGCATTGAGGCACGTTCGCGTGTCTGCGAGTATATAGACGGCTCTTTCGCGTTCACTCCGAGGGAAACGGTCCGCTATTGCTTCTGTGCGCACAGACGCGATTCCCTTGTCTCTTGCGAACACAGGGAACTCTGTGCATCCAAATCTACAGGCTAAGGACGCGTCTGCATATGTTTTGGTGAACAATCGAGTGTGCGTGTTCTGACAGCTGCCTCTATGCAGACGTCTCCACAGAGCCACTTCTGAATGCCCCGCAGCCCAGGACTGAATGGATACACTAACAAGTGCACCGGTGTGAGCAACCACATATGCAGAAGGACGTCTTTCATCTCACAGAAGCGCGAACGTCTTGGCGTTCAAGCACATGGCAGAAACAAGGTGTGAACAGATGAGCTGCTGCTATTTTCTCCGTTCGGCATGCTTCGTTGTAGCTCTCTTGCCGGTCGCCGGCTTAGCGGCTTGCTTTGCGCGACTAGCTCTGGGGAGAGAAGGAGATAGCGCCGGAAACCTCGCCTTTTGCCTTCTTCGGCGCTGGAACCTGGTTGCTGCGCCTTCTCTTTGTCCATGTGCACACACACGATTCCTCAGCGAAAACCATGCAGAAACCTTTCCACGAGCACCCAGGGATGTGCACCCAGCACCACGTGCACGCACACGCAGCTAGAGAAAAGCACCTACCTTTTCACACACTGATGCCTAAGCAAACGCGTGGCCACACACACGCACACATCCGCAAGCGCGCCTACTCCCATCTATTGAGGGAAAGACGGACGAGCTCTTTGGTTGCTCTTCACAGGCTTGTCCCTGATCTATAGCTGAGGGCAAACACTTGTGTGCTTGTGGGAGAGCCTGTGTCTTTCCTGGAAGCGTTTGGGAGTTTTGCTCAGACGCGTGTTTCCTCAAGTTCAAGAATCAAGATCTAGGATACCTGCAGACAGGTGCCTGTTTGTGTGGAGACAGTCTGTTTGAAACTGTGTTCCTCAGCGCCCGCTCTTTCTCCCCGTCGCTCCACACGCCTGGGAGTCCCTTTCTTTCTCTCCACAAGCACGTGTGTTGACTTCGTCGCACATGTGCATCTGCACAAGCGTTGAGCTCAGCAGAGCGTGTCTCTTGACACTTGATGTGCGTTGGCTGTGTCTGCCTGCTCCAGTGAAGAGAGAAACGGGAAATCATCTTGGTAGAGGCAACAAAGCAAAAGCGAGGCAGGATTGACATCTGCTCAACAGAGACGGATTCCCTGCGCTGACACAGTTCACAGTTACACGAGAAGCAATCTGAGCGGTCCGTCGACCGGAGACGTGTTTCCCAAGAGGTCGTTTAGCGAGTGAACAGCAGTGTGCGCGACTTTCAGGAGTGTGCCTGGAAAGTGCCAGAATCACCAGGAGCATCTGTGCAAAAGCTGCTGCCTCTGTGACCGCATTGAGGCACGTTCGCGTGTCTGCGAGTATATAGACGGCTCTTTCGCGTTCACTCCGAGGGAAACGGTCCGCTATTGCTTCTGTGCGCACAGACGCGATTCCCTTGTCTCTTGCGAACACAGGGAACTCTGTGCATCCAAATCTACAGGCTAAGGACGCGTCTGCATATGTTTTGGTGAACAATCGAGTGTGCGTGTTCTGACAGCTGCCTCTATGCAGACGTCTCCACAGAGCCACTTCTGAATGCCCCGCAGCCCAGGACTGAATGGATACACTAACAAGTGCACCGGTGTGAGCAACCACATATGCAGAAGGACGTCTTTCATCTCACAGAAGCGCGAACGTCTTGGCGTTCAAGCACATGGCAGAAACAAGGTGTGAACAGATGAGCTGCTGCTATTTTCTCCGTTCGGCATGCTTCGTTGTAGCTCTCTTGCCGGTCGCCGGCTTAGCGGCTTGCTTTGCGCGACTAGCTCTGGGGAGAGAAGGAGATAGCGCCGGAAACCTCGCCTTTTGCCTTCTTCGGCGCTGGAACCTGGTTGCTGCGCCTTCTCTTTGTCCATGTGCACACACACGATTCCTCAGCGAAAACCATGCAGAAACCTTTCCACGAGCACCCAGGGATGTGCACCCAGCACCACGTGCACGCACACGCAGCTAGAGAAAAGCACCTACCTTTTCACACACTGATGCCTAAGCAAACGCGTGGCCACACACACGCACACATCCGCAAGCGCGCCTACTCCCATCTATTGAGGGAAAGACGGACGAGCTCTTTGGTTGCTCTTCACAGGCTTGTCCCTGATCTATAGCTGAGGGCAAACACTTGTGTGCTTGTGGGAGAGCCTGTGTCTTTCCTGGAAGCGTTTGGGAGTTTTGCTCAGACGCGTGTTTCCTCAAGTTCAAGAATCAAGATCTAGGATACCTGCAGACAGGTGCCTGTTTGTGTGGAGACAGTCTGTTTGAAACTGTGTTCCTCAGCGCCCGCTCTTTCTCCCCGTCGCTCCACACGCCTGGGAGTCCCTTTCTTTCTCTCCACAAGCACGTGTGTTGACTTCGTCGCACATGTGCATCTGCACAAGCGTTGAGCTCAGCAGAGCGTGTCTCTTGACACTTGATGTGCGTTGGCTGTGTCTGCGTGCTCCAGTGAAGAGAGAAACGGGAAATCATCTTGGTAGAGGCAACAAAGCAAAAGCGAGGCAGGATTGACATCTGCTCAACAGAGACGGATTCCCTGCGCTGACACAGTTCACAGTTACACGAGAAGCAATCTGAGCGGTCCGTCGACCGGAGACGTGTTTCCCAAGAGGTCGTTTAGCGAGTGAACAGCAGTGTGCGCGACTTTCAGGAGTGTGCCTGGAAAGTGCCAGAATCACCAGGAGCATCTGTGCAAAAGCTGCTGCCTCTGTGACCGCATTGAGGCACGTTCGCGTGTCTGCGAGTATATAGACGGCTCTTTCGCGTTCACTCCGAGGGAAACGGTCCGCTATTGCTTCTGTGCGCACAGACGCGATTCCCTTGTCTCTTGCGAACACAGGGAACTCTGTGCATCCAAATCTACAGGCTAAGGACGCGTCTGCATATGTTTTGGTGAACAATCGAGTGTGCGTGTTCTGACAGCTGCCTCTATGCAGACGTCTCCACAGAGCCACTTCTGAATGCCCCGCAGCCCAGGACTGAATGGATACACTAACAAGTGCACCGGTGTGAGCAACCACATATGCAGAAGGACGTCTTTCATCTCACAGAAGCGCGAACGTCTTGGCGTTCAAGCACATGGCAGAAACAAGGTGTGAACAGATGAGCTGCTGCTATTTTCTCCGTTCGGCATGCTTCGTTGTAGCTCTCTTGCCGGTCGCCGGCTTAGCGGCTTGCTTTGCGCGACTAGCTCTGGGGAGAGAAGGAGATAGCGCCGGAAACCTCGCCTTTTGCCTTCTTCGGCGCTGGAACCTGGTTGCTGCGCCTTCTCTTTGTCCATGTGCACACACACGATTCCTCAGCGAAAACCATGCAGAAACCTTTCCACGAGCACCCAGGGATGTGCACCCAGCACCACGTGCACGCACACGCAGCTAGAGAAAAGCACCTACCTTTTCACACACTGATGCCTAAGCAAACGCGTGGCCACACACACGCACACATCCGCAAGCGCGCCTACTCCCATCTATTGAGGGAAAGACGGACGAGCTCTTTGGTTGCTCTTCACAGGCTTGTCCCTGATCTATAGCTGAGGGCAAACACTTGTGTGCTTGTGGGAGAGCCTGTGTCTTTCCTGGAAGCGTTTGGGAGTTTTGCTCAGACGCGTGTTTCCTCAAGTTCAAGAATCAAGATGTAGGATACCTGCAGACAGGTGCCTGTTTGTGTGGAGACAGTCTGTTTGAAACTGTGTTCCTCAGCGCCCGCTCTTTCTCCCCGTCGCTCCACACGCCTGGGAGTCCCTTTCTTTCTCTCCACAAGCACGTGTGTTGACTTCGTCGCACATGTGCATCTGCACAAGCGTTGAGCTCAGCAGAGCGTGTCTCTTGACACTTGATGTGCGTTGGCTGTGTCTGCCTGCTCCAGTGAAGAGAGAAACGGGAAATCATCTTGGTAGAGGCAACAAAGCAAAAGCGAGGCAGGATTGACATCTGCTCAACAGAGACGGATTCCCTGCGCTGACACAGTTCACAGTTACACGAGAAGCAATCTGAGCGGTCCGTCGACCGGAGACGTGTTTCCCAAGAGGTCGTTTAGCGAGTGAACAGCAGTGTGCGCGACTTTCAGGAGTGTGCCTGGAAAGTGCCAGAATCACCAGGAGCATCTGTGCAAAAGCTGCTGCCTCTGTGACCGCATTGAGGCACGTTCGCGTGTCTGCGAGTATATAGACGGCTCTTTCGCGTTCACTCCGAGGGAAACGGTCCGCTATTGCTTCTGTGCGCACAGACGCGATTCCCTTGTCTCTTGCGAACACAGGGAACTCTGTGCATCCAAATCTACAGGCTAAGGACGCGTCTGCATATGTTTTGGTGAACAATCGAGTGTGCGTGTTCTGACAGCTGCCTCTATGCAGACGTCTCCACAGAGCCACTTCTGAATGCCCCGCAGCCCAGGACTGAATGGATACACTAACAAGTGCACCGGTGTGAGCAACCACATATGCAGAAGGACGTCTTTCATCTCACAGAAGCGCGAACGTCTTGGCGTTCAAGCACATGGCAGAAACAAGGTGTGAACAGATGAGCTGCTGCTATTTTCTCCGTTCGGCATGCTTCGTTGTAGCTCTCTTGCCGGTCGCCGGCTTAGCGGCTTGCTTTGCGCGACTAGCTCTGGGGAGAGAAGGAGATAGCGCCGGAAACCTCGCCTTTTGCCTTCTTCGGCGCTGGAACCTGGTTGCTGCGCCTTCTCTTTGTCCATGTGCACACACACGATTCCTCAGCGAAAACCATGCAGAAACCTTTCCACGAGCACCCAGGGATGTGCACCCAGCACCACGTGCACGCACACGCAGCTAGAGAAAAGCACCTACCTTTTCACACACTGATGCCTAAGCAAACGCGTGGCCACACACACGCACACATCCGCAAGCGCGCCTACTCCCATCTATTGAGGGAAAGACGGACGAGCTCTTTGGTTGCTCTTCACAGGCTTGTCCCTGATCTATAGCTGAGGGCAAACACTTGTGTGCTTGTGGGAGAGCCTGTGTCTTTCCTGGAAGCGTTTGGGAGTTTTGCTCAGACGCGTGTTTCCTCAAGTTCAAGAATCAAGATCTAGGATACCTGCAGACAGGTGCCTGTTTGTGTGGAGACAGTCTGTTTGAAACTGTGTTCCTCAGCGCCCGCTCTTTCTCCCCGTCGCTCCACACGCCTGGGAGTCCCTTTCTTTCTCTCCACAAGCACGTGTGTTGACTTCGTCGCACATGTGCATCTGCACAAGCGTTGAGCTCAGCAGAGCGTGTCTCTTGACACTTGATGTGCGTTGGCTGTGTCTGCCTGCTCCAGTGAAGAGAGAAACGGGAAATCATCTTGGTAGAGGCAACAAAGCAAAAGCGAGGCAGGATTGACATCTGCTCAACAGAGACGGATTCCCTGCGCTGACACAGTTCACAGTTACACGAGAAGCAATCTGAGCGGTCCGTCGACCGGAGACGTGTTTCCCAAGAGGTCGTTTAGCGAGTGAACAGCAGTGTGCGCGACTTTCAGGAGTGTGCCTGGAAAGTGCCAGAATCACCAGGAGCATCTGTGCAAAAGCTGCTGCCTCTGTGACCGCATTGAGGCACGTTCGCGTGTCTGCGAGTATATAGACGGCTCTTTCGCGTTCACTCCGAGGGAAACGGTCCGCTATTGCTTCTGTGCGCACAGACGCGATTCCCTTGTCTCTTGCGAACACAGGGAACTCTGTGCATCCAAATCTACAGGCTAAGGACGCGTCTGCATATGTTTTGGTGAACAATCGAGTGTGCGTGTTCTGACAGCTGCCTCTATGCAGACGTCTCCACAGAGCCACTTCTGAATGCCCCGCAGCCCAGGACTGAATGGATACACTAACAAGTGCACCGGTGTGAGCAACCACATATGCAGAAGGACGTCTTTCATCTCACAGAAGCGCGAACGTCTTGGCGTTCAAGCACATGGCAGAAACAAGGTGTGAACAGATGAGCTGCTGCTATTTTCTCCGTTCGGCATGCTTCGTTGTAGCTCTCTTGCCGGTCGCCGGCTTAGCGGCTTGCTTTGCGCGACTAGCTCTGGGGAGAGAAGGAGATAGCGCCGGAAACCTCGCCTTTTGCCTTCTTCGGCGCTGGAACCTGGTTGCTGCGCCTTCTCTTTGTCCATGTGCACACACACGATTCCTCAGCGAAAACCATGCAGAAACCTTTCCACGAGCACCCAGGGATGTGCACCCAGCACCACGTGCACGCACACGCAGCTAGAGAAAAGCACCTACCTTTTCACACACTGAAGCCTAAGCAAACGCGTGGCCACACACACGCACACATCCGCAAGCGCGCCTACTCCCATCTATTGAGGGAAAGACGGACGAGCAACGTCCTGACAGGCTTGAGGGGAAAAACGTCCGTTGACGGTTGGCGTACTGCACGCCCGCCTACGGGGCTGCAGGGGAATCCACATTTGGAAGGTACCTGAAGATGTGTGCCTGTTCTTGGAGCTCCGCTAGTAGGGTAGCAAAGACACTCGTAGGCAGTACTGAATGCTGCTCCGTGCTACTTCTCCTCCGCTGGCAAATGCTTCACAGTCGCCCTAGGAAAGACGTTTAACAATCGATCTCCAAGAGGAACGAAACACATGATGCCATAAGGCGAAAGAATAGCAGGGCATCTCTTCACAGGCTTGTCCCTGATCTATAGCTGAGGGCAAACACTTGTGTGCTTGTGGGAGAGCCTGTGTCTTTCCTGGAAGCGTTTGGGAGTTTTGCTCAGACGCGTGTTTCCTCAAGTTCAAGAATCAAGATCTAGGATACCTGCAGACAGGTGCCTGTTTGTGTGGAGACAGTCTGTTTGAAACTGTGTTCCTCAGCGCCCGCTCTTTCTCCCCGTCGCTCCACACGCCTGGGAGTCCCTTTCTTTCTCTCCACAAGCACGTGTGTTGACTTCGTCGCACATGTGCATCTGCACAAGCGTTGAGCTCAGCAGAGCGTGTCTCTTGACACTTGATGTGCGTTGGCTGTGTCTGCCTGCTCCAGTGAAGAGAGAAACGGGAAATCATCTTGGTAGAGGCAACAAAGCAAAAGCGAGGCAGGATTGACATCTGCTCAACAGAGACGGATTCCCTGCGCTGACACAGTTCACAGTTACACGAGAAGCAATCTGAGCGGTCCGTCGACCGGAGACGTGTTTCCCAAGAGGTCGTTTAGCGAGTGAACAGCAGTGTGCGCGACTTTCAGGAGTGTGCCTGGAAAGTGCCAGAATCACCAGGAGCATCTGTGCAAAAGCTGCTGCCTCTGTGACCGCATTGAGGCACGTTCGCGTGTCTGCGAGTATATAGACGGCTCTTTCGCGTTCACTCCGAGGGAAACGGTCCGCTATTGCTTCTGTGCGCACAGACGCGATTCCCTTGTCTCTTGCGAACACAGGGAACTCTGTGCATCCAAATCTACAGGCTAAGGACGCGTCTGCATATGTTTTGGTGAACAATCGAGTGTGCGTGTTCTGACAGCTGCCTCTATGCAGACGTCTCCACAGAGCCACTTCTGAATGCCCCGCAGCCCAGGACTGAATGGATACACTAACAAGTGCACCGGTGTGAGCAACCACATATGCAGAAGGACGTCTTTCATCTCACAGAAGCGCGAACGTCTTGGCGTTCAAGCACATGGCAGAAACAAGGTGTGAACAGATGAGCTGCTGCTATTTTCTCCGTTCGGCATGCTTCGTTGTAGCTCTCTTGCCGGTCGCCGGCTTAGCGGCTTGCTTTGCGCGACTAGCTCTGGGGAGAGAAGGAGATAGCGCCGGAAACCTCGCCTTTTGCCTTCTTCGGCGCTGGAACCTGGTTGCTGCGCCTTCTCTTTGTCCATGTGCACACACACGATTCCTCAGCGAAAACCATGCAGAAACCTTTCCACGAGCACCCAGGGATGTGCACCCAGCACCACGTGCACGCACACGCAGCTAGAGAAAAGCACCTACCTTTTCACACTCTGATGCCTAAGCAAACGCGTGGCCACACACACGCACACATCCGCAAGCGCGCCTACTCCCATCTATTGAGGGAAAGACGGACGAGCTCTTTGGTTGCTCTTCACAGGCTTGTCCCTGATCTATAGCTGAGGGCAAACACTTGTGTGCTTGTGGGAGAGCCTGTGTCTTTCCTGGAAGCGTTTGGGAGTTTTGCTCAGACGCGTGTTTCCTCAAGTTCAAGAATCAAGATCTAGGATACCTGCAGACAGGTGCCTGTTTGTGTGGAGACAGTCTGTTTGAAACTGTGTTCCTCAGCGCCCGCTCTTTCTCCCCGTCGCTCCACACGCCTGGGAGTCCCTTTCTTTCTTTCCACAAGCACGTGTGTTGACTTCGTCGCACATGTGCATCTGCACAAGCGTTGAGCTCAGCAGAGCGTGTCTCTTGACACTTGATGTGCGTTGGCTGTGTCTGCCTGCTCCAGTGAAGAGAGAAACGGGAAATCATCTTGGTAGAGGCAACAAAGCAAAGGCGAGGCAGGATTGACATCTGCTCAACAGAGACGGATTCCCTGCGCTGACACAGTTCACAGTTACACGAGAAGCAATCTGAGCGGTCCGTCGACCGGAGACGTGTTTCCCAAGAGGTCGTTTAGCGAGTGAACAGCAGTGTGCGCGACTTTCAGGCGTGTGCCTGGAAAGTGCCAGAATCACCAGGAGCATCTGTGCAAAAGCTGCTGCCTCTGTGACCGCATTGAGGCACGTTCGCGTGTCTGCGAGTATATAGACGGCTCTTTCGCGTTCACTCCGAGGGAAACGGTCCGCTATTGCTTCTGTGCGCACAGACGCGATTCCCTTGTCTCTTGCGAACACAGGGAACTCTGTGCATCCAAATCTACAGGCTAAGGACGCGTCTGCATATGTTTTGGTGAACAATCGAGTGTGCGTGTTCTGACAGCTGCCTCTATGCAGACGTCTCCACAGAGCCACTTCTGAATGCCCCGCAGCCCAGGACTGAATGGATACACTAACAAGTGCACCGGTGTGAGCAACCACATATGCAGAAGGACGTCTTTCATCTCACAGAAGCGCGAACGTCTTGGCGTTCAAGCACATGGCAGAAACAAGGTGTGAACAGATGAGCTGCTGCTATTTTCTCCGTTCGGCATGCTTCGTTGTAGCTCTCTTGCCGGTCGCCGGCTTAGCGGCTTGCTTTGCGCGACTAGCTCTGGGGAGAGAAGGAGATAGCGCCGGAAACCTCGCCTTTTGCCTTCTTCGGCGCTGGAACCTGGTTGCTGCGCCTTCTCTTTGTCCATGTGCACACACACGATTCCTCAGCGAAAACCATGCAGAAACCTTTCCACGAGCACCCAGGGATGTGCACCCAGCACCACGTGCACGCACACGCAGCTAGAGAAAAGCACCTACCTTTTCACACACTGATGCCTAAGCAAACGCGTGGCCACACACACGCACACATCCGCAAGCGCGCCTACTCCCATCTATTGAGGGAAAGACGGACGAGCTCTTTGGTTGCTCTTCACAGGCTTGTCCCTGATCTATAGCTGAGGGCAAACACTTGTGTGCTTGTGGGAGAGCCTGTGTCTTTCCTGGAAGCGTTTGGGAGTTTTGCTCAGACGCGTGTTTCCTCAAGTTCAAGAATCAAGATCTAGGATACCTGCAGACAGGTGCCTGTTTGTGTGGAGACAGTCTGTTTGAAACTGTGTTCCTCAGCGCCCGCTCTTTCTCCCCGTCGCTCCACACGCCTGGGAGTCCCTTTCTTTCTCTCCACAAGCACGTGTGTTGACTTCATCGCACATGTGCATCTGCACAAGCGTTGAGCTCAGCAGAGCGTGTCTCTTGACACTTGATGTGCGTTGGCTGTGTCTGCCTGCTCCAGTGAAGAGAGAAACGGGAAATCATCTTGGTAGAGGCAACAAAGCAAAAGCGAGGCAGGATTGACATCTGCTCAACAGAGACGGATTCCCTGCGCTGACACAGTTCACAGTTACACGAGAAGCAATCTGAGCGGTCCGTCGACCGGAGACGTGTTTCCCAAGAGGTCGTTTAGCGAGTGAACAGCAGTGTGCGCGACTTTCAGGAGTGTGCCTGGAAAGTGCCAGAATCACCAGGAGCATCTGTGCAAAAGCTGCTGCCTCTGTGACCGCATTGAGGCACGTTCGCGTGTCTGCGAGTATATAGACGGCTCTTTCGCGTTCACTCCGAGGGAAACGGTCCGCTATTGCTTCTGTGCGCACAGACGCGATTCCCTTGTCTCTTGCGAACACAGGGAACTCTGTGCATCCAAATCTACAGGCTAAGGACGCGTCTGCATATGTTTTGGTGAACAATCGAGTGTGCGTGTTCTGACAGCTGCCTCTATGCAGACGTCTCCACAGAGCCACTTCTGAATGCCCCGCAGCCCAGGACTGAATGGATACACTAACAAGTGCACCGGTGTGAGCAACCACATATGCAGAAGGACGTCTTTCATCTCACAGAAGCGCGAACGTCTTGGCGTTCAAGCACATGGCAGAAACAAGGTGTGAACAGATGAGCTGCTGCTATTTTCTCCGTTCGGCATGCTTCGTTGTAGCTCTCTTGCCGGTCGCCGGCTTAGCGGCTTGCTTTGCGCGACTAGCTCTGGGGAGAGAAGGAGATAGCGCCGGAAACCTCGCCTTTTGCCTTCTTCGGCGCTGGAACCTGGTTGCTGCGCCTTCTCTTTGTCCATGTGCACACACACGATTCCTCAGCGAAAACCATGCAGAAACCTTTCCACGAGCACCCAGGGATGTGCACCCAGCACCACGTGCACGCACACGCAGCTAGAGAAAAGCACCTACCTTTTCACACTCTGATGCCTAAGCAAACGCGTGGCCACACACACGCACACATCCGCAAGCGCGCCTACTCCCATCTATTGAGGGAAAGACGGACGAGCTCTTTGGTTGCTCTTCACAGGCTTGTCCCTGATCTATAGCTGAGGGCAAACACTTGTGTGCTTGTGGGAGAGCCTGTGTCTTTCCTGGAAGCGTTTGGGAGTTTTGCTCAGACGCGTGTTTCCTCAAGTTCAAGAATCAAGATCTAGGATACCTGCAGACAGGTGCCTGTTTGTGTGGAGACAGTCTGTTTGAAACTGTGTTCCTCAGCGCCCGCTCTTTCTCCCCGTCGCTCCACACGCCTGGGAGTCCCTTTCTTTCTTTCCACAAGCACGTGTGTTGACTTCGTCGCACATGTGCATCTGCACAAGCGTTGAGCTCAGCAGAGCGTGTCTCTTGACACTTGATGTGCGTTGGCTGTGTCTGCCTGCTCCAGTGAAGAGAGAAACGGGAAATCATCTTGGTAGAGGCAACAAAGCAAAGGCGAGGCAGGATTGACATCTGCTCAACAGAGACGGATTCCCTGCGCTGACACAGTTCACAGTTACACGAGAAGCAATCTGAGCGGTCCGTCGACCGGAGACGTGTTTCCCAAGAGGTCGTTTAGCGAGTGAACAGCAGTGTGCGCGACTTTCAGGAGTGTGCCTGGAAAGTGCCAGAATCACCAGGAGCATCTGTGCAAAAGCTGCTGCCTCTGTGACCGCATTGAGGCACGTTCGCGTGTCTGCGAGTATATAGACGGCTCTTTCGCGTTCACTCCGAGGGAAACGGTCCGCTATTGCTTCTGTGCGCACAGACGCGATTCCCTTGTCTCTTGCGAACACAGGGAACTCTGTGCATCCAAATCTACAGGCTAAGGACGCGTCTGCATATGTTTTGGTGAACAATCGAGTGTGCGTGTTCTGACAGCTGCCTCTATGCAGACGTCTCCACAGAGCCACTTCTGAATGCCCCGCAGCCCAGGACTGAATGGATACACTAACAAGTGCACCGGTGTGAGCAACCACATATGCAGAAGGACGTCTTTCATCTCACAGAAGCGCGAACGTCTTGGCGTTCAAGCACATGGCAGAAACAAGGTGTGAACAGATGAGCTGCTGCTATTTTCTCCGTTCGGCATGCTTCGTTGTAGCTCTCTTGCCGGTCGCCGGCTTAGCGGCTTGCTTTGCGCGACTAGCTCTGGGGAGAGAAGGAGATAGCGCCGGAAACCTCGCCTTTTGCCTTCTTCGGCGCTGGAACCTGGTTGCTGCGCCTTCTCTTTGTCCATGTGCACACACACGATTCCTCAGCGAAAACCATGCAGAAACCTTTCCACGAGCACCCAGGGATGTGCACCCAGCACCACGTGCACGCACACGCAGCTAGAGAAAAGCACCTACCTTTTCACACACTGATGCCTAAGCAAACGCGTGGCCACACACACGCACACATCCGCAAGCGCGCCTACTCCCATCTATTGAGGGAAAGACGGACGAGCTCTTTGGTTGCTCTTCACAGGCTTGTCCCTGATCTATAGCTGAGGGCAAACACTTGTGTGCTTGTGGGAGAGCCTGTGTCTTTCCTGGAAGCGTTTGGGAGTTTTGCTCAGACGCGTGTTTCCTCAAGTTCAAGAATCAAGATCTAGGATACCTGCAGACAGGTGCCTGTTTGTGTGGAGACAGTCTGTTTGAAACTGTGTTCCTCAGCGCCCGCTCTTTCTCCCCGTCGCTCCACACGCCTGGGAGTCCCTTTCTTTCTTTCCACAAGCACGTGTGTTGACTTCGTCGCACATGTGCATCTGCACAAGCGTTGAGCTCAGCAGAGCGTGTCTCTTGACACTTGATGTGCGTTGGCTGTGTCTGCCTGCTCCAGTGAAGAGAGAAACGGGAAATCATCTTGGTAGAGGCAACAAAGCAAAGGCGAGGCAGGATTGACATCTGCTCAACAGAGACGGATTCCCTGCGCTGACACAGTTCACAGTTACACGAGAAGCAATCTGAGCGGTCCGTCGACCGGAGACGTGTTTCCCAAGAGGTCGTTTAGCGAGTGAACAGCAGTGTGCGCGACTTTCAGGAGTGTGCCTGGAAAGTGCCAGAATCACCAGGAGCATCTGTGCAAAAGCTGCTGCCTCTGTGACCGCATTGAGGCACGTTCGCGTGTCTGCGAGTATATAGACGGCTCTTTCGCGTTCACTCCGAGGGAAACGGTCCGCTATTGCTTCTGTGCGCACAGACGCGATTCCCTTGTCTCTTGCGAACACAGGGAACTCTGTGCATCCAAATCTACAGGCTAAGGACGCGTCTGCATATGTTTTGGTGAACAATCGAGTGTGCGTGTTCTGACAGCTGCCTCTATGCAGACGTCTCCACAGAGCCACTTCTGAATGCCCCGCAGCCCAGGACTGAATGGATACACTAACAAGTGCACCGGTGTGAGCAACCACATATGCAGAAGGACGTCTTTCATCTCACAGAAGCGCGAACGTCTTGGCGTTCAAGCACATGGCAGAAACAAGGTGTGAACAGATGAGCTGCTGCTATTTTCTCCGTTCGGCATGCTTCGTTGTAGCTCTCTTGCCGGTCGCCGGCTTAGCGGCTTGCTTTGCGCGACTAGCTCTGGGGAGAGAAGGAGATAGCGCCGGAAACCTCGCCTTTTGCCTTCTTCGGCGCTGGAACCTGGTTGCTGCGCCTTCTCTTTGTCCATGTGCACACACACGATTCCTCAGCGAAAACCATGCAGAAACCTTTCCACGAGCACCCAGGGATGTGCACCCAGCACCACGTGCACGCACACGCAGCTAGAGAAAAGCACCTACCTTTTCACACACTGATGCCTAAGCAAACGCGTGGCCACACACACGCACACATCCGCAAGCGCGCCTACTCCCATCTATTGAGGGAAAGACGGACGAGCTCTTTGGTTGCTCTTCACAGGCTTGTCCCTGATCTATAGCTGAGGGCAAACACTTGTGTGCTTGTGGGAGAGCCTGTGTCTTTCCTGGAAGCGTTTGGGAGTTTTGCTCAGACGCGTGTTTCCTCAAGTTCAAGAATCAAGATCTAGGATACCTGCAGACAGGTGCCTGTTTGTGTGGAGACAGTCTGTTTGAAACTGTGTTCCTCAGCGCCCGCTCTTTCTCCCCGTCGCTCCACACGCCTGGGAGTCCCTTTCTTTCTCTCCACAAGCACGTGTGTTGACTTCGTCGCACATGTGCATCTGCACAAGCGTTGAGCTCAGCAGAGAGCGTGTCTCTTGACACTTGATGTGCGTTGGCTGTGTCTGCGTGCTCCAGTGAAGAGAGAAACGGGAAATCATCTTGGTAGAGGCAACAAAGCAAAAGCGAGGCAGGATTGACATCTGCTCAACAGAGACGGATTCCCTGCGCTGACACAGTTCACAGTTACACGAGAAGCAATCTGAGCGGTCCGTCGACCGGAGACGTGTTTCCCAAGAGGTCGTTTAGCGAGTGAACAGCAGTGTGCGCGACTTTCAGGAGTGTGCCTGGAAAGTGCCAGAATCACCAGGAGCATCTGTGCAAAAGCTGCTGCCTCTGTGACCGCATTGAGGCACGTTCGCGTGTCTGCGAGTATATAGACGGCTCTTTCGCGTTCACTCCGAGGGAAACGGTCCGCTATTGCTTCTGTGCGCACAGACGCGATTCCCTTGTCTCTTGCGAACACAGGGAACTCTGTGCATCCAAATCTACAGGCTAAGGACGCGTCTGCATATGTTTTGGTGAACAATCGAGTGTGCGTGTTCTGACAGCTGCCTCTATGCAGACGTCTCCACAGAGCCACTTCTGAATGCCCCGCAGCCCAGGACTGAATGGATACACTAACAAGTGCACCGGTGTGAGCAACCACATATGCAGAAGGACGTCTTTCATCTCACAGAAGCGCGAACGTCTTGGCGTTCAAGCACATGGCAGAAACAAGGTGTGAACAGATGAGCTGCTGCTATTTTCTCCGTTCGGCATGCTTCGTTGTAGCTCTCTTGCCGGTCGCCGGCTTAGCGGCTTGCTTTGCGCGACTAGCTCTGGGGAGAGAAGGAGATAGCGCCGGAAACCTCGCCTTTTGCCTTCTTCGGCGCTGGAACCTGGTTGCTGCGCCTTCTCTTTGTCCATGTGCACACACACGATTCCTCAGCGAAAACCATGCAGAAACCTTTCCACGAGCACCCAGGGATGTGCACCCAGCACCACGTGCACGCACACGCAGCTAGAGAAAAGCACCTACCTTTTCACACACTGATGCCTAAGCAAACGCGTGGCCACACACACGCACACATCCGCAAGCGCGCCTACTCCCATCTATTGAGGGAAAGACGGACGAGCTCTTTGGTTGCTCTTCACAGGCTTGTCCCTGATCTATAGCTGAGGGCAAACACTTGTGTGCTTGTGGGAGAGCCTGTGTCTTTCCTGGAAGCGTTTGGGAGTTTTGCTCAGACGCGTGTTTCCTCAAGTTCAAGAATCAAGATCTAGGATACCTGCAGACAGGTGCCTGTTTGTGTGGAGACAGTCTGTTTGAAACTGTGTTCCTCAGCGCCCGCTCTTTCTCCCCGTCGCTCCACACGCCTGGGAGTCCCTTTCTTTCTCTCCACAAGCACGTGTGTTGACTTCGTCGCACATGTGCATCTGCACAAGCGTTGAGCTCAGCAGAGCGTGTCTCTTGACACTTGATGTGCGTTGGCTGTGTCTGCGTGCTCCAGTGAAGAGAGAAACGGGAAATCATCTTGGTAGAGGCAACAAAGCAAAAGCGAGGCAGGATTGACATCTGCTCAACAGAGACGGATTCCCTGCGCTGACACAGTTCACAGTTACACGAGAAGCAATCTGAGCGGTCCGTCGACCGGAGACGTGTTTCCCAAGAGGTCGTTTAGCGAGTGAACAGCAGTGTGCGCGACTTTCAGGAGTGTGCCTGGAAAGTGCCAGAATCACCAGGAGCATCTGTGCAAAAGCTGCTGCCTCTGTGACCGCATTGAGGCACGTTCGCGTGTCTGCGAGTATATAGACGGCTCTTTCGCGTTCACTCCGAGGGAAACGGTCCGCTATTGCTTCTGTGCGCACAGACGCGATTCCCTTGTCTCTTGCGAACACAGGGAACTCTGTGCATCCAAATCTACAGGCTAAGGACGCGTCTGCATATGTTTTGGTGAACAATCGAGTGTGCGTGTTCTGACAGCTGCCTCTATGCAGACGTCTCCACAGAGCCACTTCTGAATGCCCCGCAGCCCAGGACTGAATGGATACACTAACAAGTGCACCGGTGTGAGCAACCACATATGCAGAAGGACGTCTTTCATCTCACAGAAGCGCGAACGTCTTGGCGTTCAAGCACATGGCAGAAACAAGGTGTGAACAGATGAGCTGCTGCTATTTTCTCCGTTCGGCATGCTTCGTTGTAGCTCTCTTGCCGGTCGCCGGCTTAGCGGCTTGCTTTGCGCGACTAGCTCTGGGGAGAGAAGGAGATAGCGCCGGAAACCTCGCCTTTTGCCTTCTTCGGCGCTGGAACCTGGTTGCTGCGCCTTCTCTTTGTCCATGTGCACACACACGATTCCTCAGCGAAAACCATGCAGAAACCTTTCCACGAGCACCCAGGGATGTGCACCCAGCACCACGTGCACGCACACGCAGCTAGAGAAAAGCACCTACCTTTTCACACACTGATGCCTAAGCAAACGCGTGGCCACACACACGCACACATCCGCAAGCGCGCCTACTCCCATCTATTGAGGGAAAGACGGACGAGCTCTTTGGTTGCTCTTCACAGGCTTGTCCCTGATCTATAGCTGAGGGCAAACACTTGTGTGCTTGTGGGAGAGCCTGTGTCTTTCCTGGAAGCGTTTGGGAGTTTTGCTCAGACGCGTGTTTCCTCAAGTTCAAGAATCAAGATCTAGGATACCTGCAGACAGGTGCCTGTTTGTGTGGAGACAGTCTGTTTGAAACTGTGTTCCTCAGCGCCCGCTCTTTCTCCCCGTCGCTCCACACGCCTGGGAGTCCCTTTCTTTCTTTCCACAAGCACGTGTGTTGACTTCGTCGCACATGTGCATCTGCACAAGCGTTGAGCTCAGCAGAGCGTGTCTCTTGACACTTGATGTGCGTTGGCTGTGTCTGCCTGCTCCAGTGAAGAGAGAAACGGGAAATCATCTTGGTAGAGGCAACAAAGCAAAAGCGAGGCAGGATTGACATCTGCTCAACAGAGACGGATTCCCTGCGCTGACACAGTTCACAGTTACACGAGAAGCAATCTGAGCGGTCCGTCGACCGGAGACGTGTTTCCCAAGAGGTCGTTTAGCGAGTGAACAGCAGTGTGCGCGACTTTCAGGAGTGTGCCTGGAAAGTGCCAGAATCACCAGGAGCATCTGTGCAAAAGCTGCTGCCTCTGTGACCGCATTGAGGCACGTTCGCGTGTCTGCGAGTATATAGACGGCTCTTTCGCGTTCACTCCGAGGGAAACGGTCCGCTATTGCTTCTGTGCGCACAGACGCGATTCCCTTGTCTCTTGCGAACACAGGGAACTCTGTGCATCCAAATCTACAGGCTAAGGACGCGTCTGCATATGTTTTGGTGAACAATCGAGTGTGCGTGTTCTGACAGCTGCCTCTATGCAGACGTCTCCACAGAGCCACTTCTGAATGCCCCGCAGCCCAGGACTGAATGGATACACTAACAAGTGCACCGGTGTGAGCAACCACATATGCAGAAGGACGTCTTTCATCTCACAGAAGCGCGAACGTCTTGGCGTTCAAGCACATGGCAGAAACAAGGTGTGAACAGATGAGCTGCTGCTATTTTCTCCGTTCGGCATGCTTCGTTGTAGCTCTCTTGCCGGTCGCCGGCTTAGCGGCTTGCTTTGCGCGACTAGCTCTGGGGAGAGAAGGAGATAGCGCCGGAAACCTCGCCTTTTGCCTTCTTCGGCGCTGGAACCTGGTTGCTGCGCCTTCTCTTTGTCCATGTGCACACACACGATTCCTCAGCGAAAACCATGCAGAAACCTTTCCACGAGCACCCAGGGATGTGCACCCAGCACCACGTGCACGCACACGCAGCTAGAGAAAAGCACCTACCTTTTCACACACTGATGCCTAAGCAAACGCGTGGCCACACACACGCACACATCCGCAAGCGCGCCTACTCCCATCTATTGAGGGAAAGACGGACGAGCTCTTTGGTTGCTCTTCACAGGCTTGTCCCTGATCTATAGCTGAGGGCAAACACTTGTGTGCTTGTGGGAGAGCCTGTGTCTTTCCTGGAAGCGTTTGGGAGTTTTGCTCAGACGCGTGTTTCCTCAAGTTCAAGAATCAAGATCTAGGATACCTGCAGACAGGTGCCTGTTTGTGTGGAGACAGTCTGTTTGAAACTGTGTTCCTCAGCGCCCGCTCTTTCTCCCCGTCGCTCCACACGCCTGGGAGTCCCTTTCTTTCTCTCCACAAGCACGTGTGTTGACTTCGTCGCACATGTGCATCTGCACAAGCGTTGAGCTCAGCAGAGCGTGTCTCTTGACACTTGATGTGCGTTGGCTGTGTCTGCGTGCTCCAGTGAAGAGAGAAACGGGAAATCATCTTGGTAGAGGCAACAAAGCAAAAGCGAGGCAGGATTGACATCTGCTCAACAGAGACGGATTCCCTGCGCTGACACAGTTCACAGTTACACGAGAAGCAATCTGAGCGGTCCGTCGACCGGAGACGTGTTTCCCAAGAGGTCGTTTAGCGAGTGAACAGCAGTGTGCGCGACTTTCAGGAGTGTGCCTGGAAAGTGCCAGAATCACCAGGAGCATCTGTGCAAAAGCTGCTGCCTCTGTGACCGCATTGAGGCACGTTCGCGTGTCTGCGAGTATATAGACGGCTCTTTCGCGTTCACTCCGAGGGAAACGGTCCGCTATTGCTTCTGTGCGCACAGACGCGATTCCCTTGTCTCTTGCGAACACAGGGAACTCTGTGCATCCAAATCTACAGGCTAAGGACGCGTCTGCATATGTTTTGGTGAACAATCGAGTGTGCGTGTTCTGACAGCTGCCTCTATGCAGACGTCTCCACAGAGCCACTTCTGAATGCCCCGCAGCCCAGGACTGAATGGATACACTAACAAGTGCACCGGTGTGAGCAACCACATATGCAGAAGGACGTCTTTCATCTCACAGAAGCGCGAACGTCTTGGCGTTCAAGCACATGGCAGAAACAAGGTGTGAACAGATGAGCTGCTGCTATTTTCTCCGTTCGGCATGCTTCGTTGTAGCTCTCTTGCCGGTCGCCGGCTTAGCGGCTTGCTTTGCGCGACTAGCTCTGGGGAGAGAAGGAGATAGCGCCGGAAACCTCGCCTTTTGCCTTCTTCGGCGCTGGAACCTGGTTGCTGCGCCTTCTCTTTGTCCATGTGCACACACACGATTCCTCAGCGAAAACCATGCAGAAACCTTTCCACGAGCACCCAGGGATGTGCACCCAGCACCACGTGCACGCACACGCAGCTAGAGAAAAGCACCTACCTTTTCACACACTGATGCCTAAGCAAACGCGTGGCCACACACACGCACACATCCGCAAGCGCGCCTACTCCCATCTATTGAGGGAAAGACGGACGAGCTCTTTGGTTGCTCTTCACAGGCTTGTCCCTGATCTATAGCTGAGGGCAAACACTTGTGTGCTTGTGGGAGAGCCTGTGTCTTTCCTGGAAGCGTTTGGGAGTTTTGCTCAGACGCGTGTTTCCTCAAGTTCAAGAATCAAGATCTAGGATACCTGCAGACAGGTGCCTGTTTGTGTGGAGACAGTCTGTTTGAAACTGTGTTCCTCAGCGCCCGCTCTTTCTCCCCGTCGCTCCACACGCCTGGGAGTCCCTTTCTTTCTCTCCACAAGCACGTGTGTTGACTTCGTCGCACATGTGCATCTGCACAAGCGTTGAGCTCAGCAGAGCGTGTCTCTTGACACTTGATGTGCGTTGGCTGTGTCTGCGTGCTCCAGTGAAGAGAGAAACGGGAAATCATCTTGGTAGAGGCAACAAAGCAAAAGCGAGGCAGGATTGACATCTGCTCAACAGAGACGGATTCCCTGCGCTGACACAGTTCACAGTTACACGAGAAGCAATCTGAGCGGTCCGTCGACCGGAGACGTGTTTCCCAAGAGGTCGTTTAGCGAGTGAACAGCAGTGTGCGCGACTTTCAGGAGTGTGCCTGGAAAGTGCCAGAATCACCAGGAGCATCTGTGCAAAAGCTGCTGCCTCTGTGACCGCATTGAGGCACGTTCGCGTGTCTGCGAGTATATAGACGGCTCTTTCGCGTTCACTCCGAGGGAAACGGTCCGCTATTGCTTCTGTGCGCACAGACGCGATTCCCTTGTCTCTTGCGAACACAGGGAACTCTGTGCATCCAAATCTACAGGCTAAGGACGCGTCTGCATATGTTTTGGTGAACAATCGAGTGTGCGTGTTCTGACAGCTGCCTCTATGCAGACGTCTCCACAGAGCCACTTCTGAATGCCCCGCAGCCCAGGACTGAATGGATACACTAACAAGTGCACCGGTGTGAGCAACCACATATGCAGAAGGACGTCTTTCATCTCACAGAAGCGCGAACGTCTTGGCGTTCAAGCACATGGCAGAAACAAGGTGTGAACAGATGAGCTGCTGCTATTTTCTCCGTTCGGCATGCTTCGTTGTAGCTCTCTTGCCGGTCGCCGGCTTAGCGGCTTGCTTTGCGCGACTAGCTCTGGGGAGAGAAGGAGATAGCGCCGGAAACCTCGCCTTTTGCCTTCTTCGGCGCTGGAACCTGGTTGCTGCGCCTTCTCTTTGTCCATGTGCACACACACGATTCCTCAGCGAAAACCATGCAGAAACCTTTCCACGAGCACCCAGGGATGTGCACCCAGCACCACGTGCACGCACACGCAGCTAGAGAAAAGCACCTACCTTTTCACACTCTGATGCCTAAGCAAACGCGTGGCCACACACACGCACACATCCGCAAGCGCGCCTACTCCCATCTATTGAGGGAAAGACGGACGAGCTCTTTGGTTGCTCTTCACAGGCTTGTCCCTGATCTATAGCTGAGGGCAAACACTTGTGTGCTTGTGGGAGAGCCTGTGTCTTTCCTGGAAGCGTTTGGGAGTTTTGCTCAGACGCGTGTTTCCTCAAGTTCAAGAATCAAGATCTAGGATACCTGCAGACAGGTGCCTGTTTGTGTGGAGACAGTCTGTTTGAAACTGTGTTCCTCAGCGCCCGCTCTTTCTCCCCGTCGCTCCACACGCCTGGGAGTCCCTTTCTTTCTTTCCACAAGCACGTGTGTTGACTTCGTCGCACATGTGCATCTGCACAAGCGTTGAGCTCAGCAGAGCGTGTCTCTTGACACTTGATGTGCGTTGGCTGTGTCTGCCTGCTCCAGTGAAGAGAGAAACGGGAAATCATCTTGGTAGAGGCAACAAAGCAAAAGCGAGGCAGGATTGACATCTGCTCAACAGAGACGGATTCCCTGCGCTGACACAGTTCACAGTTACACGAGAAGCAATCTGAGCGGTCCGTCGACCGGAGACGTGTTTCCCAAGAGGTCGTTTAGCGAGTGAACAGCAGTGTGCGCGACTTTCAGGAGTGTGCCTGGAAAGTGCCAGAATCACCAGGAGCATCTGTGCAAAAGCTGCTGCCTCTGTGACCGCATTGAGGCACGTTCGCGTGTCTGCGAGTATATAGACGGCTCTTTCGCGTTCACTCCGAGGGAAACGGTCCGCTATTGCTTCTGTGCGCACAGACGCGATTCCCTTGTCTCTTGCGAACACAGGGAACTCTGTGCATCCAAATCTACAGGCTAAGGACGCGTCTGCATATGTTTTGGTGAACAATCGAGTGTGCGTGTTCTGACAGCTGCCTCTATGCAGACGTCTCCACAGAGCCACTTCTGAATGCCCCGCAGCCCAGGACTGAATGGATACACTAACAAGTGCACCGGTGTGAGCAACCACATATGCAGAAGGACGTCTTTCATCTCACAGAAGCGCGAACGTCTTGGCGTTCAAGCACATGGCAGAAACAAGGTGTGAACAGATGAGCTGCTGCTATTTTCTCCGTTCGGCATGCTTCGTTGTAGCTCTCTTGCCGGTCGCCGGCTTAGCGGCTTGCTTTGCGCGACTAGCTCTGGGGAGAGAAGGAGATAGCGCCGGAAACCTCGCCTTTTGCCTTCTTCGGCGCTGGAACCTGGTTGCTGCGCCTTCTCTTTGTCCATGTGCACACACACGATTCCTCAGCGAAAACCATGCAGAAACCTTTCCACGAGCACCCAGGGATGTGCACCCAGCACCACGTGCACGCACACGCAGCTAGAGAAAAGCACCTACCTTTTCACACACTGATGCCTAAGCAAACGCGTGGCCACACACACGCACACATCCGCAAGCGCGCCTACTCCCATCTATTGAGGGAAAGACGGACGAGCTCTTTGGTTGCTCTTCACAGGCTTGTCCCTGATCTATAGCTGAGGGCAAACACTTGTGTGCTTGTGGGAGAGCCTGTGTCTTTCCTGGAAGCGTTTGGGAGTTTTGCTCAGACGCGTGTTTCCTCAAGTTCAAGAATCAAGATCTAGGATACCTGCAGACAGGTGCCTGTTTGTGTGGAGACAGTCTGTTTGAAACTGTGTTCCTCAGCGCCCGCTCTTTCTCCCCGTCGCTCCACACGCCTGGGAGTCCCTTTCTTTCTCTCCACAAGCACGTGTGTTGACTTCGTCGCACATGTGCATCTGCACAAGCGTTGAGCTCAGCAGAGCGTGTCTCTTGACACTTGATGTGCGTTGGCTGTGTCTGCCTGCTCCAGTGAAGAGAGAAACGGGAAATCATCTTGGTAGAGGCAACAAAGCAAAAGCGAGGCAGGATTGACATCTGCTCAACAGAGACGGATTCCCTGCGCTGACACAGTTCACAGTTACACGAGAAGCAATCTGAGCGGTCCGTCGACCGGAGACGTGTTTCCCAAGAGGTCGTTTAGCGAGTGAACAGCAGTGTGCGCGACTTTCAGGAGTGTGCCTGGAAAGTGCCAGAATCACCAGGAGCATCTGTGCAAAAGCTGCTGCCTCTGTGACCGCATTGAGGCACGTTCGCGTGTCTGCGAGTATATAGACGGCTCTTTCGCGTTCACTCCGAGGGAAACGGTCCGCTATTGCTTCTGTGCGCACAGACGCGATTCCCTTGTCTCTTGCGAACACAGGGAACTCTGTGCATCCAAATCTACAGGCTAAGGACGCGTCTGCATATGTTTTGGTGAACAATCGAGTGTGCGTGTTCTGACAGCTGCCTCTATGCAGACGTCTCCACAGAGCCACTTCTGAATGCCCCGCAGCCCAGGACTGAATGGATACACTAACAAGTGCACCGGTGTGAGCAACCACATATGCAGAAGGACGTCTTTCATCTCACAGAAGCGCGAACGTCTTGGCGTTCAAGCACATGGCAGAAACAAGGTGTGAACAGATGAGCTGCTGCTATTTTCTCCGTTCGGCATGCTTCGTTGTAGCTCTCTTGCCGGTCGCCGGCTTAGCGGCTTGCTTTGCGCGACTAGCTCTGGGGAGAGAAGGAGATAGCGCCGGAAACCTCGCCTTTTGCCTTCTTCGGCGCTGGAACCTGGTTGCTGCGCCTTCTCTTTGTCCATGTGCACACACACGATTCCTCAGCGAAAACCATGCAGAAACCTTTCCACGAGCACCCAGGGATGTGCACCCAGCACCACGTGCACGCACACGCAGCTAGAGAAAAGCACCTACCTTTTCACACACTGATGCCTAAGCAAACGCGTGGCCACACACACGCACACATCCGCAAGCGCGCCTACTCCCATCTATTGAGGGAAAGACGGACGAGCTCTTTGGTTGCTCTTCACAGGCTTGTCCCTGATCTATAGCTGAGGGCAAACACTTGTGTGCTTGTGGGAGAGCCTGTGTCTTTCCTGGAAGCGTTTGGGAGTTTTGCTCAGACGCGTGTTTCCTCAAGTTCAAGAATCAAGATCTAGGATACCTGCAGACAGGTGCCTGTTTGTGTGGAGACAGTCTGTTTGAAACTGTGTTCCTCAGCGCCCGCTCTTTCTCCCCGTCGCTCCACACGCCTGGGAGTCCCTTTCTTTCTCTCCACAAGCACGTGTGTTGACTTCGTCGCACATGTGCATCTGCACAAGCGTTGAGCTCAGCAGAGCGTGTCTCTTGACACTTGATGTGCGTTGGCTGTGTCTGCCTGCTCCAGTGAAGAGAGAAACGGGAAATCATCTTGGTAGAGGCAACAAAGCAAAAGCGAGGCAGGATTGACATCTGCTCAACAGAGACGGATTCCCTGCGCTGACACAGTTCACAGTTACACGAGAAGCAATCTGAGCGGTCCGTCGACCGGAGACGTGTTTCCCAAGAGGTCGTTTAGCGAGTGAACAGCAGTGTGCGCGACTTTCAGGAGTGTGCCTGGAAAGTGCCAGAATCACCAGGAGCATCTGTGCAAAAGCTGCTGCCTCTGTGACCGCATTGAGGCACGTTCGCGTGTCTGCGAGTATATAGACGGCTCTTTCGCGTTCACTCCGAGGGAAACGGTCCGCTATTGCTTCTGTGCGCACAGACGCGATTCCCTTGTCTCTTGCGAACACAGGGAACTCTGTGCATCCAAATCTACAGGCTAAGGACGCGTCTGCATATGTTTTGGTGAACAATCGAGTGTGCGTGTTCTGACAGCTGCCTCTATGCAGACGTCTCCACAGAGCCACTTCTGAATGCCCCGCAGCCCAGGACTGAATGGATACACTAACAAGTGCACCGGTGTGAGCAACCACATATGCAGAAGGACGTCTTTCATCTCACAGAAGCGCGAACGTCTTGGCGTTCAAGCACATGGCAGAAACAAGGTGTGAACAGATGAGCTGCTGCTATTTTCTCCGTTCGGCATGCTTCGTTGTAGCTCTCTTGCCGGTCGCCGGCTTAGCGGCTTGCTTTGCGCGACTAGCTCTGGGGAGAGAAGGAGATAGCGCCGGAAACCTCGCCTTTTGCCTTCTTCGGCGCTGGAACCTGGTTGCTGCGCCTTCTCTTTGTCCATGTGCACACACACGATTCCTCAGCGAAAACCATGCAGAAACCTTTCCACGAGCACCCAGGGATGTGCACCCAGCACCACGTGCACGCACACGCAGCTAGAGAAAAGCACCTACCTTTTCACACACTGATGCCTAAGCAAACGCGTGGCCACACACACGCACACATCCGCAAGCGCGCCTACTCCCATCTATTGAGGGAAAGACGGACGAGCTCTTTGGTTGCTCTTCACAGGCTTGTCCCTGATCTATAGCTGAGGGCAAACACTTGTGTGCTTGTGGGAGAGCCTGTGTCTTTCCTGGAAGCGTTTGGGAGTTTTGCTCAGACGCGTGTTTCCTCAAGTTCAAGAATCAAGATCTAGGATACCTGCAGACAGGTGCCTGTTTGTGTGGAGACAGTCTGTTTGAAACTGTGTTCCTCAGCGCCCGCTCTTTCTCCCCGTCGCTCCACACGCCTGGGAGTCCCTTTCTTTCTCTCCACAAGCACGTGTGTTGACTTCGTCGCACATGTGCATCTGCACAAGCGTTGAGCTCAGCAGAGCGTGTCTCTTGACACTTGATGTGCGTTGGCTGTGTCTGCGTGCTCCAGTGAAGAGAGAAACGGGAAATCATCTTGGTAGAGGCAACAAAGCAAAAGCGAGGCAGGATCGACATCTGCTCAACAGAGACGGATTCCCTGCGCTGACACAGTTCACAGTTACACGAGAAGCAATCTGAGCGGTCCGTCGACCGGAGACGTGTTTCCCAAGAGGTCGTTTAGCGAGTGAACAGCAGTGTGCGCGACTTTCAGGAGTGTGCCTGGAAAGTGCCAGAATCACCAGGAGCATCTGTGCAAAAGCTGCTGCCTCTGTGACCGCATTGAGGCACGTTCGCGTGTCTGCGAGTATATAGACGGCTCTTTCGCGTTCACTCCGAGGGAAACGGTCCGCTATTGCTTCTGTGCGCACAGACGCGATTCCCTTGTCTCTTGCGAACACAGGGAACTCTGTGCATCCAAATCTACAGGCTAAGGACGCGTCTGCATATGTTTTGGTGAACAATCGAGTGTGCGTGTTCTGACAGCTGCCTCTATGCAGACGTCTCCACAGAGCCACTTCTGAATGCCCCGCAGCCCAGGACTGAATGGATACACTAACAAGTGCACCGGTGTGAGCAACCACATATGCAGAAGGACGTCTTTCATCTCACAGAAGCGCGAACGTCTTGGCGTTCAAGCACATGGCAGAAACAAGGTGTGAACAGATGAGCTGCTGCTATTTTCTCCGTTCGGCATGCTTCGTTGTAGCTCTCTTGCCGGTCGCCGGCTTAGCGGCTTGCTTTGCGCGACTAGCTCTGGGGAGAGAAGGAGATAGCGCCGGAAACCTCGCCTTTTGCCTTCTTCGGCGCTGGAACCTGGTTGCTGCGCCTTCTCTTTGTCCATGTGCACACACACGATTCCTCAGCGAAAACCATGCAGAAACCTTTCCACGAGCACCCAGGGATGTGCACCCAGCACCACGTGCACGCACACGCAGCTAGAGAAAAGCACCTACCTTTTCACACACTGATGCCTAAGCAAACGCGTGGCCACACACACGCACACATCCGCAAGCGCGCCTACTCCCATCTATTGAGGGAAAGACGGACGAGCTCTTTGGTTGCTCTTCACAGGCTTGTCCCTGATCTATAGCTGAGGGCAAACACTTGTGTGCTTGTGGGAGAGCCTGTGTCTTTCCTGGAAGCGTTTGGGAGTTTTGCTCAGACGCGTGTTTCCTCAAGTTCAAGAATCAAGATCTAGGATACCTGCAGACAGGTGCCTGTTTGTGTGGAGACAGTCTGTTTGAAACTGTGTTCCTCAGCGCCCGCTCTTTCTCCCCGTCGCTCCACACGCCTGGGAGTCCCTTTCTTTCTCTCCACAAGCACGTGTGTTGACTTCGTCGCACATGTGCATCTGCACAAGCGTTGAGCTCAGCAGAGCGTGTCTCTTGACACTTGATGTGCGTTGGCTGTGTCTGCCTGCTCCAGTGAAGAGAGAAACGGGAAATCATCTTGGTAGAGGCAACAAAGCAAAAGCGAGGCAGGATTGACATCTGCTCAACAGAGACGGATTCCCTGCGCTGACACAGTTCACAGTTACACGAGAAGCAATCTGAGCGGTCCGTCGACCGGAGACGTGTTTCCCAAGAGGTCGTTTAGCGAGTGAACAGCAGTGTGCGCGACTTTCAGGAGTGTGCCTGGAAAGTGCCAGAATCACCAGGAGCATCTGTGCAAAAGCTGCTGCCTCTGTGACCGCATTGAGGCACGTTCGCGTGTCTGCGAGTATATAGACGGCTCTTTCGCGTTCACTCCGAGGGAAACGGTCCGCTATTGCTTCTGTGCGCACAGACGCGATTCCCTTGTCTCTTGCGAACACAGGGAACTCTGTGCATCCAAATCTACAGGCTAAGGACGCGTCTGCATATGTTTTGGTGAACAATCGAGTGTGCGTGTTCTGACAGCTGCCTCTATGCAGACGTCTCCACAGAGCCACTTCTGAATGCCCCGCAGCCCAGGACTGAATGGATACACTAACAAGTGCACCGGTGTGAGCAACCACATATGCAGAAGGACGTCTTTCATCTCACAGAAGCGCGAACGTCTTGGCGTTCAAGCACATGGCAGAAACAAGGTGTGAACAGATGAGCTGCTGCTATTTTCTCCGTTCGGCATGCTTCGTTGTAGCTCTCTTGCCGGTCGCCGGCTTAGCGGCTTGCTTTGCGCGACTAGCTCTGGGGAGAGAAGGAGATAGCGCCGGAAACCTCGCCTTTTGCCTTCTTCGGCGCTGGAACCTGGTTGCTGCGCCTTCTCTTTGTCCATGTGCACACACACGATTCCTCAGCGAAAACCATGCAGAAACCTTTCCACGAGCACCCAGGGATGTGCACCCAGCACCACGTGCACGCACACGCAGCTAGAGAAAAGCACCTACCTTTTCACACACTGATGCCTAAGCAAACGCGTGGCCACACACACGCACACATCCGCAAGCGCGCCTACTCCCATCTATTGAGGGAAAGACGGACGAGCTCTTTGGTTGCTCTTCACAGGCTTGTCCCTGATCTATAGCTGAGGGCAAACACTTGTGTGCTTGTGGGAGAGCCTGTGTCTTTCCTGGAAGCGTTTGGGAGTTTTGCTCAGACGCGTGTTTCCTCAAGTTCAAGAATCAAGATCTAGGATACCTGCAGACAGGTGCCTGTTTGTGTGGAGACAGTCTGTTTGAAACTGTGTTCCTCAGCGCCCGCTCTTTCTCCCCGTCGCTCCACACGCCTGGGAGTCCCTTTCTTTCTCTCCACAAGCACGTGTGTTGACTTCGTCGCACATGTGCATCTGCACAAGCGTTGAGCTCAGCAGAGCGTGTCTCTTGACACTTGATGTGCGTTGGCTGTGTCTGCGTGCTCCAGTGAAGAGAGAAACGGGAAATCATCTTGGTAGAGGCAACAAAGCAAAAGCGAGGCAGGATCGACATCTGCTCAACAGAGACGGATTCCCTGCGCTGACACAGTTCACAGTTACACGAGAAGCAATCTGAGCGGTCCGTCGACCGGAGACGTGTTTCCCAAGAGGTCGTTTAGCGAGTGAACAGCAGTGTGCGCGACTTTCAGGAGTGTGCCTGGAAAGTGCCAGAATCACCAGGAGCATCTGTGCAAAAGCTGCTGCCTCTGTGACCGCATTGAGGCACGTTCGCGTGTCTGCGAGTATATAGACGGCTCTTTCGCGTTCACTCCGAGGGAAACGGTCCGCTATTGCTTCTGTGCGCACAGACGCGATTCCCTTGTCTCTTGCGAACACAGGGAACTCTGTGCATCCAAATCTACAGGCTAAGGACGCGTCTGCATATGTTTTGGTGAACAATCGAGTGTGCGTGTTCTGACAGCTGCCTCTATGCAGACGTCTCCACAGAGCCACTTCTGAATGCCCCGCAGCCCAGGACTGAATGGATACACTAACAAGTGCACCGGTGTGAGCAACCACATATGCAGAAGGACGTCTTTCATCTCACAGAAGCGCGAACGTCTTGGCGTTCAAGCACATGGCAGAAACAAGGTGTGAACAGATGAGCTGCTGCTATTTTCTCCGTTCGGCATGCTTCGTTGTAGCTCTCTTGCCGGTCGCCGGCTTAGCGGCTTGCTTTGCGCGACTAGCTCTGGGGAGAGAAGGAGATAGCGCCGGAAACCTCGCCTTTTGCCTTCTTCGGCGCTGGAACCTGGTTGCTGCGCCTTCTCTTTGTCCATGTGCACACACACGATTCCTCAGCGAAAACCATGCAGAAACCTTTCCACGAGCACCCAGGGATGTGCACCCAGCACCACGTGCACGCACACGCAGCTAGAGAAAAGCACCTACCTTTTCACACACTGATGCCTAAGCAAACGCGTGGCCACACACACGCACACATCCGCAAGCGCGCCTACTCCCATCTATTGAGGGAAAGACGGACGAGCTCTTTGGTTGCTCTTCACAGGCTTGTCCCTGATCTATAGCTGAGGGCAAACACTTGTGTGCTTGTGGGAGAGCCTGTGTCTTTCCTGGAAGCGTTTGGGAGTTTTGCTCAGACGCGTGTTTCCTCAAGTTCAAGAATCAAGATCTAGGATACCTGCAGACAGGTGCCTGTTTGTGTGGAGACAGTCTGTTTGAAACTGTGTTCCTCAGCGCCCGCTCTTTCTCCCCGTCGCTCCACACGCCTGGGAGTCCCTTTCTTTCTCTCCACAAGCACGTGTGTTGACTTCGTCGCACATGTGCATCTGCACAAGCGTTGAGCTCAGCAGAGCGTGTCTCTTGACACTTGATGTGCGTTGGCTGTGTCTGCCTGCTCCAGTGAAGAGAGAAACGGGAAATCATCTTGGTAGAGGCAACAAAGCAAAAGCGAGGCAGGATTGACATCTGCTCAACAGAGACGGATTCCCTGCGCTGACACAGTTCACAGTTACACGAGAAGCAATCTGAGCGGTCCGTCGACCGGAGACGTGTTTCCCAAGAGGTCGTTTAGCGAGTGAACAGCAGTGTGCGCGACTTTCAGGAGTGTGCCTGGAAAGTGCCAGAATCACCAGGAGCATCTGTGCAAAAGCTGCTGCCTCTGTGACCGCATTGAGGCACGTTCGCGTGTCTGCGAGTATATAGACGGCTCTTTCGCGTTCACTCCGAGGGAAACGGTCCGCTATTGCTTCTGTGCGCACAGACGCGATTCCCTTGTCTCTTGCGAACACAGGGAACTCTGTGCATCCAAATCTACAGGCTAAGGACGCGTCTGCATATGTTTTGGTGAACAATCGAGTGTGCGTGTTCTGACAGCTGCCTCTATGCAGACGTCTCCACAGAGCCACTTCTGAATGCCCCGCAGCCCAGGACTGAATGGATACACTAACAAGTGCACCGGTGTGAGCAACCACATATGCAGAAGGACGTCTTTCATCTCACAGAAGCGCGAACGTCTTGGCGTTCAAGCACATGGCAGAAACAAGGTGTGAACAGATGAGCTGCTGCTATTTTCTCCGTTCGGCATGCTTCGTTGTAGCTCTCTTGCCGGTCGCCGGCTTAGCGGCTTGCTTTGCGCGACTAGCTCTGGGGAGAGAAGGAGATAGCGCCGGAAACCTCGCCTTTTGCCTTCTTCGGCGCTGGAACCTGGTTGCTGCGCCTTCTCTTTGTCCATGTGCACACACACGATTCCTCAGCGAAAACCATGCAGAAACCTTTCCACGAGCACCCAAGGGATGTGCACCCAGCACCACGTGCACGCACACGCAGCTAGAGAAAAGCACCTACCTTTTCACACACTGATGCCTAAGCAAACGCGTGGCCACACACACGCACACATCCGCAAGCGCGCCTACTCCCATCTATTGAGGGAAAGACGGACGAGCTCTTTGGTTGCTCTTCACAGGCTTGTCCCTGATCTATAGCTGAGGGCAAACACTTGTGTGCTTGTGGGAGAGCCTGTGTCTTTCCTGGAAGCGTTTGGGAGTTTTGCTCAGACGCGTGTTTCCTCAAGTTCAAGAATCAAGATCTAGGATACCTGCAGACAGGTGCCTGTTTGTGTGGAGACAGTCTGTTTGAAACTGTGTTCCTCAGCGCCCGCTCTTTCTCCCCGTCGCTCCACACGCCTGGGAGTCCCTTTCTTTCTCTCCACAAGCACGTGTGTTGACTTCGTCGCACATGTGCATCTGCACAAGCGTTGAGCTCAGCAGAGCGTGTCTCTTGACACTTGATGTGCGTTGGCTGTGTCTGCCTGCTCCAGTGAAGAGAAAACGGGAAATCATCTTGGTAGAGGCAACAAAGCAAAAGCGAGGCAGGATTGACATCTGCTCAACAGAGACGGATTCCCTGCGCTGACACAGTTCACAGTTACACGAGAAGCAATCTGAGCGGTCCGTCGACCGGAGACGTGTTTCCCAAGAGGTCGTTTAGCGAGTGAACAGCAGTGTGCGCGACTTTCAGGAGTGTGCCTGGAAAGTGCCAGAATCACCAGGAGCATCTGTGCAAAAGCTGCTGCCTCTGTGACCGCATTGAGGCACGTTCGCGTGTCTGCGAGTATATAGACGGCTCTTTCGCGTTCACTCCGAGGGAAACGGTCCGCTATTGCTTCTGTGCGCACAGACGCGATTCCCTTGTCTCTTGCGAACACAGGGAACTCTGTGCATCCAAATCTACAGGCTAAGGACGCGTCTGCATATGTTTTGGTGAACAATCGAGTGTGCGTGTTCTGACAGCTGCCTCTATGCAGACGTCTCCACAGAGCCACTTCTGAATGCCCCGCAGCCCAGGACTGAATGGATACACTAACAAGTGCACCGGTGTGAGCAACCACATATGCAGAAGGACGTCTTTCATCTCACAGAAGCGCGAACGTCTTGGCGTTCAAGCACATGGCAGAAACAAGGTGTGAACAGATGAGCTGCTGCTATTTTCTCCGTTCGGCATGCTTCGTTGTAGCTCTCTTGCCGGTCGCCGGCTTAGCGGCTTGCTTTGCGCGACTAGCTCTGGGGAGAGAAGGAGATAGCGCCGGAAACCTCGCCTTTTGCCTTCTTCGGCGCTGGAACCTGGTTGCTGCGCCTTCTCTTTGTCCATGTGCACACACACGATTCCTCAGCGAAAACCATGCAGAAACCTTTCCACGAGCACCCAGGGATGTGCACCCAGCACCACGTGCACGCACACGCAGCTAGAGAAAAGCACCTACCTTTTCACACACTGATGCCTAAGCAAACGCGTGGCCACACACACGCACACATCCGCAAGCGCGCCTACTCCCATCTATTGAGGGAAAGACGGACGAGCTCTTTGGTTGCTCTTCACAGGCTTGTCCCTGATCTATAGCTGAGGGCAAACACTTGTGTGCTTGTGGGAGAGCCTGTGTCTTTCCTGGAAGCGTTTGGGAGTTTTGCTCAGACGCGTGTTTCCTCAAGTTCAAGAATCAAGATCTAGGATACCTGCAGACAGGTGCCTGTTTGTGTGGAGACAGTCTGTTTGAAACTGTGTTCCTCAGCGCCCGCTCTTTCTCCCCGTCGCTCCACACGCCTGGGAGTCCCTTTCTTTCTCTCCACAAGCACGTGTGTTGACTTCGTCGCACATGTGCATCTGCACAAGCGTTGAGCTCAGCAGAGCGTGTCTCTTGACACTTGATGTGCGTTGGCTGTGTCTGCCTGCTCCAGTGAAGAGAGAAACGGGAAATCATCTTGGTAGAGGCAACAAAGCAAAAGCGAGGCAGGATTGACATCTGCTCAACAGAGACGGATTCCCTGCGCTGACACAGTTCACAGTTACACGAGAAGCAATCTGAGCGGTCCGTCGACCGGAGACGTGTTTCCCAAGAGGTCGTTTAGCGAGTGAACAGCAGTGTGCGCGACTTTCAGGAGTGTGCCTGGAAAGTGCCAGAATCACCAGGAGCATCTGTGCAAAAGCTGCTGCCTCTGTGACCGCATTGAGGCACGTTCGCGTGTCTGCGAGTATATAGACGGCTCTTTCGCGTTCACTCCGAGGGAAACGGTCCGCTATTGCTTCTGTGCGCACAGACGCGATTCCCTTGTCTCTTGCGAACACAGGGAACTCTGTGCATCCAAATCTACAGGCTAAGGACGCGTCTGCATATGTTTTGGTGAACAATCGAGTGTGCGTGTTCTGACAGCTGCCTCTATGCAGACGTCTCCACAGAGCCACTTCTGAATGCCCCGCAGCCCAGGACTGAATGGATACACTAACAAGTGCACCGGTGTGAGCAACCACATATGCAGAAGGACGTCTTTCATCTCACAGAAGCGCGAACGTCTTGGCGTTCAAGCACATGGCAGAAACAAGGTGTGAACAGATGAGCTGCTGCTATTTTCTCCGTTCGGCATGCTTCGTTGTAGCTCTCTTGCCGGTCGCCGGCTTAGCGGCTTGCTTTGCGCGACTAGCTCTGGGGAGAGAAGGAGATAGCGCCGGAAACCTCGCCTTTTGCCTTCTTCGGCGCTGGAACCTGGTTGCTGCGCCTTCTCTTTGTCCATGTGCACACACACGATTCCTCAGCGAAAACCATGCAGAAACCTTTCCACGAGCACCCAGGGATGTGCACCCAGCACCACGTGCACGCACACGCAGCTAGAGAAAAGCACCTACCTTTTCACACACTGATGCCTAAGCAAACGCGTGGCCACACACACGCACACATCCGCAAGCGCGCCTACTCCCATCTATTGAGGGAAAGACGGACGAGCTCTTTGGTTGCTCTTCACAGGCTTGTCCCTGATCTATAGCTGAGGGCAAACACTTGTGTGCTTGTGGGAGAGCCTGTGTCTTTCCTGGAAGCGTTTGGGAGTTTTGCTCAGACGCGTGTTTCCTCAAGTTCAAGAATCAAGATCTAGGATACCTGCAGACAGGTGCCTGTTTGTGTGGAGACAGTCTGTTTGAAACTGTGTTCCTCAGCGCCCGCTCTTTCTCCCCGTCGCTCCACACGCCTGGGAGTCCCTTTCTTTCTCTCCACAAGCACGTGTGTTGACTTCGTCGCACATGTGCATCTGCACAAGCGTTGAGCTCAGCAGAGCGTGTCTCTTGACACTTGATGTGCGTTGGCTGTGTCTGCCTGCTCCAGTGAAGAGAGAAACGGGAAATCATCTTGGTAGAGGCAACAAAGCAAAAGCGAGGCAGGATTGACATCTGCTCAACAGAGACGGATTCCCTGCGCTGACACAGTTCACAGTTACACGAGAAGCAATCTGAGCGGTCCGTCGACCGGAGACGTGTTTCCCAAGAGGTCGTTTAGCGAGTGAACAGCAGTGTGCGCGACTTTCAGGAGTGTGCCTGGAAAGTGCCAGAATCACCAGGAGCATCTGTGCAAAAGCTGCTGCCTCTGTGACCGCATTGAGGCACGTTCGCGTGTCTGCGAGTATATAGACGGCTCTTTCGCGTTCACTCCGAGGGAAACGGTCCGCTATTGCTTCTGTGCGCACAGACGCGATTCCCTTGTCTCTTGCGAACACAGGGAACTCTGTGCATCCAAATCTACAGGCTAAGGACGCGTCTGCATATGTTTTGGTGAACAATCGAGTGTGCGTGTTCTGACAGCTGCCTCTATGCAGACGTCTCCACAGAGCCACTTCTGAATGCCCCGCAGCCCAGGACTGAATGGATACACTAACAAGTGCACCGGTGTGAGCAACCACATATGCAGAAGGACGTCTTTCATCTCACAGAAGCGCGAACGTCTTGGCGTTCAAGCACATGGCAGAAACAAGGTGTGAACAGATGAGCTGCTGCTATTTTCTCCGTTCGGCATGCTTCGTTGTAGCTCTCTTGCCGGTCGCCGGCTTAGCGGCTTGCTTTGCGCGACTAGCTCTGGGGAGAGAAGGAGATAGCGCCGGAAACCTCGCCTTTTGCCTTCTTCGGCGCTGGAACCTGGTTGCTGCGCCTTCTCTTTGTCCATGTGCACACACACGATTCCTCAGCGAAAACCATGCAGAAACCTTTCCACGAGCACCCAGGGATGTGCACCCAGCACCACGTGCACGCACACGCAGCTAGAGAAAAGCACCTACCTTTTCACACACTGATGCCTAAGCAAACGCGTGGCCACACACACGCACACATCCGCAAGCGCGCCTACTCCCATCTATTGAGGGAAAGACGGACGAGCTCTTTGGTTGCTCTTCACAGGCTTGTCCCTGATCTATAGCTGAGGGCAAACACTTGTGTGCTTGTGGGAGAGCCTGTGTCTTTCCTGGAAGCGTTTGGGAGTTTTGCTCAGACGCGTGTTTCCTCAAGTTCAAGAATCAAGATCTAGGATACCTGCAGACAGGTGCCTGTTTGTGTGGAGACAGTCTGTTTGAAACTGTGTTCCTCAGCGCCCGCTCTTTCTCCCCGTCGCTCCACACGCCTGGGAGTCCCTTTCTTTCTCTCCACAAGCACGTGTGTTGACTTCGTCGCACATGTGCATCTGCACAAGCGTTGAGCTCAGCAGAGCGTGTCTCTTGACACTTGATGTGCGTTGGCTGTGTCTGCCTGCTCCAGTGAAGAGAGAAACGGGAAATCATCTTGGTAGAGGCAACAAAGCAAAAGCGAGGCAGGATTGACATCTGCTCAACAGAGACGGATTCCCTGCGCTGACACAGTTCACAGTTACACGAGAAGCAATCTGAGCGGTCCGTCGACCGGAGACGTGTTTCCCAAGAGGTCGTTTAGCGAGTGAACAGCAGTGTGCGCGACTTTCAGGAGTGTGCCTGGAAAGTGCCAGAATCACCAGGAGCATCTGTGCAAAAGCTGCTGCCTCTGTGACCGCATTGAGGCACGTTCGCGTGTCTGCGAGTATATAGACGGCTCTTTCGCGTTCACTCCGAGGGAAACGGTCCGCTATTGCTTCTGTGCGCACAGACGCGATTCCCTTGTCTCTTGCGAACACAGGGAACTCTGTGCATCCAAATCTACAGGCTAAGGACGCGTCTGCATATGTTTTGGTGAACAATCGAGTGTGCGTGTTCTGACAGCTGCCTCTATGCAGACGTCTCCACAGAGCCACTTCTGAATGCCCCGCAGCCCAGGACTGAATGGATACACTAACAAGTGCACCGGTGTGAGCAACCACATATGCAGAAGGACGTCTTTCATCTCACAGAAGCGCGAACGTCTTGGCGTTCAAGCACATGGCAGAAACAAGGTGTGAACAGATGAGCTGCTGCTATTTTCTCCGTTCGGCATGCTTCGTTGTAGCTCTCTTGCCGGTCGCCGGCTTAGCGGCTTGCTTTGCGCGACTAGCTCTGGGGAGAGAAGGAGATAGCGCCGGAAACCTCGCCTTTTGCCTTCTTCGGCGCTGGAACCTGGTTGCTGCGCCTTCTCTTTGTCCATGTGCACACACACGATTCCTCAGCGAAAACCATGCAGAAACCTTTCCACGAGCACCCAGGGATGTGCACCCAGCACCACGTGCACGCACACGCAGCTAGAGAAAAGCACCTACCTTTTCACACACTGATGCCTAAGCAAACGCGTGGCCACACACACGCACACATCCGCAAGCGCGCCTACTCCCATCTATTGAGGGAAAGACGGACGAGCTCTTTGGTTGCTCTTCACAGGCTTGTCCCTGATCTATAGCTGAGGGCAAACACTTGTGTGCTTGTGGGAGAGCCTGTGTCTTTCCTGGAAGCGTTTGGGAGTTTTGCTCAGACGCGTGTTTCCTCAAGTTCAAGAATCAAGATCTAGGATACCTGCAGACAGGTGCCTGTTTGTGTGGAGACAGTCTGTTTGAAACTGTGTTCCTCAGCGCCCGCTCTTTCTCCCCGTCGCTCCACACGCCTGGGAGTCCCTTTCTTTCTCTCCACAAGCACGTGTGTTGACTTCGTCGCACATGTGCATCTGCACAAGCGTTGAGCTCAGCAGAGCGTGTCTCTTGACACTTGATGTGCGTTGGCTGTGTCTGCCTGCTCCAGTGAAGAGAGAAACGGGAAATCATCTTGGTAGAGGCAACAAAGCAAAAGCGAGGCAGGATTGACATCTGCTCAACAGAGACGGATTCCCTGCGCTGACACAGTTCACAGTTACACGAGAAGCAATCTGAGCGGTCCGTCGACCGGAGACGTGTTTCCCAAGAGGTCGTTTAGCGAGTGAACAGCAGTGTGCGCGACTTTCAGGAGTGTGCCTGGAAAGTGCCAGAATCACCAGGAGCATCTGTGCAAAAGCTGCTGCCTCTGTGACCGCATTGAGGCACGTTCGCGTGTCTGCGAGTATATAGACGGCTCTTTCGCGTTCACTCCGAGGGAAACGGTCCGCTATTGCTTCTGTGCGCACAGACGCGATTCCCTTGTCTCTTGCGAACACAGGGAACTCTGTGCATCCAAATCTACAGGCTAAGGACGCGTCTGCATATGTTTTGGTGAACAATCGAGTGTGCGTGTTCTGACAGCTGCCTCTATGCAGACGTCTCCACAGAGCCACTTCTGAATGCCCCGCAGCCCAGGACTGAATGGATACACTAACAAGTGCACCGGTGTGAGCAACCACATATGCAGAAGGACGTCTTTCATCTCACAGAAGCGCGAACGTCTTGGCGTTCAAGCACATGGCAGAAACAAGGTGTGAACAGATGAGCTGCTGCTATTTTCTCCGTTCGGCATGCTTCGTTGTAGCTCTCTTGCCGGTCGCCGGCTTAGCGGCTTGCTTTGCGCGACTAGCTCTGGGGAGAGAAGGAGATAGCGCCGGAAACCTCGCCTTTTGCCTTCTTCGGCGCTGGAACCTGGTTGCTGCGCCTTCTCTTTGTCCATGTGCACACACACGATTCCTCAGCGAAAACCATGCAGAAACCTTTCCACGAGCACCCAGGGATGTGCACCCAGCACCACGTGCACGCACACGCAGCTAGAGAAAAGCACCTACCTTTTCACACACTGATGCCTAAGCAAACGCGTGGCCACACACACGCACACATCCGCAAGCGCGCCTACTCCCATCTATTGAGGGAAAGACGGACGAGCTCTTTGGTTGCTCTTCACAGGCTTGTCCCTGATCTATAGCTGAGGGCAAACACTTGTGTGCTTGTGGGAGAGCCTGTGTCTTTCCTGGAAGCGTTTGGGAGTTTTGCTCAGACGCGTGTTTCCTCAAGTTCAAGAATCAAGATCTAGGATACCTGCAGACAGGTGCCTGTTTGTGTGGAGACAGTCTGTTTGAAACTGTGTTCCTCAGCGCCCGCTCTTTCTCCCCGTCGCTCCACACGCCTGGGAGTCCCTTTCTTTCTCTCCACAAGCACGTGTGTTGACTTCGTCGCACATGTGCATCTGCACAAGCGTTGAGCTCAGCAGAGCGTGTCTCTTGACACTTGATGTGCGTTGGCTGTGTCTGCCTGCTCCAGTGAAGAGAGAAACGGGAAATCATCTTGGTAGAGGCAACAAAGCAAAAGCGAGGCAGGATTGACATCTGCTCAACAGAGACGGATTCCCTGCGCTGACACAGTTCACAGTTACACGAGAAGCAATCTGAGCGGTCCGTCGACCGTGAGACGTGTTTCCCAAGAGGTCGTTTAGCGAGTGAACAGCAGTGTGCGCGACTTTCAGGAGTGTGCCTGGAAAGTGCCAGAATCACCAGGAGCATCTGTGCAAAAGCTGCTGCCTCTGTGACCGCATTGAGGCACGTTCGCGTGTCTGCGAGTATATAGACGGCTCTTTCGCGTTCACTCCGAGGGAAACGGTCCGCTATTGCTTCTGTGCGCACAGACGCGATTCCCTTGTCTCTTGCGAACACAGGGAACTCTGTGCATCCAAATCTACAGGCTAAGGACGCGTCTGCATATGTTTTGGTGAACAATCGAGTGTGCGTGTTCTGACAGCTGCCTCTATGCAGACGTCTCCACAGAGCCACTTCTGAATGCCCCGCAGCCCAGGACTGAATGGATACACTAACAAGTGCACCGGTGTGAGCAACCACATATGCAGAAGGACGTCTTTCATCTCACAGAAGCGCGAACGTCTTGGCGTTCAAGCACATGGCAGAAACAAGGTGTGAACAGATGAGCTGCTGCTATTTTCTCCGTTCGGCATGCTTCGTTGTAGCTCTCTTGCCGGTCGCCGGCTTAGCGGCTTGCTTTGCGCGACTAGCTCTGGGGAGAGAAGGAGATAGCGCCGGAAACCTCGCCTTTTGCCTTCTTCGGCGCTGGAACCTGGTTGCTGCGCCTTCTCTTTGTCCATGTGCACACACACGATTCCTCAGCGAAAACCATGCAGAAACCTTTCCACGAGCACCCAGGGATGTGCACCCAGCACCACGTGCACGCACACGCAGCTAGAGAAAAGCACCTACCTTTTCACACACTGATGCCTAAGCAAACGCGTGGCCACACACACGCACACATCCGCAAGCGCGCCTACTCCCATCTATTGAGGGAAAGACGGACGAGCTCTTTGGTTGCTCTTCACAGGCTTGTCCCTGATCTATAGCTGAGGGCAAACACTTGTGTGCTTGTGGGAGAGCCTGTGTCTTTCCTGGAAGCGTTTGGGAGTTTTGCTCAGACGCGTGTTTCCTCAAGTTCAAGAATCAAGATCTAGGATACCTGCAGACAGGTGCCTGTTTGTGTGGAGACAGTCTGTTTGAAACTGTGTTCCTCAGCGCCCGCTCTTTCTCCCCGTCGCTCCACACGCCTGGGAGTCCCTTTCTTTCTCTCCACAAGCACGTGTGTTGACTTCGTCGCACATGTGCATCTGCACAAGCGTTGAGCTCAGCAGAGCGTGTCTCTTGACACTTGATGTGCGTTGGCTGTGTCTGCGTGCTCCAGTGAAGAGAGAAACGGGAAATCATCTTGGTAGAGGCAACAAAGCAAAAGCGAGGCAGGATTGACATCTGCTCAACAGAGACGGATTCCCTGCGCTGACACAGTTCACAGTTACACGAGAAGCAATCTGAGCGGTCCGTCGACCGGAGACGTGTTTCCCAAGAGGTCGTTTAGCGAGTGAACAGCAGTGTGCGCGACTTTCAGGAGTGTGCCTGGAAAGTGCCAGAATCACCAGGAGCATCTGTGCAAAAGCTGCTGCCTCTGTGACCGCATTGAGGCACGTTCGCGTGTCTGCGAGTATATAGACGGCTCTTTCGCGTTCACTCCGAGGGAAACGGTCCGCTATTGCTTCTGTGCGCACAGACGCGATTCCCTTGTCTCTTGCGAACACAGGGAACTCTGTGCATCCAAATCTACAGGCTAAGGACGCGTCTGCATATGTTTTGGTGAACAATCGAGTGTGCGTGTTCTGACAGCTGCCTCTATGCAGACGTCTCCACAGAGCCACTTCTGAATGCCCCGCAGCCCAGGACTGAATGGATACACTAACAAGTGCACCGGTGTGAGCAACCACATATGCAGAAGGACGTCTTTCATCTCACAGAAGCGCGAACGTCTTGGCGTTCAAGCACATGGCAGAAACAAGGTGTGAACAGATGAGCTGCTGCTATTTTCTCCGTTCGGCATGCTTCGTTGTAGCTCTCTTGCCGGTCGCCGGCTTAGCGGCTTGCTTTGCGCGACTAGCTCTGGGGAGAGAAGGAGATAGCGCCGGAAACCTCGCCTTTTGCCTTCTTCGGCGCTGGAACCTGGTTGCTGCGCCTTCTCTTTGTCCATGTGCACACACACGATTCCTCAGCGAAAACCATGCAGAAACCTTTCCACGAGCACCCAGGGATGTGCACCCCAGCACCACGTGCACGCACACGCAGCTAGAGAAAAGCACCTACCTTTTCACACACTGATGCCTAAGCAAACGCGTGGCCACACACACGCACACATCCGCAAGCGCGCCTACTCCCATCTATTGAGGGAAAGACGGACGAGCTCTTTGGTTGCTCTTCACAGGCTTGTCCCTGATCTATAGCTGAGGGCAAACACTTGTGTGCTTGTGGGAGAGCCTGTGTCTTTCCTGGAAGCGTTTGGGAGTTTTGCTCAGACGCGTGTTTCCTCAAGTTCAAGAATCAAGATCTAGGATACCTGCAGACAGGTGCCTGTTTGTGTGGAGACAGTCTGTTTGAAACTGTGTTCCTCAGCGCCCGCTCTTTCTCCCCGTCGCTCCACACGCCTGGGAGTCCCTTTCTTTCTCTCCACAAGCACGTGTGTTGACTTCGTCGCACATGTGCATCTGCACAAGCGTTGAGCTCAGCAGAGCGTGTCTCTTGACACTTGATGTGCGTTGGCTGTGTCTGCGTGCTCCAGTGAAGAGAGAAACGGGAAATCATCTTGGTAGAGGCAACAAAGCAAAAGCGAGGCAGGATTGACATCTGCTCAACAGAGACGGATTCCCTGCGCTGACACAGTTCACAGTTACACGAGAAGCAATCTGAGCGCTGTCCGTCGACCGGAGACGTGTTTCCCAAGAGGTCGTTTAGCGAGTGAACAGCAGTGTGCGCGACTTTCAGGAGTGTGCCTGGAAAGTGCCAGAATCACCAGGAGCATCTGTGCAAAAGCTGCTGCCTCTGTGACCGCATTGAGGCACGTTCGCGTGTCTGCGAGTATATAGACGGCTCTTTCGCGTTCACCTTCCGAGGGAAACGGTCCGCTATTGCTTCTGTGCGCACAGACGCGATTCCCTTGTCTCTTGCGAACACAGGGAACTCTGTGCATCCAAATCTACAGGCTAAGGACGCGTCTGCATATGTTTTGGTGAACAATCGAGTGTGCGTGTTCTGACAGCTGCCTCTATGCAGACGTCTCCACAGAGCCACTTCTGAATGCCCCGCAGCCCAGGACTGGAATGGATACACTAACAAGTGCACCGGTGTGAGCAACCACATATGCAGAAGGACGTCTTTCATCTCACAGAAGCGCGAACGTCTTGGCGTTCAAGCACATGGCAGAAACAAGGTGTGAACAGATGAGCTGCTGCTATTTTCTCCGTTCGGCATGCTTCGTTGTAGCTCTCTTGCCGGTCGCCGGCTTAGCGGCTTGCTTTGCGCGACTAGCTCTGGGGAGAGAAGGAGATAGCGCCGGAAAACCTCGCCTTTTTGCCTTCTTCGGCGCTGGAACCTGGTTGCTGCGCCTTCTCTTTGTCCATGTGCACACACACGATTCCTCAGCGAAAACCATGCAGAAACCTTTCCACGAGCACCCAGGGATGTGCACCCAGCACCACGTGCACGCACACGCAGCTAGAGAAAAGCACCTACCTTTTCACACACTGATGCCTAAGCAAACGCGTGGCCACACACACGCACACATCCGCAAGCGCGCCTACTCCCATCTATTGAGGGAAAGACGGACGAGCAACGTCCTGACAGGCTTGAGGGGAAAAACGTCCGTTGACGGTTGGCGTACTGCACGCCCGCCTACGGGGCTGCAGGGGAATCCACATTTGGAAGGTACCTGAAGATGTGTGCCTGTTCTTGGAGCTCCGCTAGTAGGGTAGCAAAGACACTCGTAGGCAGTACTGAATGCTGCTCCGTGCTACTTCTCCTCCGCTGGCAAATGCTTCACAGTCGCCCTAGGAAAGACGTTTAACAATCGATCTCCAAGAGGAACGAAACACATGATGCCATAAGGCGAAAGAATAGCAGGGCATCTCTTCACAGGCTTGTCCCTGATCTATAGCTGAGGGCAAACACTTGTGTGCTTGTGGGAGAGCCTGTGTCTTTCCTGGAAGCGTTTGGGAGTTTTGCTCAGACGCGTGTTTCCTCAAGTTCAAGAATCAAGATCTAGGATACCTGCAGACAGGTGCCTGTTTGTGTGGAGACAGTCTGTTTGAAACTGTGTTCCTCAGCGCCCGCTCTTTCTCCCCGTCGCTCCACACGCCTGGGAGTCCCTTTCTTTCTCTCCACAAGCACGTGTGTTGACTTCGTCGCACATGTGCATCTGCACAAGCGTTGAGCTCAGCAGAGCGTGTCTCTTGACACTTGATGTGCGTTGGCTGTGTCTGCCTGCTCCAGTGAAGAGAGAAACGGGAAATCATCTTGGTAGAGGCAACAAAGCAAAAGCGAGGCAGGATTGACATCTGCTCAACAGAGACGGATTCCCTGCGCTGACACAGTTCACAGTTACACGAGAAGCAATCTGAGCGGTCCGTCGACCGGAGACGTGTTTCCCAAGAGGTCGTTTAGCGAGTGAACAGCAGTGTGCGCGACTTTCAGGAGTGTGCCTGGAAAGTGCCAGAATCACCAGGAGCATCTGTGCAAAAGCTGCTGCCTCTGTGACCGCATTGAGGCACGTTCGCGTGTCTGCGAGTATATAGACGGCTCTTTCGCGTTCACTTCCGAGGGAAACGGTCCGCTATTGCTTCTGTGCGCACAGACGCGATTCCCTTGTCTCTTGCGAACACAGGGAACTCTGTGCATCCAAATCTACAGGCTAAGGACGCGTCTGCATATGTTTTGGTGAACAATCGAGTGTGCGTGTTCTGACAGCTGCCTCTATGCAGACGTCTCCACAGAGCCACTTCTGAATGCCCCGCAGCCCAGGACTGAATGGATACACTAACAAGTGCACCGGTGTGAGCAACCACATATGCAGAAGGACGTCTTTCATCTCACAGAAGCGCGAACGTCTTGGCGTTCAAGCACATGGCAGAAACAAGGTGTGAACAGATGAGCTGCTGCTATTTTCTCCGTTCGCATGCTTCGTTGTAGCTCTCTTGCCGGTCGCCGGCTTAGCGGCTTGCTTTGCGCGACTAGCTCTGGGGAGAGAAGGAGATAGCGCCGGAAACCTCGCCTTTTGCCTTCTTCGGCGCTGGAACCTGGTTGCTGCGCCTTCTCTTTGTCCATGTGCACACACACGATTCCTCAGCGAAAACCATGCAGAAACCTTTCCACGAGCACCCAGGGATGTGCACCCCAGCACCACGTGCACGCACACGCAGCTAGAGAAAAGCACCTACCTTTTCACACACTGATGCCTAAGCAAACGCGTGGCCACACACACGCACACATCCGCAAGCGCGCCTACTCCCATCTATTGAGGGAAAGACGGACGAGCTCTTTGGTTGCTCTTCACAGGCTTGTCCCTGATCTATAGCTGAGGGCAAACACTTGTGTGCTTGTGGGAGAGCCTGTGTCTTTCCTGGAAGCGTTTGGGAGTTTTGCTCAGACGCGTGTTTCCTCAAGTTCAAGAATCAAGATCTAGGATACCTGCAGACAGGTGCCTGTTTGTGTGGAGACAGTCTGTTTGAAACTGTGTTCCTCAGCGCCCGCTCTTTCTCCCCGTCGCTCCACACGCCTGGGAGTCCCTTTCTTTCTCTCCACAAGCACGTGTGTTGACTTCGTCGCACATGTGCATCTGCACAAGCGTTGAGCTCAGCAGAGCGTGTCTCTTGACACTTGATGTGCGTTGGCTGTGTCTGCGTGCTCCAGTGAAGAGAGAAACGGGAAATCATCTTGGTAGAGGCAACAAAGCAAAAGCGAGGCAGGATTGACATCTGCTCAACAGAGACGGATTCCCTGCGCTGACACAGTTCACAGTTACACGAGAAGCAATCTGAGCGGTCCGTCGACCGGAGACGTGTTTCCCAAGAGGTCGTTTAGCGAGTGAACAGCAGTGTGCGCGACTTTCAGGAGTGTGCCTGGAAAGTGCCAGAATCACCAGGAGCATCTGTGCAAAAGCTGCTGCCTCTGTGACCGCATTGAGGCACGTTCGCGTGTCTGCGAGTATATAGACGGCTCTTTCGCGTTCACTTCCGAGGGAAACGGTCCGCTATTGCTTCTGTGCGCACAGACGCGATTCCCTTGTCTCTTGCGAACACAGGGAACTCTGTGCATCCAAATCTACAGGCTAAGGACGCGTCTGCATATGTTTTGGTGAACAATCGAGTGTGCGTGTTCTGACAGCTGCCTCTATGCAGACGTCTCCACAGAGCCACTTCTGAATGCCCCGCAGCCCAGGACTGAATGGATACACTAACAAGTGCACCGGTGTGAGCAACCACATATGCAGAAGGACGTCTTTCATCTCACAGAAGCGCGAACGTCTTGGCGTTCAAGCACATGGCAGAAACAAGGTGTGAACAGATGAGCTGCTGCTATTTTCTCCGTTCGGCATGCTTCGTTGTAGCTCTCTTGCCGGTCGCCGGCTTAGCGGCTTGCTTTGCGCGACTAGCTCTGGGGAGAGAAGGAGATAGCGCCGGAAACCTCGCCTTTTGCCTTCTTCGGCGCTGGAACCTGGTTGCTGCGCCTTCTCTTTGTCCATGTGCACACACACGATTCCTCAGCGAAAACCATGCAGAAACCTTTCCACGAGCACCCAGGGATGTGCACCCAGCACCACGTGCACGCACACGCAGCTAGAGAAAAGCACCTACCTTTTCACACACTGATGCCTAAGCAAACGCGTGGCCACACACACGCACACATCCGCAAGCGCGCCTACTCCCATCTATTGAGGGAAAGACGGACGAGCAACGTCCTGACAGGCTTGAGGGAAAAACGTCCGTTGACGGTTGGCGTACTGCACGCCCGCCTACGGGGCTGCAGGGGAATCCACATTTGGAAGGGTACCTGAAGATGTGTGCCTGTTCTTGGAGCTCCGCTAGTAGGGTAGCAAAGACACTCGTAGGCAGTACTGAATGCTGCTCCGTGCTACTTCTCCTCCGCTGGGCAAATGCTTCACAGTCGCCCTAGGAAAGACGTTTAACAATCGATCTCCAAGAGGAACGAAACACATGATGCCATAAGGCGAAAGAATAGCAGGGCATCTCTTCACAGGCTTGTCCCTGATCTATAGCTGAGGGCAAACACTTGTGTGCTTGTGGGAGAGCCTGTGTCTTTCCTGGAAGCGTTTGGGAGTTTTGCTCAGACGCGTGTTTCCTCAAGTTCAAGAATCAAGATCTAGGATACCTGCAGACAGGTGCCTGTTTGTGTGGAGACAGTCTGTTTGAAACTGTGTTCCTCAGCGCCCGCTCTTTCTCCCCGTCGCTCCACACGCCTGGGAGTCCCTTTCTTTCTCTCCACAAGCACGTGTGTTGACTTCGTCGCACATGTGCATCTGCACAAGCGTTGAGCTCAGCAGAGCGTGTCTCTTGACACTTGATGTGCGTTGGCTGTGTCTGCCTGCTCCAGTGAAGAGAGAAACGGGAAATCATCTTGGTAGAGGCAACAAAGCAAAAGCGAGGCAGGATTGACATCTGCTCAACAGAGACGGATTCCCTGCGCTGACACAGTTCACAGTTACACGAGAAGCAATCTGAGCGGTCCGTCGACCGGAGACGTGTTTCCCAAGAGGTCGTTTAGCGAGTGAACAGCAGTGTGCGCGACTTTCAGGAGTGTGCCTGGAAAGTGCCAGAATCACCAGGAGCATCTGTGCAAAAGCTGCTGCCTCTGTGACCGCATTGAGGCACGTTCGCGTGTCTGCGAGTATATAGACGGCTCTTTCGCGTTCACCTCCGAGGGAAACGGTCCGCTATTGCTTCTGTGCGCACAGACGCGATTCCCTTGTCTCTTGCGAACACAGGGAACTCTGTGCATCCAAATCTACAGGCTAAGGACGCGTCTGCATATGTTTTGGTGAACAATCGAGTGTGCGTGTTCTGACAGCTGCCTCTATGCAGACGTCTCCACAGAGCCACTTCTGAATGCCCCGCAGCCCAGGACTGAATGGATACACTAACAAGTGCACCGGTGTGAGCAACCACATATGCAGAAGGACGTCTTTCATCTCACAGAAGCGCGAACGTCTTGGCGTTCAAGCACATGGCAGAAACAAGGTGTGAACAGATGAGCTGCTGCTATTTTCTCCGTTCGGCATGCTTCGTTGTAGCTCTCTTGCCGGTCGCCGGCTTAGCGGCTTGCTTTGCGCGACTAGCTCTGGGGAGAGAAGGAGATAGCGCCGGAAACCTCGCCTTTTGCCTTCTTCGGCGCTGGAACCTGGTTGCTGCGCCTTCTCTTTGTCCATGTGCACACACACGATTCCTCAGCGAAAACCATGCAGAAACCTTTCCACGAGCACCCAGGGATGTGCACCCAGCACCACGTGCACGCACACGCAGCTAGAGAAAAGCACCTACCTTTTCACACACTGATGCCTAAGCAAACGCGTGGCCACACACACGCACACATCCGCAAGCGCGCCTACTCCCATCTATTGAGGGAAAGACGGACGAGCTCTTTGGTTGCTCTTCACAGGCTTGTCCCTGATCTATAGCTGAGGGCAAACACTTGTGTGCTTGTGGGAGAGCCTGTGTCTTTCCTGGAAGCGTTTGGGAGTTTTGCTCAGGACGCGTGTTTCCTCAAGTTCAAGAATCAAGATCTAGGATACCTGCAGACAGGTGCCTGTTTGTGTGGAGACAGTCTGTTTGAAACTGTGTTCCTCAGCGCCCGCTCTTTCTCCCCGTCGCTCCACACGCCTGGGAGTCCCTTTCTTTCTCTCCACAAGCACGTGTGTTGACTTCGTCGCACATGTGCATCTGCACAAGCGTTGAGCTCAGCAGAGCGTGTCTCTTGACACTTGATGTGCGTTGGCTGTGTCTGCGTGCTCCAGTGAAGAGAGAAACGGGAAATCATCTTGGTAGAGGCAACAAAGCAAAAGCGAGGCAGGATTGACATCTGCTCAACAGAGACGGATTCCCTGCGCTGACACAGTTCACAGTTACACGAGAAGCAATCTGAGCGGTCCGTCGACCGGAGACGTGTTTCCCAAGAGGTCGTTTAGCGAGTGAACAGCAGTGTGCGCGACTTTCAGGAGTGTGCCTGGAAAGTGCCAGAATCACCAGGAGCATCTGTGCAAAAGCTGCTGCCTCTGTGACCGCATTGAGGCACGTTCGCGTGTCTGCGAGTATATAGACGGCTCTTTCGCGTTCACTCCGAGGGAAACGGTCCGCTATTGCTTCTGTGCGCACAGACGCGATTCCCTTGTCTCTTGCGAACACAGGGAACTCTGTGCATCCAAATCTACAGGCTAAGGACGCGTCTGCATATGTTTTGGTGAACAATCGAGTGTGCGTGTTCTGACAGCTGCCTCTATGCAGACGTCTCCACAGAGCCACTTCTGAATGCCCCGCAGCCCAGGACTGAATGGATACACTAACAAGTGCACCGGTGTGAGCAACCACATATGCAGAAGGACGTCTTTCATCTCACAGAAGCGCGAACGTCTTGGCGTTCAAGCACATGGCAGAAACAAGGTGTGAACAGATGAGCTGCTGCTATTTTCTCCGTTCGGCATGCTTCGTTGTAGCTCTCTTGCCGGTCGCCGGCTTAGCGGCTTGCTTTGCGCGACTAGCTCTGGGGAGAGAAGGAGATAGCGCCGGGAAACCTCGCCTTTTGCCTTCTTCGGCGCTGGAACCTGGTTGCTGCGCCTTCTCTTTGTCCATGTGCACACACACGATTCCTCAGCGAAAACCATGCAGAAACCTTTCCACGAGCACCCAGGGATGTGCACCCAGGCACCACGTGCACGCACACGCAGCTAGAGAAAAGCACCTACCTTTTCACACACTGATGCCTAAGCAAACGCGTGGCCACACACACGCACACATCCGCAAGCGCGCCTACTCCCATCTATTGAGGGAAAGACGGACGAGCAACGTCCTGACAGGCTTGAGGGGAAAAACGTCCGTTGACGGTTGGCGTACTGCACGCCCGCCTACGGGGCTGCAGGGGAATCCACATTTGGAAGGTACCTGAAGATGTGTGCCTGTTCTTGGAGCTCCGCTAGTAGGGTAGCAAAGACACTCGTAGGCAGTACTGAATGCTGCTCCGTGCTACTTCTCCTCCGCTGGCAAATGCTTCACAGTCGCCCTAGGAAAGACGTTTAACAATCGATCTCCAAGAGGAACGAAACACATGATGCCATAAGGCGAAAGAATAGCAGGGCATCTCTTCACAGGCTTGTCCCTGATCTATAGCTGAGGGCAAACACTTGTGTGCTTGTGGGAGAGCCTGTGTCTTTCCTGGAAGCGTTTGGGAGTTTTGCTCAGACGCGTGTTTCCTCAAGTTCAAGAATCAAGATCTAGGATACCTGCAGACAGTGCCTGTTTGTGTGGAGACAGTCTGTTTGAAACTGTGTTCCTCAGCGCCCGCTCTTTCTCCCCGTCGCTCCACACGCCTGGGAGTCCCTTTCTTTCTCTCCACAAGCACGTGTGTTGACTTCGTCGCACATGTGCATCTGCACAAGCGTTGAGCTCAGCAGAGCGTGTCTCTTGACACTTGATGTGCGTTGGCTGTGTCTGCCTGCTCCAGTGAAGAGAGAAACGGGAAATCATCTGGTAGAGGCAACAAAGCAAAAGCGAGGCAGGATTGACATCTGCTCAACAGAGACGGATTCCCTGCGCTGACACAGTTCACAGTTACACGAGAAGCAATCTGAGCGGTCCGTCGACCGGAGACGTGTTTCCCAAGAGGTCGTTTAGCGAGTGAACAGCAGTGTGCGCGACTTTCAGGAGTGTGCCTGGAAAGTGCCAGAATCACCAGGAGCATCTGTGCAAAAGCTGCTGCCTCTGTGACCGCATTGAGGCACGTTCGCGTGTCTGCGAGTATATAGACGGCTCTTTCGCGTTCACTTCCGAGGGAAACGGTCCGCTATTGCTTCTGTGCGCACAGACGCGATTCCCTTGTCTCTTGCGAACACAGGGAACTCTGTGCATCCAAATCTACAGGCTAAGGACGCGTCTGCATATGTTTTGGTGAACAATCGAGTGTGCGTGTTCTGACAGCTGCCTCTATGCAGACGTCTCCACAGAGCCACTTCTGAATGCCCCGCAGCCCAGGACTGAATGGATACACTAACAAGTGCACCGGTGTGAGCAACCACATATGCAGAAGGACGTCTTTCATCTCACAGAAGCGCGAACGTCTTGGCGTTCAAGCACATGGCAGAAACAAGGTGTGAACAGATGAGCTGCTGCTATTTTCTCCGTTCGGCATGCTTCGTTGTAGCTCTCTTGCCGGTCGCCGGCTTAGCGGCTTGCTTTGCGCGACTAGCTCTGGGGAGAGAAGGAGATAGCGCCGGAAACCTCGCCTTTTGCCTTCTTCGGCGCTGGAACCTGGTTGCTGCGCCTTCTCTTTGTCCATGTGCACACACACGATTCCTCAGCGAAAACCATGCAGAAACCTTTCCACGAGCACCCAGGGATGTGCACCCAGCACCACGTGCACGCACACGCAGCTAGAGAAAAGCACCTACCTTTTCACACACTGATGCCTAAGCAAACGCGTGGCCACACACACGCACACACATCCGCAAGCGCGCCTACTCCCATCTATTGAGGGAAAGACGGACGAGCTCTTTGGTTGCTCTTCACAGGCTTGTCCCTGATCTATAGCTGAGGGCAAACACTTGTGTGCTTGTGGGAGAGCCTGTGTCTTTCCTGGAAGCGTTTGGGAGTTTTGCTCAGACGCGTGTTTCCTCAAGTTCAAGAATCAAGATCTAGGATACCTGCAGACAGGTGCCTGTTTGTGTGGAGACAGTCTGTTTGAAACTGTGTTCCTCAGCGCCCGCTCTTTCTCCCCGTCGCTCCACACGCCTGGGAGTCCCTTTCTTTCTCTCCACAAGCACGTGTGTTGACTTCGTCGCACATGTGCATCTGCACAAGCGTTGAGCTCAGCAGAGCGTGTCTCTTGACACTTGATGTGCGTTGGCTGTGTCTGCCTGCTCCAGTGAAGAGAGAAACGGGAAATCATCTTGGTAGAGGCAACAAAGCAAAAGCGAGGCAGGATTGACATCTGCTCAACAGAGACGGATTCCCTGCGCTGACACAGTTCACAGTTACACGAGAAGCAATCTGAGCGGTCCGTCGACCGGAGACGTGTTTCCCAAGAGGTCGTTTAGCGAGTGAACAGCAGTGTGCGCGACTTTCAGGAGTGTGCCTGGAAAGTGCCAGAATCACCAGGAGCATCTGTGCAAAAGCTGCTGCCTCTGTGACCGCATTGAGGCACGTTCGCGTGTCTGCGAGTATATAGACGGCTCTTTCGCGTTCACTCCGAGGGAAACGGTCCGCTATTGCTTCTGTGCGCACAGACGCGATTCCCTTGTCTCTTGCGAACACAGGGAACTCTGTGCATCCAAATCTACAGGCTAAGGACGCGTCTGCATATGTTTTGGTGAACAATCGAGTGTGCGTGTTCTGACAGCTGCCTCTATGCAGACGTCTCCACAGAGCCACTTCTGAATGCCCCGCAGCCCAGGACTGAATGGATACACTAACAAGTGCACCGGTGTGAGCAACCACATATGCAGAAGGACGTCTTTCATCTCACAGAAGCGCGAACGTCTTGGCGTTCAAGCACATGGCAGAAACAAGGTGTGAACAGATGAGCTGCTGCTATTTTCTCCGTTCGGCATGCTTCGTTGTAGCTCTCTTGCCGGTCGCCGGCTTAGCGGCTTGCTTTGCGCGACTAGCTCTGGGGAGAGAAGGAGATAGCGCCGGAAACCTCGCCTTTTGCCTTCTTCGGCGCTGGAACCTGGTTGCTGCGCCTTCTCTTTGTCCATGTGCACACACACGATTCCTCAGCGAAAACCATGCAGAAACCTTTCCACGAGCACCCAGGGATGTGCACCCAGCACCACGTGCACGCACACGCAGCTAGAGAAAAGCACCTACCTTTTCACACACTGATGCCTAAGCAAACGCGTGGCCACACACACGCACACATCCGCAAGCGCGCCTACTCCCATCTATTGAGGGAAAGACGGACGAGCAACGTCCTGACAGGCTTGAGGGGAAAAACGTCCGTTGACGGTTGGCGTACTGCACGCCCCGCCTACGGGGCTGCAGGGGAATCCACATTTGGAAGGTACCTGAAGATGTGTGCCTGTTCTTGGAGCTCCGCTAGTAGGGTAGCAAAGACACTCGTAGGCAGTACTGAATGCTGCTCCGTGCTACTTCTCCTCCGCTGGCAAATGCTTCACAGTCGCCCTAGGAAAGACGTTTAACAATCGATCTCCAAGAGGAACGAAACACATGATGCCATAAGGCGAAAGAATAGCAGGGCATCTCTTCACAGGCTTGTCCCTGATCTATAGCTGAGGGCAAACACTTGTGTGCTTGTGGGAGAGCCTGTGTCTTTCCTGGAAGCGTTTGGGAGTTTTGCTCAGACGCGTGTTTCCTCAAGTTCAAGAATCAAGATCTAGGATACCTGCAGACAGGTGCCTGTTTGTGTGGAGACAGTCTGTTTGAAACTGTGTTCCTCAGCGCCCGCTCTTTCTCCCCGTCGCTCCACACGCCTGGGAGTCCCTTTCTTTCTCTCCACAAGCACGTGTGTTGACTTCGTCGCACATGTGCATCTGCACAAGCGTTGAGCTCAGCAGAGCGTGTCTCTTGACACTTGATGTGCGTTGGCTGTGTCTGCCTGCTCCAGTGAAGAGAGAAACGGGAAAATCATCTTGGTAGAGGCAACAAAGCAAAAGCGAGGCAGGATTGACATCTGCTCAACAGAGACGGATTCCCTGCGCTGACACAGTTCACAGTTACACGAGAAGCAATCTGAGCGGTCCGTCGACCGGAGACGTGTTTCCCAAGAGGTCGTTTAGCGAGTGAACAGCAGTGTGCGCGACTTTCAGGAGTGTGCCTGGAAAGTGCCAGAATCACCAGGAGCATCTGTGCAAAAGCTGCTGCCTCTGTGACCGCATTGAGGCACGTTCGCGTGTCTGCGAGTATATAGACGGCTCTTTCGCGTTCACATCCGAGGGAAACGGTCCGCTATTGCTTCTGTGCGCACAGACGCGATTCCCTTGTCTCTTGCGAACACAGGGAACTCTGTGCATCCAAATCTACAGGCTAAGGACGCGTCTGCATATGTTTTGGTGAACAATCGAGTGTGCGTGTTCTGACAGCTGCCTCTATGCAGACGTCTCCACAGAGCCACTTCTGAATGCCCCGCAGCCCAGGACTGAATGGATACACTAACAAGTGCACCGGTGTGAGCAACCACATATGCAGAAGGACGTCTTTCATCTCACAGAAGCGCGAACGTCTTGGCGTTCAAGCACATGGCAGAAACAAGGTGTGAACAGATGAGCTGCTGCTATTTTCTCCGTTCGGCATGCTTCGTTGTAGCTCTCTTGCCGGTCGCCGGCTTAGCGGCTTGCTTTGCGCGACTAGCTCTGGGGAGAGAAGGAGATAGCGCCGGAAACCTCGCCTTTTGCCTTCTTCGGCGCTGGAACCTGGTTGCTGCGCCTTCTCTTTGTCCATGTGCACACACACGATTCCTCAGCGAAAACCATGCAGAAACCTTTCCACGAGCACCCAGGGATGTGCACCCAGCACCACGTGCACGCACACGCAGCTAGAGAAAAGCACCTACCTTTTCACACACTGATGCCTAAGCAAACGCGTGGCCACACACACGCACACATCCGCAAGCGCGCCTACTCCCATCTATTGAGGGAAAGACGGACGAGCTCTTTGGTTGCTCTTCACAGGCTTGTCCCTGATCTATAGCTGAGGGCAAACACTTGTGTGCTTGTGGGAGAGCCTGTGTCTTTCCTGGAAGCGTTTGGGAGTTTTGCTCAGACGCGTGTTTCCTCAAGTTCAAGAATCAAGATCTAGGATACCTGCAGACAGGTGCCTGTTTGTGTGGAGACAGTCTGTTTGAAACTGTGTTCCTCAGCGCCCGCTCTTTCTCCCCGTCGCTCCACACGCCTGGGAGTCCCTTTCTTTCTCTCCACAAGCACGTGTGTTGACTTCGTCGCACATGTGCATCTGCACAAGCGTTGAGCTCAGCAGAGCGTGTCTCTTGACACTTGATGTGCGTTGGCTGTGTCTGCCTGCTCCAGTGAAGAGAGAAACGGGAAATCATCTTGGTAGAGGCAACAAAGCAAAAGCGAGGCAGGATTGACATCTGCTCAACAGAGACGGATTCCCTGCGCTGACACAGTTCACAGTTACACGAGAAGCAATCTGAGCGGTCCGTCGACCGGAGACGTGTTTCCCAAGAGGTCGTTTAGCGAGTGAACAGCAGTGTGCGCGACTTTCAGGAGTGTGCCTGGAAAGTGCCAGAATCACCAGGAGCATCTGTGCAAAAGCTGCTGCCTCTGTGACCGCATTGAGGCACGTTCGCGTGTCTGCGAGTATATAGACGGCTCTTTCGCGTTCACTCCGAGGGAAACGGTCCGCTATTGCTTCTGTGCGCACAGACGCGATTCCCTTGTCTCTTGCGAACACAGGGAACTCTGTGCATCCAAATCTACAGGCTAAGGACGCGTCTGCATATGTTTTGGTGAACAATCGAGTGTGCGTGTTCTGACAGCTGCCTCTATGCAGACGTCTCCACAGAGCCACTTCTGAATGCCCCGCAGCCCAGGACTGAATGGATACACTAACAAGTGCACCGGTGTGAGCAACCACATATGCAGAAGGACGTCTTTCATCTCACAGAAGCGCGAACGTCTTGGCGTTCAAGCACATGGCAGAAACAAGGTGTGAACAGATGAGCTGCTGCTATTTTCTCCGTTCGGCATGCTTCGTTGTAGCTCTCTTGCCGGTCGCCGGCTTAGCGGCTTGCTTTGCGCGACTAGCTCTGGGGAGAGAAGGAGATAGCGCCGGAAACCTCGCCTTTTGCCTTCTTCGCGCGCTGGAACCTGGTTGCTGCGCCTTCTCTTTGTCCATGTGCACACACACGATTCCTCAGCGAAAACCATGCAGAAACCTTTCCACGAGCACCCAGGGATGTGCACCCAGCACCACGTGCACGCACACGCAGCTAGAGAAAAGCACCTACCTTTTCACACACTGATGCCTAAGCAAACGCGTGGCCACACACACGCACACATCCGCAAGCGCGCCTACTCCCATCTATTGAGGGAAAGACGGACGAGCAACGTCCTGACAGGCTTGAGGGGAAAAACGTCCGTTGACGGTTGGCGTACTGCACGCCCGCCTACGGGGCTGCAGGGGAATCCACATTTGGAAGGTACCTGAAGATGTGTGCCTGTTCTTGGAGCTCCGCTAGTAGGGTAGCAAAGACACTCGTAGGCAGTACTGAATGCTGCTCCGTGCTACTTCTCCTCCGCTGGCAAATGCTTCACAGTCGCCCTAGGAAAGACGTTTAACAATCGATCTCCAAGAGGAACGAAACACATGATGCCATAAGGCGAAAGAATAGCAGGGCATCTCTTCACAGGCTTGTCCCTGATCTATAGCTGAGGGCAAACACTTGTGTGCTTGTGGGAGAGCCTGTGTCTTTCCTGGAAGCGTTTGGGAGTTTTGCTCAGACGCGTGTTTCCTCAAGTTCAAGAATCAAGATCTAGGATACCTGCAGACAGGTGCCTGTTTGTGTGGAGACAGTCTGTTTGAAACTGTGTTCCTCAGCGCCCGCTCTTTCTCCCCGTCGCTCCACACGCCTGGGAGTCCCTTTCTTTCTCTCCACAAGCACGTGTGTTGACTTCGTCGCACATGTGCATCTGCACAAGCGTTGAGCTCAGCAGAGCGTGTCTCTTGACACTTGATGTGCGTTGGCTGTGTCTGCCTGCTCCAGTGAAGAGAGAAACGGGAAATCATCTTGGTAGAGGCAACAAAGCAAAAGCGAGGCAGGATTGACATCTGCTCAACAGAGACGGATTCCCTGCGCTGACACAGTTCACAGTTACACGAGAAGCAATCTGAGCGGTCCGTCGACCGGAGACGTGTTTCCCAAGAGGTCGTTTAGCGAGTGAACAGCAGTGTGCGCGACTTTCAGGAGTGTGCCTGGAAAGTGCCAGAATCACCAGGAGCATCTGTGCAAAAGCTGCTGCCTCTGTGACCGCATTGAGGCACGTTCGCGTGTCTGCGAGTATATAGACGGCTCTTTCGCGTTCACTCCGAGGGAAACGGTCCGCTATTGCTTCTGTGCGCACAGACGCGATTCCCTTGTCTCTTGCGAACACAGGGAACTCTGTGCATCCAAATCTACAGGCTAAGGACGCGTCTGCATATGTTTTGGTGAACAATCGAGTGTGCGTGTTCTGACAGCTGCCTCTATGCAGACGTCTCCACAGAGCCACTTCTGAATGCCCCGCAGCCCAGGACTGAATGGATACACTAACAAGTGCACCGGTGTGAGCAACCACATATGCAGAAGGACGTCTTTCATCTCACAGAAGCGCGAACGTCTTGGCGTTCAAGCACATGGCAGAAACAAGGTGTGAACAGATGAGCTGCTGCTATTTTCTCCGTTCGGCATGCTTCGTTGTAGCTCTCTTGCCGGTCGCCGGCTTAGCGGCTTGCTTTGCGCGACTAGCTCTGGGGAGAGAAGGAGATAGCGCCGGAAACCTCGCCTTTTGCCTTCTTCGGCGCTGGAACCTGGTTGCTGCGCCTTCTCTTTGTCCATGTGCACACACACGATTCCTCAGCGAAAACCATGCAGAAACCTTTCCACGAGCACCCAGGGATGTGCACCCAGCACCACGTGCACGCACACGCAGCTAGAGAAAAGCACCTACCTTTTCACACACTGATGCCTAAGCAAACGCGTGGCCACACACACGCACACATCCGCAAGCGCGCCTACTCCCATCTATTGAGGGAAAGACGGACGAGCTCTTTGGTTGCTCTTCACAGGCTTGTCCCTGATCTATAGCTGAGGGCAAACACTTGTGTGCTTGTGGGAGAGCCTGTGTCTTTCCTGGAAGCGTTTGGGAGTTTTGCTCAGACGCGTGTTTCCTCAAGTTCAAGAATCAAGATCTAGGATACCTGCAGACAGGTGCCTGTTTGTGTGGAGACAGTCTGTTTGAAACTGTGTTCCTCAGCGCCCGCTCTTTCTCCCCGTCGCTCCACACGCCTGGGAGTCCCTTTCTTTCTCTCCACAAGCACGTGTGTTGACTTCGTCGCACATGTGCATCTGCACAAGCGTTGAGCTCAGCAGAGCGTGTCTCTTGACACTTGATGTGCGTTGGCTGTGTCTGCCTGCTCCAGTGAAGAGAGAAACGGGAAATCATCTTGGTAGAGGCAACAAAGCAAAAGCGAGGCAGGATTGACATCTGCTCAACAGAGACGGATTCCCTGCGCTGACACAGTTCACAGTTACACGAGAAGCAATCTGAGCGGTCCGTCGACCGGAGACGTGTTTCCCAAGAGGTCGTTTAGCGAGTGAACAGCAGTGTGCGCGACTTTCAGGAGTGTGCCTGGAAAGTGCCAGAATCACCAGGAGCATCTGTGCAAAAGCTGCTGCCTCTGTGACCGCATTGAGGCACGTTCGCGTGTCTGAGAGTATATAGACGGCTCTTTCGCGTTCACTCCGAGGGAAACGGTCCGCTATTGCTTCTGTGCGCACAGACGCGATTCCCTTGTCTCTTGCGAACACAGGGAACTCTGTGCATCCCAATCTACAGGCTAAGGACGCGTCTGCATATGTTTTGGTGAACAATCGAGTGTGCGTGTTCTGACAGCTGCCTCTATGCAGACGTCTCCACAGAGCCACTTCTGAATGCCCCGCAGCCCAGGACTGAATGGATACACTAACAAGTGCACCGGTGTGAGCAACCACATATGCAGAAGGACGTCTTTCATCTCACAGAAGCGCGAACGTCTTGGCGTTCAAGCACATGGCAGAAACAAGGTGTGAACAGATGAGCTGCTGCTATTTTCTCCGTTCGGCATGCTTCGTTGTAGCTCTCTTGCCGGTCGCCGGCTTAGCGGCTTGCTTTGCGCGACTAGGTCTGGGGAGAGAAGGAGATAGCGCCGGAAACCTCGCCTTTTGCCTTCTTCGGCGCTGGAACCTGGTTGCTGCGCCTTCTCTTTGTCCATGTGCACACACACGATTCCTCAGCGAAAACCATGCAGAAACCTTTCCACGAGCACCCAGGGATGTGCACCCAGCACCACGTGCACGCACACGCAGCTAGAGAAAAGCACCTACCTTTTCACACACTGATGCCTAAGCAAACGCGTGGCCACACACACGCACACATCCGCAAGCGCGCCTACTCCCATCTATTGAGGGAAAGACGGACGAGCAACGTCCTGACAGGCTTGAGGGGAAAAACGTCCGCTGACGGTTGGCGTACTGCACGCCCGCCTACGGGGCTGCAGGGGAATCCACATTTGGAAGGTACCTGAAGATGTGTGCCTGTTCTTGGAGCTCCGCTAGTAGGGTAGCAAAGACACTCGTAGGCAGTACTGAATGCTGCTCCGTGCTACTTCTCCTCCGCTGGCAAATGCTTCACAGTCGCCCTAGGAAAGACGTTTAACAATCGATCTCCAAGAGGAACGAAACACATGATGCCATAAGGCGAAAGAATAGCAGGGCATCTCTTCACAGGCTTGTCCCTGATCTATAGCTGAGGGCAAACACTTGTGTGCTTGTGGGAGAGCCTGTGTCTTTCCTGGAAGCGTTTGGGAGTTTTGCTCAGACGCGTGTTTCCTCAAGTTCAAGAATCAAGATCTAGGATACCTGCAGACAGGTGCCTGTTTGTGTGGAGACAGTCTGTTTGAAACTGTGTTCCTCAGCGCCCGCTCTTTCTCCCCGTCGCTCCACACGCCTGGGAGTCCCTTTCTTTCTCTCCACAAGCACGTGTGTTGACTTCGTCGCACATGTGCATCTGCACAAGCGTTGAGCTCAGCAGAGCGTGTCTCTTGACACTTGATGTGCGTTGGCTGTGTCTGCCTGCTCCAGTGAAGAGAGAAACGGGAAATCATCTTGGTAGAGGCAACAAAGCAAAAGCGAGGCAGGATTGACATCTGCTCAACAGAGACGGATTCCCTGCGCTGACACAGTTCACAGTTACACGAGAAGCAATCTGAGCGGTCCGTCGACCGGAGACGTGTTTCCCAAGAGGTCGTTTAGCGAGTGAACAGCAGTGTGCGCGACTTTCAGGAGTGTGCCTGGAAAGTGCCAGAATCACCAGGAGCATCTGTGCAAAAGCTGCTGCCTCTGTGACCGCATTGAGGCACGTTCCCGTGTCTGCGAGTATATAGACGGCTCTTTCGCGTTCACTCCGAGGGAAACGGTCCGCTATTGCTTCTGTGCGCACAGACGCGATTCCCTTGTCTCTTGCGAACACAGGGAACTCTGTGCATCCAAATCTACAGGCTAAGGACGCGTCTGCATATGTTTTGGTGAACAATCGAGTGTGCGTGTTCTGACAGCTGCCTCTATGCAGACGTCTCCACAGAGCCACTTCTGAATGCCCCGCAGCCCAGGACTGAATGGATACACTAACAAGTGCACCGGTGTGAGCAACCACATATGCAGAAGGACGTCTTTCATCTCACAGAAGCGCGAACGTCTTGGCGTTCAAGCACATGGCAGAAACAAGGTGTGAACAGATGAGCTGCTGCTATTTTCTCCGTTCGGCATGCTTCGTTGTAGCTCTCTTGCCGGTCGCCGGCTTAGCGGCTTGCTTTGCGCGACTAGCTCTGGGGAGAGAAGGAGATAGCGCCGGAAACCTCGCCTTTTGCCTTCTTCGGCGCTGGAACCTGGTTGCTGCGCCTTCTCTTTGTCCATGTGCACACACACGATTCCTCAGCGAAAACCATGCAGAAACCTTTCCACGAGCACCCAGGGATGTGCACCCAGCACCACGTGCACGCACACGCAGCTAGAGAAAAGCACCTACCTTTTCACACACTGATGCCTAAGCAAACGCGTGGCCACACACACGCACACATCCGCAAGCGCGCCTACTCCCATCTATTGAGGGAAAGACGGACGAGCAACGTCCTGACAGGCTTGAGGGGAAAAACGTCCGCTGACGGTTGGCGTACTGCACGCCCGCCTACGGGGCTGCAGGGGAATCCACATTTGGAAGGTACCTGAAGACGTGTGCCTGTTCTTGGAGCTCCGCTAGTAGGGTAGCAAAGACACTCGTAGGCAGTACTGAATGCTGCTCCGTGCTACTTCTCCTCCGCTGGCAAATGCTTCACAGTCGCCCGAGGAAAGACGTTTAACAATCGATCTCCAAGAGGAACGAAACACATGATGCCATAAGGCGAAAGAATAGCAGGGCATCTCTTCACAGGCTTGTCCCTGATCTATAGCTGAGGGCAAACACTTGTGTGCTTGTGGGAGAGCCTGTGTCTTTCCTGGAAGCGTTTGGGAGTTTTGCTCAGACGCGTGTTTCCTCAAGTTCAAGAATCAAGATCTAGGATACCTGCAGACAGGTGCCTGTTTGTGTGGAGACAGTCTGTTTGAAACTGTGTTCCTCAGCGCCCGCTCTTTCTCCCCGTCGCTCCACACGCCTGGGAGTCCCTTTCTTTCTCTCCACAAGCACGTGTGTTGACTTCGTCGCACATGTGCATCTGCACAAGCGTTGAGCTCAGCAGAGCGTGTCTCTTGACACTTGATGTGCGTTGGCTGTGTCTGCCTGCTCCAGTGAAGAGAGAAACGGGAAATCATCTTGGTAGAGGCAACAAAGCAAAAGCGAGGCAGGATTGACATCTGCTCAACAGAGACGGATTCCCTGCGCTGACACAGTTCACAGTTACACGAGAAGCAATCTGAGCGGTCCGTCGACCGGAGACGTGTTTCCCAAGAGGTCGTTTAGCGAGTGAACAGCAGTGTGCGCGACTTTCAGGAGTGTGCCTGGAAAGTGCCAGAATCACCAGGAGCATCTGTGCAAAAGCTGCTGCCTCTGTGACCGCATTGAGGCACGTTCGCGTGTCTGCGAGTATATAGACGGCTCTTTCGCGTTCACTCCGAGGGAAACGGTCCGCTATTGCTTCTGTGCGCACAGACGCGATTCCCTTGTCTCTTGCGAACACAGGGAACTCTGTGCATCCAAATCTACAGGCTAAGGACGCGTCTGCATATGTTTTGGTGAACAATCGAGTGTGCGTGTTCTGACAGCTGCCTCTATGCAGACGTCTCCACAGAGCCACTTCTGAATGCCCCGCAGCCCAGGACTGAATGGATACACTAACAAGTGCACCGGTGTGAGCAACCACATATGCAGAAGGACGTCTTTCATCTCACAGAAGCGCGAACGTCTTGGCGTTCAAGCACATGGCAGAAACAAGGTGTGAACAGATGAGCTGCTGCTATTTTCTCCGTTCGGCATGCTTCGTTGTAGCTCTCTTGCCGGTCGCCGGCTTAGCGGCTTGCTTTGCGCGACTAGCTCTGGGGAGAGAAGGAGATAGCGCCGGAAACCTCGCCTTTTGCCTTCTTCGGCGCTGGAACCTGGTTGCTGCGCCTTCTCTTTGTCCATGTGCACACACACGATTCCTCAGCGAAAACCATGCAGAAACCTTTCCACGAGCACCCAGGGATGTGCACCCAGCACCACGTGCACGCACACGCAGCTAGAGAAAAGCACCTACCTTTTCACACACTGATGCCTAAGCAAACGCGTGGCCACACACACGCACACATCCGCAAGCGCGCCTACTCCCATCTATTGAGGGAAAGACGGACGAGCAACGTCCTGACAGGCTTGAGGGGAAAAACGTCCGTTGACGGTTGGCGTACTGCACGCCCGCCTACGGGGCTGCAGGGGAATCCACATTTGGAAGGTACCTGAAGACGTGTGCCTGTTCTTGGAGCTCCGCTAGTAGGGTAGCAAAGACACTCGTAGGCAGTACTGAATGCTGCTCCGTGCTACTTCTCCTCCGCTGGCAAATGCTTCACAGTCGCCCTAGGAAAGACGTTTAACAATCGATCTCCAAGAGGAACGAAACACATGATGCCATAAGGCGAAAGAATAGCAGGGCATCTCTTCACAGGCTTGTCCCTGATCTATAGCTGAGGGCAAACACTTGTGTGCTTGTGGGAGAGCCTGTGTCTTTCCTGGAAGCGTTTGGGAGTTTTGCTCAGACGCGTGTTTCCTCAAGTTCAAGAATCAAGATCTAGGATACCTGCAGACAGGTGCCTGTTTGTGTGGAGACAGTCTGTTTGAAACTGTGTTCCTCAGCGCCCGCTCTTTCTCCCCGTCGCTCCACACGCCTGGGAGTCCCTTTCTTTCTCTCCACAAGCACGTGTGTTGACTTCGTCGCACATGTGCATCTGCACAAGCGTTGAGCTCAGCAGAGCGTGTCTCTTGACACTTGATGTGCGTTGGCTGTGTCTGCGTGCTCCAGTGAAGAGAGAAACGGGAAATCATCTTGGTAGAGGCAACAAAGCAAAAGCGAGGCAGGATTGACATCTGCTCAACAGAGACGGATTCCCTGCGCTGACACAGTTCACAGTTACACGAGAAGCAATCTGAGCGGTCCGTCGACCGGAGACGTGTTTCCCAAGAGGTCGTTTAGCGAGTGAACAGCAGTGTGCGCGACTTTCAGGAGTGTGCCTGGAAAGTGCCAGAATCACCAGGAGCATCTGTGCAAAAGCTGCTGCCTCTGTGACCGCATTGAGGCACGTTCGCGTGTCTGCGAGTATATAGACGGCTCTTTCGCGTTCACTCCGAGGGAAACGGTCCGCTATTGCTTCTGTGCGCACAGACGCGATTCCCTTGTCTCTTGCGAACACAGGGAACTCTGTGCATCCAAATCTACAGGCTAAGGACGCGTCTGCATATGTTTTGGTGAACAATCGAGTGTGCGTGTTCTGACAGCTGCCTCTATGCAGACGTCTCCACAGAGCCACTTCTGAATGCCCCGCAGCCCAGGACTGAATGGATACACTAACAAGTGCACCGGTGTGAGCAACCACATATGCAGAAGGACGTCTTTCATCTCACAGAAGCGCGAACGTCTTGGCGTTCAAGCACATGGCAGAAACAAGGTGTGAACAGATGAGCTGCTGCTATTTTCTCCGTTCGGCATGCTTCGTTGTAGCTCTCTTGCCGGTCGCCGGCTTAGCGGCTTGCTTTGCGCGACTAGCTCTGGGGAGAGAAGGAGATAGCGCCGGAAACCTCGCCTTTTGCCTTCTTCGGCGCTGGAACCTGGTTGCTGCGCCTTCTCTTTGTCCATGTGCACACACACGATTCCTCAGCGAAAACCATGCAGAAACCTTTCCACGAGCACCCAGGGATGTGCACCCAGCACCACGTGCACGCACACGCAGCTAGAGAAAAGCACCTACCTTTTCACACACTGATGCCTAAGCAAACGCGTGGCCACACACACGCACACATCCGCAAGCGCGCCTACTCCCATCTATTGAGGGAAAGACGGACGAGCAACGTCCTGACAGGCTTGAGGGGAAAAACGTCCGTTGACGGTTGGCGTACTGCACGCCCGCCTACGGGGCTGCAGGGGAATCCACATTTGGAAGGTACCTGAAGATGTGTGCCTGTTCTTGGAGCTCCGCTAGTAGGGTAGCAAAGACACTCGTAGGCAGTACTGAATGCTGCTCCGTGCTACTTCTCCTCCGCTGGCAAATGCTTCACAGTCGCCCTAGGAAAGACGTTTAACAATCGATCTCCAAGAGGAACGAAACACATGATGCCATAAGGCGAAAGAATAGCAGGGCATCTCTTCACAGGCTTGTCCCTGATCTATAGCTGAGGGCAAACACTTGTGTGCTTGTGGGAGAGCCTGTGTCTTTCCTGGAAACGTTTGGGAGTTTTGCTCAGACGCGTGTTTCCTCAAGTTCAAGAATCAAGATCTAGGATACCTGCAGACAGGTGCCTGTTTGTGTGGAGACAGTCTGTTTGAAACTGTGTTCCTCAGCGCCCGCTCTTTCTCCCCGTCGCTCCACACGCCTGGGAGTCCCTTTCTTTCTCTCCACAAGCACGTGTGTTGACTTCGTCGCACATGTGCATCTGCACAAGCGTTGAGCTCAGCAGAGCGTGTCTCTTGACACTTGATGTGCGTTGGCTGTGTCTGCCTGCTCCAGTGAAGAGAGAAACGGGAAATCATCTTGGTAGAGGCAACAAAGCAAAAGCGAGGCAGGATTGACATCTGCTCAACAGAGACGGATTCCCTGCGCTGACACAGTTCACAGTTACACGAGAAGCAATCTGAGCGGTCCGTCGACCGGAGACGTGTTTCCCAAGAGGTCGTTTAGCGAGTGAACAGCAGTGTGCGCGACTTTCAGGAGTGTGCCTGGAAAGTGCCAGAATCACCAGGAGCATCTGTGCAAAAGCTGCTGCCTCTGTGACCGCATTGAGGCACGTTCGCGTGTCTGCGAGTATATAGACGGCTCTTTCGCGTTCACTCCGAGGGAAACGGTCCGCTATTGCTTCTGTGCGCACAGACGCGATTCCCTTGTCTCTTGCGAACACAGGGAACTCTGTGCATCCAAATCTACAGGCTAAGGACGCGTCTGCATATGTTTTGGTGAACAATCGAGTGTGCGTGTTCTGACAGCTGCCTCTATGCAGACGTCTCCACAGAGCCACTTCTGAATGCCCCGCAGCCCAGGACTGAATGGATACACTAACAAGTGCACCGGTGTGAGCAACCACATATGCAGAAGGACGTCTTTCATCTCACAGAAGCGCGAACGTCTTGGCGTTCAAGCACATGGCAGAAACAAGGTGTGAACAGATGAGCTGCTGCTATTTTCTCCGTTCGGCATGCTTCGTTGTAGCTCTCTTGCCGGTCGCCGGCTTAGCGGCTTGCTTTGCGCGACTAGCTCTGGGGAGAGAAGGAGATAGCGCCGGAAACCTCGCCTTTTGCCTTCTTCGGCGCTGGAACCTGGTTGCTGCGCCTTCTCTTTGTCCATGTGCACACACACGATTCCTCAGCGAAAACCATGCAGAAACCTTTCCACGAGCACCCAGGGATGTGCACCCAGCACCACGTGCACGCACACGCAGCTAGAGAAAAGCACCTACCTTTTCACACACTGATGCCTAAGCAAACGCGTGGCCACACACACGCACACATCCGCAAGCGCGCCTACTCCCATCTATTGAGGGAAAGACGGACGAGCAACGTCCTGACAGGCTTGAGGGGAAAAACGTCCGTTGACGGTTGGCGTACTGCACGCCCGCCTACGGGGCTGCAGGGGAATCCACATTTGGAAGGTACCTGAAGATGTGTGCCTGTTCTTGGAGCTCCGCTAGTAGGGTAGCAAAGACACTCGTAGGCAGTACTGAATGCTGCTCCGTGCTACTTCTCCTCCGCTGGCAAATGCTTCACAGTCGCCCTAGGAAAGACGTTTAACAATCGATCTCCAAGAGGAACGAAACACATGATGCCATAAGGCGAAAGAATAGCAGGGCATCTCTTCACAGGCTTGTCCCTGATCTATAGCTGAGGGCAAACACTTGTGTGCTTGTGGGAGAGCCTGTGTCTTTCCTGGAAGCGTTTGGGAGTTTTGCTCAGACGCGTGTTTCCTCAAGTTCAAGAATCAAGATCTAGGATACCTGCAGACAGGTGCCTGTTTGTGTGGAGACAGTCTGTTTGAAACTGTGTTCCTCAGCGCCCGCTCTTTCTCCCCGTCGCTCCACACGCCTGGGAGTCCCTTTCTTTCTCTCCACAAGCACGTGTGTTGACTTCGTCGCACATGTGCATCTGCACAAGCGTTGAGCTCAGCAGAGCGTGTCTCTTGACACTTGATGTGCGTTGGCTGTGTCTGCCTGCTCCAGTGAAGAGAGAAACGGGAAATCATCTTGGTAGAGGCAACAAAGCAAAAGCGAGGCAGGATTGACATCTGCTCAACAGAGACGGATTCCCTGCGCTGACACAGTTCACAGTTACACGAGAAGCAATCTGAGCGGTCCGTCGACCGGAGACGTGTTTCCCAAGAGGTCGTTTAGCGAGTGAACAGCAGTGTGCGCGACTTTCAGGAGTGTGCCTGGAAAGTGCCAGAATCACCAGGAGCATCTGTGCAAAAGCTGCTGCCTCTGTGACCGCATTGAGGCACGTTCGCGTGTCTGCGAGTATATAGACGGCTCTTTCGCGTTCACTCCGAGGGAAACGGTCCGCTATTGCTTCTGTGCGCACAGACGCGATTCCCTTGTCTCTTGCGAACACAGGGAACTCTGTGCATCCAAATCTACAGGCTAAGGACGCGTCTGCATATGTTTTGGTGAACAATCGAGTGTGCGTGTTCTGACAGCTGCCTCTATGCAGACGTCTCCACAGAGCCACTTCTGAATGCCCCGCAGCCCAGGACTGAATGGATACACTAACAAGTGCACCGGTGTGAGCAACCACATATGCAGAAGGACGTCTTTCATCTCACAGAAGCGCGAACGTCTTGGCGTTCAAGCACATGGCAGAAACAAGGTGTGAACAGATGAGCTGCTGCTATTTTCTCCGTTCGGCATGCTTCGTTGTAGCTCTCTTGCCGGTCGCCGGCTTAGCGGCTTGCTTTGCGCGACTAGCTCTGGGGAGAGAAGGAGATAGCGCCGGAAACCTCGCCTTTTGCCTTCTTCGGCGCTGGAACCTGGTTGCTGCGCCTTCTCTTTGTCCATGTGCACACACACGATTCCTCAGCGAAAACCATGCAGAAACCTTTCCACGAGCACCCAGGGATGTGCACCCAGCACCACGTGCACGCACACGCAGCTAGAGAAAAGCACCTACCTTTTCACACACTGATGCCTAAGCAAACGCGTGGCCACACACACGCACACATCCGCAAGCGCGCCTACTCCCATCTATTGAGGGAAAGACGGACGAGCAACGTCCTGACAGGCTTGAGGGGAAAAACGTCCGTTGACGGTTGGCGTACTGCACGCCCGCCTACGGGGCTGCAGGGGAATCCACATTTGGAAGGTACCTGAAGATGTGTGCCTGTTCTTGGAGCTCCGCTAGTAGGGTAGCAAAGACACTCGTAGGCAGTACTGAATGCTGCTCCGTGCTACTTCTCCTCCGCTGGCAAATGCTTCACAGTCGCCCGAGGAAAGACGTTTAACAATCGATCTCCAAGAGGAACGAAACACATGATGCCATAAGGCGAAAGAATAGCAGGGCATCTCTTCACAGGCTTGTCCCTGATCTATAGCTGAGGGCAAACACTTGTGTGCTTGTGGGAGAGCCTGTGTCTTTCCTGGAAGCGTTTGGGAGTTTTGCTCAGACGCGTGTTTCCTCAAGTTCAAGAATCAAGATCTAGGATACCTGCAGACAGGTGCCTGTTTGTGTGGAGACAGTCTGTTTGAAACTGTGTTCCTCAGCGCCCGCTCTTTCTCCCCGTCGCTCCACACGCCTGGGAGTCCCTTTCTTTCTCTCCACAAGCACGTGTGTTGACTTCGTCGCACATGTGCATCTGCACAAGCGTTGAGCTCAGCAGAGCGTGTCTCTTGACACTTGATGTGCGTTGGCTGTGTCTGCGTGCTCCAGTGAAGAGAGAAACGGGAAATCATCTTGGTAGAGGCAACAAAGCAAAAGCGAGGCAGGATTGACATCTGCTCAACAGAGACGGATTCCCTGCGCTGACACAGTTCACAGTTACACGAGAAGCAATCTGAGCGGTCCGTCGACCGGAGACGTGTTTCCCAAGAGGTCGTTTAGCGAGTGAACAGCAGTGTGCGCGACTTTCAGGAGTGTGCCTGGAAAGTGCCAGAATCACCAGGAGCATCTGTGCAAAAGCTGCTGCCTCTGTGACCGCATTGAGGCACGTTCGCGTGTCTGCGAGTATATAGACGGCTCTTTCGCGTTCACTCCGAGGAAACGGTCCGCTATTGCTTCTGTGCGTACAGACGCGATTCCCTTGTCTCTTGCGAACACAGGGAACTCTGTGCATCCAAATCTACAGGCTAAGGACGCGTCTGCATATGTTTTGGTGAACAATCGAGTGTGCGTGTTCTGACAGCTGCCTCTATGCAGACGTCTCCACAGAGCCACTTCTGAATGCCCCGCAGCCCAGGACTGAATGGATACACTAACAAGTGCACCGGTGTGAGCAACCACATATGCAGAAGGACGTCTTTCATCTCACAGAAGCGCGAACGTCTTGGCGTTCAAGCACATGGCAGAAACAAGGTGTGAACAGATGAGCTGCTGCTATTTTCTCCGTTCGGCATGCTTCGTTGTAGCTCTCTTGCCGGTCGCCGGCTTAGCGGCTTGCTTTGCGCGACTAGCTCTGGGGAGAGAAGGAGATAGCGCCGGAAACCTCGCCTTTTGCCTTCTTCGGCGCTGGAACCTGGTTGCTGCGCCTTCTCTTTGTCCATGTGCACACACACGATTCCTCAGCGAAAACCATGCAGAAACCTTTCCACGAGCACCCAGGGATGTGCACCCAGCACCACGTGCACGCACACGCAGCTAGAGAAAAGCACCTACCTTTTCACACACTGATGCCTAAGCAAACGCGTGGCCACACACACGCACACATCCGCAAGTGCGCCTACTCCCATCTATTGAGGGAAAGACGGACGAGCAACGTCCTGACAGGCTTGAGGGGAAAAACGTCCGTTGACGGTTGGCGTACTGCACGCCCGCCTACGGGGCTGCAGGGGAATCCACATTTGGAAGGTAGCTGAAGATGTGTGCCTGTTCTTGGAGCTCCGCTAGTAGGGTAGCAAAGACACTCGTAGGCAGTACTGAATGCTGCTCCGTGCTACTTCTCCTCCGCTGGCAAATGCTTCACAGTCGCCCGAGGAAAGACGTTTAACAATCGATCTCCAAGAGGAACGAAACACATGATGCCATAAGGCGAAAGAATAGCAGGGCATCTCTTCACAGGCTTGTCCCTGATCTATAGCTGAGGGCAAACACTTGTGTGCTTGTGGGAGAGCCTGTGTCTTTCCTGGAAGCGTTTGGGAGTTTTGCTCAGACGCGTGTTTCCTCAAGTTCAAGAATCAAGATCTAGGATACCTGCAGACAGGTGCCTGTTTGTGTGGAGACAGTCTGTTTGAAACTGTGTTCCTCAGCGCCCGCTCTTTCTCCCCGTCGCTCCACACGCCTGGGAGTCCCTTTCTTTCTCTCCACAAGCACGTGTGTTGACTTCGTCGCACATGTGCATCTGCACAAGCGTTGAGCTCAGCAGAGCGTGTCTCTTGACACTTGATGTGCGTTGGCTGTGTCTGCGTGCTCCAGTGAAGAGAGAAACGGGAAATCATCTTGGTAGAGGCAACAAAGCAAAAGCGAGGCAGGATTGACATCTGCTCAACAGAGACGGATTCCCTGCGCTGACACAGTTCACAGTTACACGAGAAGCAATCTGAGCGGTCCGTCGACCGGAGACGTGTTTCCCAAGAGGTCGTTTAGCGAGTGAACAGCAGTGTGCGCGACTTTCAGGAGTGTGCCTGGAAAGTGCCAGAATCACCAGGAGCATCTGTGCAAAAGCTGCTGCCTCTGTGACCGCATTGAGGCACGTTCGCGTGTCTGCGAGTATATAGACGGCTCTTTCGCGTTCACTCCGAGGGAAACGGTCCGCTATTGCTTCTGTGCGCACAGACGCGATTCCCTTGTCTCTTGCGAACACAGGGAACTCTGTGCATCCAAATCTACAGGCTAAGGACGCGTCTGCATATGTTTTGGTGAACAATCGAGTGTGCGTGTTCTGACAGCTGCCTCTATGCAGACGTCTCCACAGAGCCACTTCTGAATGCCCCGCAGCCCAGGACTGAATGGATACACTAACAAGTGCACCGGTGTGAGCAACCACATATGCAGAAGGACGTCTTTCATCTCACAGAAGCGCGAACGTCTTGGCGTTCAAGCACATGGCAGAAACAAGGTGTGAACAGATGAGCTGCTGCTATTTTCTCCGTTCGGCATGCTTCGTTGTAGCTCTCTTGCCGGTCGCCGGCTTAGCGGCTTGCTTTGCGCGACTAGCTCTGGGGAGAGAAGGAGATAGCGCCGGAAACCTCGCCTTTTGCCTTCTTCGGCGCTGGAACCTGGTTGCTGCGCCTTCTCTTTGTCCATGTGCACACACACGATTCCTCAGCGAAAACCATGCAGAAACCTTTCCACGAGCACCCAGGGATGTGCACCCAGCACCACGTGCACGCACACGCAGCTAGAGAAAAGCACCTACCTTTTCACACACTGATGCCCAAGCAAACGCGTGGCCACACACACGCACACATCCGCAAGCGCGCCTACTCCCATCTATTGAGGGAAAGACGGACGAGCAACGTCCTGACAGGCTTGAGGGGAAAAACGTCCGTTGACGGTTGGCGTACTGCACGCCCGCCTACGGGGCTGCAGGGGAATCCACATTTGGAAGGTACCTGAAGATGTGTGCCTGTTCTTGGAGCTCCGCTAGTAGGGTAGCAAAGACACTCGTAGGCAGTACTGAATGCTGCTCCGTGCTACTTCTCCTCCGCTGGCAAATGCTTCACAGTCGCCCGAGGAAAGACGTTTAACAATCGATCTCCAAGAGGAACGAAAGACATGATGCCATAAGGCGAAAGAATAGCAGGGCATCTCTTCACAGGCTTGTCCCTGATCTATAGCTGAGGGCAAACACTTGTGTGCTTGTGGGAGAGCCTGTGTCTTTCCTGGAAGCGTTTGGGAGTTTTGCTCAGACGCGTGTTTCCTCAAGTTCAAGAATCAAGATCTAGGATACCTGCAGACAGGTGCCTGTTTGTGTGGAGACAATCTGTTTGAAACTGTGTTCCTCAGCGCCCGCTCTTTCTCCCCGTCGCTCCACACGCCTGGGAGTCCCTTTCTTTCTCTCCACAAGCACGTGTGTTGACTTCGTCGCACATGTGCATCTGCACAAGCGTTGAGCTCAGCAGAGCGTGTCTCTTGACACTTGATGTGCGTTGGCTGTGTCTGCCTGCTCCAGTGAAGAGAGAAACGGGAAATCATCTTGGTAGAGGCAACAAAGCAAAAGCGAGGCAGGATTGACATCTGCTCAACAGAGACGGATTCCCTGCGCTGACACAGTTCACAGTTACACGAGAAGCAATCTGAGCGGTCCGTCGACCGGAGACGTGTTTCCCAAGAGGTCGTTTAGCGAGTGAACAGCAGTGTGCGCGACTTTCAGGAGTGTGCCTGGAAAGTGCCAGGATCACCAGGAGCATCTGTGCAAAAGCTGCTGCCTCTGTGACCGCATTGAGGCACGTTCGCGTGTCTGCGAGTATATAGACGGCTCTTTCGCGTTCACTCCGAGGGAAACGGTCCGCTATTGCTTCTGTGCGTACAGACGCGATTCCCTTGTCTCTTGCGAACACAGGGAACTCTGTGCATCCAAATCTACAGGCTAAGGACGCGTCTGCATATGTTTTGGTGAACAATCGAGTGTGCGTGTTCTGACAGCTGCCTCTATGCAGACGTCTCCACAGAGCCACTTCTGAATGCCCCGCAGCCCAGGACTGAATGGATACACTAACAAGTGCACCGGTGTGAGCAACCACATATGCAGAAGGACGTCTTTCATCTCACAGAAGCGCGAACGTCTTGGCGTTCAAGCACATGGCAGAAACAAGGTGTGAACAGATGAGCTGCTGCTATTTTCTCCGTTCGGCATGCTTCGTTGTAGCTCTCTTGCCGGTCGCCGGCTTAGCGGCTTGCTTTGCGCGACTAGCTCTGGGGAGAGAAGGAGATAGCGCCGGAAACCTCGCCTTTTGCCTTCTTCGGCGCTGGAACCTGGTTGCTGCGCCTTCTCTTTGTCCATGTGCACACACACGATTCCTCAGCGAAAACCATGCAGAAACCTTTCCACGAGCACCCAGGGATGTGCACCCAGCACCACGTGCACGCACACGCAGCTAGAGAAAAGCACCTACCTTTTCACACACTGATGCCTAAGCAAACGCGTGGCCACACACACGCACACATCCGCAAGCGCGCCTACTCCCATCTATTGAGGGAAAGACGGACGAGCAACGTCCTGACAGGCTTGAGGGGAAAAACGTCCGTTGACGGTTGGCGTACTGCACGCCCGCCTACGGGGCTGCAGGGGAATCCACATTTGGAAGGTACCTGAAGATGTGTGCCTGTTCTTGGAGCTCCGCTAGTAGGGTAGCAAAGACACTCGTAGGCAGTACTGAATGCTGCTCCGTGCTACTTCTCCTCCGCTGGCAAATGCTTCACAGTCGTCCTAGGAAAGACGTTTAACAATCGATCTCCAAGAGGAACGAAAGACATGATGCCACAAGGCGAAAGAATAGCAGGGCATCTCTTCACAGGCTTGTCCCTGATCTATAGCTGAGGGCAAACACTTGTGTGCTTGTGGGAGAGCCTGTGTCTTTCCTGGAAGCGTTTGGGAGTTTTGCTCAGACGCGTGTTTCCTCAAGTTCAAGAATCAAGATCTAGGATACCTGCAGACAGGTGCCTGTTTGTGTGGAGACAGTCTGTTTGAAACTGTGTTCCTCAGCGCCCGCTCTTTCTCCCCGTCGCTCCACACGCCTGGGAGTCCCTTTCTTTCTCTCCACAAGCACGTGTGTTGACTTCGTCGCACATGTGCATCTGCACAAGCGTTGAGCTCAGCAGAGCGTGTCTCTTGACACTTGATGTGCGTTGGCTGTGTCTGCGTGCTCCAGTGAAGAGAGAAACGGGAAATCATCTTGGTAGAGGCAACAAAGCAAAAGCGAGGCAGGATTGACATCTGCTCAACAGAGACGGATTCCCTGCGCTGACACAGTTCACAGTTACACGAGAAGCAATCTGAGCGGTCCGTCGACCGGAGACGTGTTTCCCAAGAGGTCGTTTAGCGAGTGAACAGCAGTGTGCGCGACTTTCAGGAGTGTGCCTGGAAAGTGCCAGGATCACCAGGAGCATCTGTGCAAAAGCTGCTGCCTCTGTGACCGCATTGAGGCACGTTCGCGTGTCTGCGAGTATATAGACGGCTCTTTCGCGTTCACTCCGAGGGAAACGGTCCGCTATTGCTTCTGTGCGTACAGACGCGATTCCCTTGTCTCTTGCGAACACAGGGAACTCTGTGCATCCAAATCTACAGGCTAAGGACGCGTCTGCATATGTTTTGGTGAACAATCGAGTGTGCGTGTTCTGACAGCTGCCTCTATGCAGACGTCTCCACAGAGCCACTTCTGAATGCCCCGCAGCCCAGGACTGAATGGATACACTAACAAGTGCACCGGTGTGAGCAACCACATATGCAGAAGGACGTCTTTCATCTCACAGAAGCGCGAACGTCTTGGCGTTCAAGCACATGGCAGAAACAAGGTGTGAACAGATGAGCTGCTGCTATTTTCTCCGTTCGGCATGCTTCGTTGTAGCTCTCTTGCCGGTCGCCGGCTTAGCGGCTTGCTTTGCGCGACTAGCTCTGGGGAGAGAAGGAGATAGCGCCGGAAACCTCGCCTTTTGCCTTCTTCGGCGCTGGAACCTGGTTGCTGCGCCTTCTCTTTGTCCATGTGCACACACACGATTCCTCAGCGAAAACCATGCAGAAACCTTTCCACGAGCACCCAGGGATGTGCACCCAGCACCACGTGCACGCACACGCAGCTAGAGAAAAGCACCTACCTTTTCACACACTGATGCCCAAGCAAACGCGTGGCCACACACACGCACACATCCGCAAGCGCGCCTACTCCCATCTATTGAGGGAAAGACGGACGAGCTCTTTGGTTGCTCTTCACAGGCTTGTCCCTGATCTATAGCTGAGGGCAAACACTTGTGTGCTTGTGGGAGAGCCTGTGTCTTTCCTGGAAGCGTTTGGGAGTTTTGCTCAGACGCGTGTTTCCTCAAGTTCAAGAATCAAGATCTAGGATACCTGCAGACAGGTGCCTGTTTGTGTGGAGACAGTCTGTTTGAAACTGTGTTCCTCAGCGCCCGCTCTTTCTCCCCGTCGCTCCACACGCCTGGGAGTCCCTTTCTTTCTCTCCACAAGCACGTGTGTTGACTTCGTCGCACATGTGCATCTGCACAAGCGTTGAGCTCAGCAGAGCGTGTCTCTTGACACTTGATGTGCGTTGGCTGTGTCTGCCTGCTCCAGTGAAGAGAGAAACGGGAAATCATCTTGGTAGAGGCAACAAAGCAAAAGCGAGGCAGGATTGACATCTGCTCAACAGAGACGGATTCCCTGCGCTGACACAGTTCACAGTTACACGAGAAGCAATCTGAGCGGTCCGTCGACCGGAGACGTGTTTCCCAAGAGGTCGTTTAGCGAGTGAACAGCAGTGTGCGCGACTTTCAGGAGTGTGCCTGGAAAGTGCCAGAATCACCAGGAGCATCTGTGCAAAAGCTGCTGCCTCTGTGACCGCATTGAGGCACGTTCGCGTGTCTGCGAGTATATAGACGGCTCTTTCGCGTTCACTCCGAGGGAAACGGTCCGCTATTGCTTCTGTGCGCACAGACGCGATTCCCTTGTCTCTTGCGAACACAGGGAACTCTGTGCATCCAAATCTACAGGCTAAGGACGCGTCTGCATATGTTTTGGTGAACAATCGAGTGTGCGTGTTCTGACAGCTGCCTCTATGCAGACGTCTCCACAGAGCCACTTCTGAATGCCCCGCAGCCCAGGACTGAATGGATACACTAACAAGTGCACCGGTGTGAGCAACCACATATGCAGAAGGACGTCTTTCATCTCACAGAAGCGCGAACGTCTTGGCGTTCAAGCACATGGCAGAAACAAGGTGTGAACAGATGAGCTGCTGCTATTTTCTCCGTTCGGCATGCTTCGTTGTAGCTCTCTTGCCGGTCGCCGGCTTAGCGGCTTGCTTTGCGCGACTAGCTCTGGGGAGAGAAGGAGATAGCGCCGGAAACCTCGCCTTTTGCCTTCTTCGGCGCTGGAACCTGGTTGCTGCGCCTTCTCTTTGTCCATGTGCACACACACGATTCCTCAGCGAAAACCATGCAGAAACCTTTCCACGAGCACCCAGGGATGTGCACCCAGCACCACGTGCACGCACACGCAGCTAGAGAAAAGCACCTACCTTTTCACACACTGATGCCTAAGCAAACGCGTGGCCACACACACGCACACATCCGCAAGCGCGCCTACTCCCATCTATTGAGGGAAAGACGGACGAGCAACGTCCTGACAGGCTTGAGGGGAAAAACGTCCGTTGACGGTTGGCGTACTGCACGCCCGCCTACGGGGCTGCAGGGGAATCCACATTTGGAAGGTACCTGAAGATGTGTGCCTGTTCTTGGAGCTCCGCTAGTAGGGTAGCAAAGACACTCGTAGGCAGTACTGAATGCTGCTCCGTGCTACTTCTCCTCCGCTGGCAAATGCTTCACAGTCGCCCTAGGAAAGACGTTTAACAATCGATCTCCAAGAGGAACGAAACACATGATGCCATAAGGCGAAAGAATAGCAGGGCATCTCTTCACAGGCTTGTCCCTGATCTATAGCTGAGGGCAAACACTTGTGTGCTTGTGGGAGAGCCTGTGTCTTTCCTGGAAGCGTTTGGGAGTTTTGCTCAGACGCGTGTTTCCTCAAGTTCAAGAATCAAGATCTAGGATACCTGCAGACAGGTGCCTGTTTGTGTGGAGACAGTCTGTTTGAAACTGTGTTCCTCAGCGCCCGCTCTTTCTCCCCGTCGCTCCACACGCCTGGGAGTCCCTTTCTTTCTCTCCACAAGCACGTGTGTTGACTTCGTCGCACATGTGCATCTGCACAAGCGTTGAGCTCAGCAGAGCGTGTCTCTTGACACTTGATGTGCGTTGGCTGTGTCTGCCTGCTCCAGTGAAGAGAGAAACGGGAAATCATCTTGGTAGAGGCAACAAAGCAAAAGCGAGGCAGGATTGACATCTGCTCAACAGAGACGGATTCCCTGCGCTGACACAGTTCACAGTTACACGAGAAGCAATCTGAGCGGTCCGTCGACCGGAGACGTGTTTCCCAAGAGGTCGTTTAGCGAGTGAACAGCAGTGTGCGCGACTTTCAGGAGTGTGCCTGGAAAGTGCCAGAATCACCAGGAGCATCTGTGCAAAAGCTGCTGCCTCTGTGACCGCATTGAGGCACGTTCGCGTGTCTGCGAGTATATAGACGGCTCTTTCGCGTTCACTCCGAGGAAACGGTCCGCTATTGCTTCTGTGCGTACAGACGCGATTCCCTTGTCTCTTGCGAACACAGGGAACTCTGTGCATCCAAATCTACAGGCTAAGGACGCGTCTGCATATGTTTTGGTGAACAATCGAGTGTGCGTGTTCTGACAGCTGCCTCTATGCAGACGTCTCCACAGAGCCACTTCTGAATGCCCCGCAGCCCAGGACTGAATGGATACACTAACAAGTGCACCGGTGTGAGCAACCACATATGCAGAAGGACGTCTTTCATCTCACAGAAGCGCGAACGTCTTGGCGTTCAAGCACATGGCAGAAACAAGGTGTGAACAGATGAGCTGCTGCTATTTTCTCCGTTCGGCATGCTTCGTTGTAGCTCTCTTGCCGGTCGCCGGCTTAGCGGCTTGCTTTGCGCGACTAGCTCTGGGGAGAGAAGGAGATAGCGCCGGAAACCTCGCCTTTTGCCTTCTTCGGCGCTGGAACCTGGTTGCTGCGCCTTCTCTTTGTCCATGTGCACACACACGATTCCTCAGCGAAAACCATGCAGAAACCTTTCCACGAGCACCCAGGGATGTGCACCCAGCACCACGTGCACGCACACGCAGCTAGAGAAAAGCACCTACCTTTTCACACACTGATGCCTAAGCAAACGCGTGGCCACACACACGCACACATCCGCAAGCGCGCCTACTCCCATCTATTGAGGGAAAGACGGACGAGCAACGTCCTGACAGGCTTGAGGGGAAAAACGTCCGTTGACGGTTGGCGTACTGCACGCCCGCCTACGGGGCTGCAGGGGAATCCACATTTGGAAGGTACCTGAAGATGTGTGCCTGTTCTTGGAGCTCCGCTAGTAGGGTAGCAAAGACACTCGTAGGCAGTACTGAATGCTGCTCCGTGCTACTTCTCCTCCGCTGGCAAATGCTTCACAGTCGCCCGAGGAAAGACGTTTAACAATCGATCTCCAAGAGGAACGAAACACATGATGCCATAAGGCGAAAGAATAGCAGGGCATCTCTTCACAGGCTTGTCCCTGATCTATAGCTGAGGGCAAACACTTGTGTGCTTGTGGGAGAGCCTGTGTCTTTCCTGGAAGCGTTTGGGAGTTTTGCTCAGACGCGTGTTTCCTCAAGTTCAAGAATCAAGATCTAGGATACCTGCAGACAGGTGCCTGTTTGTGTGGAGACAGTCTGTTTGAAACTGTGTTCCTCAGCGCCCGCTCTTTCTCCCCGTCGCTCCACACGCCTGGGAGTCCCTTTCTTTCTCTCCACAAGCACGTGTGTTGACTTCGTCGCACATGTGCATCTGCACAAGCGTTGAGCTCAGCAGAGCGTGTCTCTTGACACTTGATGTGCGTTGGCTGTGTCTGCCTGCTCCAGTGAAGAGAGAAACGGGAAATCATCTTGGTAGAGGCAACAAAGCAAAAGCGAGGCAGGATTGACATCTGCTCAACAGAGACGGATTCCCTGCGCTGACACAGTTCACAGTTACACGAGAAGCAATCTGAGCGGTCCGTCGACCGGAGACGTGTTTCCCAAGAGGTCGTTTAGCGAGTGAACAGCAGTGTGCGCGACTTTCAGGAGTGTGCCTGGAAAGTGCCAGAATCACCAGGAGCATCTGTGCAAAAGCTGCTGCCTCTGTGACCGCATTGAGGCACGTTCGCGTGTCTGCGAGTATATAGACGGCTCTTTCGCGTTCACTCCGAGGGAAACGGTCCGCTATTGCTTCTGTGCGCACAGACGCGATTCCCTTGTCTCTTGCGAACACAGGGAACTCTGTGCATCCAAATCTACAGGCTAAGGACGCGTCTGCATATGTTTTGGTGAACAATCGAGTGTGCGTGTTCTGACAGCTGCCTCTATGCAGACGTCTCCACAGAGCCACTTCTGAATGCCCCGCAGCCCAGGACTGAATGGATACACTAACAAGTGCACCGGTGTGAGCAACCACATATGCAGAAGGACGTCTTTCATCTCACAGAAGCGCGAACGTCTTGGCGTTCAAGCACATGGCAGAAACAAGGTGTGAACAGATGAGCTGCTGCTATTTTCTCCGTTCGGCATGCTTCGTTGTAGCTCTCTTGCCGGTCGCCGGCTTAGCGGCTTGCTTTGCGCGACTAGCTCTGGGGAGAGAAGGAGATAGCGCCGGAAACCTCGCCTTTTGCCTTCTTCGGCGCTGGAACCTGGTTGCTGCGCCTTCTCTTTGTCCATGTGCACACACACGATTCCTCAGCGAAAACCATGCAGAAACCTTTCCACGAGCACCCAGGGATGTGCACCCAGCACCACGTGCACGCACACGCAGCTAGAGAAAAGCACCTACCTTTTCACACACTGATGCCCAAGCAAACGCGTGGCCACACACACGCACACATCCGCAAGCGCGCCTACTCCCATCTATTGAGGGAAAGACGGACGAGCAACGTCCTGACAGGCTTGAGGGGAAAAACGTCCGTTGACGGTTGGCGTACTGCACGCCCGCCTACGGGGCTGCAGGGGAATCCACATTTGGAAGGTACCTGAAGATGTGTGCCTGTTCTTGGAGCTCCGCTAGTAGGGTAGCAAAGACACTCGTAGGCAGTACTGAATGCTGCTCCGTGCTACTTCTCCTCCGCTGGCAAATGCTTCACAGTCGCCCTAGGAAAGACGTTTAACAATCGATCTCCAAGAGGAACGAAAGACATGATGCCATAAGGCGAAAGAATAGCAGGGCATCTCTTCACAGGCTTGTCCCTGATCTATAGCTGAGGGCAAACACTTGTGTGCTTGTGGGAGAGCCTGTGTCTTTCCTGGAAGCGTTTGGGAGTTTTGCTCAGACGCGTGTTTCCTCAAGTTCAAGAATCAAGATCTAGGATACCTGCAGACAGGTGCCTGTTTGTGTGGAGACAGTCTGTTTGAAACTGTGTTCCTCAGCGCCCGCTCTTTCTCCCCGTCGCTCCACACGCCTGGGAGTCCCTTTCTTTCTCTCCACAAGCACGTGTGTTGACTTCGTCGCACATGTGCATCTGCACAAGCGTTGAGCTCAGCAGAGCGTGTCTCTTGACACTTGATGTGCGTTGGCTGTGTCTGCCTGCTCCAGTGAAGAGAGAAACGGGAAATCATCTTGGTAGAGGCAACAAAGCAAAAGCGAGGCAGGATTGACATCTGCTCAACAGAGACGGATTCCCTGCGCTGACACAGTTCACAGTTACACGAGAAGCAATCTGAGCGGTCCGTCGACCGGAGACGTGTTTCCCAAGAGGTCGTTTAGCGAGTGAACAGCAGTGTGCGCGACTTTCAGGAGTGTGCCTGGAAAGTGCCAGAATCACCAGGAGCATCTGTGCAAAAGCTGCTGCCTCTCTGACCGCATTGAGGCACGTTCCCGTGTCTGCGAGTATATAGACGGCTCTTTCGCGTTCACTCCGAGGGAAACGGTCCGCTATTGCTTCTGTGCGTACAGACGCGATTCCCTTGTCTTTTGCGAACACAGGGAACTCTGTGCATCCAAATCTACAGGCTAAGGACGCGTCTGCATATGTTTTGGTGAACAATCGAGTGTGCGTGTTCTGACAGCTGCCTCTATGCAGACGTCTCCACAGAGCCACTTCTGAATGCCCCGCAGCCCAGGACTGAATGGATACACTAACAAGTGCACCGGTGTGAGCAACCACATATGCAGAAGGACGTCTTTCATCTCACAGAAGCGCGAACGTCTTGGCGTTCAAGCACATGGCAGAAACAAGGTGTGAACAGATGCGCTGCTGCTATTTTCTCCGTTCGGCATGCTTCGTTGTAGCTCTCTTGCCGGTCGCCGGCTTAGCGGCTTGCTTTGCGCGACTAGCTCTGGGGAGAGAAGGAGATAGCGCCGGAAACCTCGCCTTTTGCCTTCTTCGGCGCTGGAACCTGGTTGCTGCGCCTTCTCTTTGTCCATGTGCACACACACGATTCCTCAGCGAAAACCATGCAGAAACCTTTCCACGAGCACCCAGGGATGTGCACCCAGCACCACGTGCACGCACACGCAGCTAGAGAAAAGCACCTACCTTTTCACACACTGATGCCTAAGCAAACGCCTGGCCACACACACGCACACATCCGCAAGCGCGCCTACTCCCATCTATTGAGGGAAAGACGGACGAGCAACGTCCTGACAGGCTTGAGGGGAAAAACGTCCGTTGACGGTTGGCGTACTGCACGCCCGCCTACGGGGCTGCAGGGGAATCCACATTTGGAAGGTACCTGAAGATGTGTGCCTGTTCTTGGAGCTCCGCTAGTAGGGTAGCAAAGACACTCGTAGGCAGTACTGAATGCTGCTCCGTGCTACTTCTCCTCCGCTGGCAAATGCTTCACAGTCGCCCGAGGAAAGACGTTTAACAATCGATCTCCAAGAGGAACGAAACACATGATGCCATAAGGCGAAAGAATAGCAGGGCATCTCTTCACAGGCTTGTCCCTGATCTATAGCTGAGGGCAAACACTTGTGTGCTTGTGGGAGAGCCTGTGTCTTTCCTGGAAGCGTTTGGGAGTTTTGCTCAGACGCGTGTTTCCTCAAGTTCAAGAATCAAGATCTAGGATACCTGCAGACAGGTGCCTGTTTGTGTGGAGGCAGTCTGTTTGAAACTGTGTTCCTCAGCGCCCGCTCTTTCTCCCCGTCGCTCCACACGCCTGGGAGTCCCTTTCTTTCTCTCCACAAGCACGTGTGTTGACTTCGTCGCACATGTGCATCTGCACAAGCGTTGAGCTCAGCAGAGCGTGTCTCTTGACACTTGATGTGCGTTGGCTGTGTCTGCCTGCTCCAGTGAAGAGAGAAACGGGAAATCATCTTGGTAGAGGCAACAAAGCAAAAGCGAGGCAGGATTGACATCTGCTCAACAGAGACGGATTCCCTGCGCTGACACAGTTCACAGTTACACGAGAAGCAATCTGAGCGGTCCGTCGACCGGAGACGTGTTTCCCAAGAGGTCGTTTAGCGAGTGAACAGCAGTGTGCGCGACTTTCAGGAGTGTGCCTGGAAAGTGCCAGAATCACCAGGAGCATCTGTGCAAAAGCTGCTGCCTCTGTGACCGCATTGAGGCACGTTCCCGTGTCTGCGAGTATATAGACGGCTCTTTCGCGTTCACTCCGAGGGAAACGGTCCGCTATTGCTTCTGTGCGTACAGACGCGATTCCCTTGTCTCTTGCGAACACAGAGAACTCTGTGCATCCAAATCTACAGGCTAAGGACGCGTCTGCATATGTTTTGGTGAACAATCGAGTGTGCGTGTTCTGACAGCTGCCTCTATGCAGACGTCTCCACAGAGCCACTTCTGAATGCCCCGCAGCCCAGGACTGAATGGATACACTAACAAGTGCACCGGTGTGAGCAACCACATATGCAGAAGGACGTCTTTCATCTCACAGAAGCGCGAACGTCTTGGCGTTCAAGCACATGGCAGAAACAAGGTGTGAACAGATGAGCTGCTGCTATTTTCTCCGTTCGGCATGCTTCGTTGTAGCTCTCTTGCCGGTCGCCGGCTTAGCGGCTTGCTTTGCGCGACTAGCTCTGGGGAGAGAAGGAGATAGCGCCGGAAACCTCGCCTTTTGCCTTCTTCGGCGCTGGAACCTGGTTGCTGCGCCTTCTCTTTGTCCATGTGCACACACACGATTCCTCAGCGAAAACCATGCAGAAACCTTTCCACGAGCACCCAGGGATGTGCACCCAGCACCACGTGCACGCACACGCAGCTAGAGAAAAGCACCTACCTTTTCACACACTGATGCCTAAGCAAACGCGTGGCCACACACACGCACACATCCGCAAGCGCGCCTACTCCCATCTATTGAGGGAAAGACGGACGAGCAACGTCCTGACAGGCTTGAGGGGAAAAACGTCCGTTGACGGTTGGCGTACTGCACGCCCGCCTACGGGGCTGCAGGGGAATCCACATTTGGAAGGTACCTGAAGATGTGTGCCTGTTCTTGGAGCTCCGCTAGTAGGGTAGCAAAGACACTCGTAGGCAGTACTGAATGCTGCTCCGTGCTACTTCTCCTCCGCTGGCAAATGCTTCACAGTCGCCCGAGGAAAGACGTTTAACAATCGATCTCCAAGAGGAACGAAACACATGATGCCATAAGGCAAAAGAATAGCAGGGCATCTCTTCACAGGCTTGTCCCTGATCTATAGCTGAGGGCAAACACTTGTGTGCTTGTGGGAGAGCCTGTGTCTTTCCTGGAAGCGTTTGGGAGTTTTGCTCAGACGCGTGTTTCCTCAAGTTCAAGAATCAAGATCTAGGATACCTGCAGACAGGTGCCTGTTTGTGTGGAGACAGTCTGTTTGAAACTGTGTTCCTCAGCGCCCGCTCTTTCTCCCCGTCGCTCCACACGCCTGGGAGTCCCTTTCTTTCTCTCCACAAGCACGTGTGTTGACTTCGTCGCACATGTGCATCTGCACAAGCGTTGAGCTCAGCAGAGCGTGTCTCTTGACACTTGATGTGCGTTGGCTGTGTCTGCCTGCTCCAGTGAAGAGAGAAACGGGAAATCATCTTGGTAGAGGCAACAAAGCAAAAGCGAGGCAGGATTGACATCTGCTCAACAGAGACGGATTCCCTGCGCTGACACAGTTCACAGTTACACGAGAAGCAATCTGAGCGGTCCGTCGACCGGAGACGTGTTTCCCAAGAGGTCGTTTAGCGAGTGAACAGCAGTGTGCGCGACTTTCAGGAGTGTGCCTGGAAAGTGCCAGAATCACCAGGAGCATCTGTGCAAAAGCTGCTGCCTCTGTGACCGCATTGAGGCACGTTCGCGTGTCTGCGAGTATATAGACGGCTCTTTCGCGTTCACTCCGAGGGAAACGGTCCGCTATTGCTTCTGTGCGCACAGACACGATTCCCTTGTCTCTTGCGAACACAGGGAACTCTGTGCATCCAAATCTACAGGCTAAGGACGCGTCTGCATATGTTTTGGTGAACAATCGAGTGTGCGTGTTCTGACAGCTGCCTCTATGCAGACGTCTCCACAGAGCCACTTCTGAATGCCCCGCAGCCCAGGACTGAATGGATACACTAACAAGTGCACCGGTGTGAGCAACCACATATGCAGAAGGACGTCTTTCATCTCACAGAAGCGCGAACGTCTTGGCGTTCAAGCACATGGCAGAAACAAGGTGTGAACAGATGAGCTGCTGCTATTTTCTCCGTTCGGCATGCTTCGTTGTAGCTCTCTTGCCGGTCGCCGGCTTAGCGGCTTGCTTTGCGCGACTAGCTCTGGGGAGAGAAGGAGATAGCGCCGGAAACCTCGCCTTTTGCCTTCTTCGGCGCTGGAACCTGGTTGCTGCGCCTTCTCTTTGTCCATGTGCACACACACGATTCCTCAGCGAAAACCATGCAGAAACCTTTCCACGAGCACCCAGGGATGTGCACCCAGCACCATGTGCACGCACACGCAGCTAGAGAAAAGCACCTACCTTTTCACACACTGATGCCTAAGCAAACGCGTGGCCACACACACGCACACATCCGCAAGCGCGCCTACTCCCATCTATTGAGGGAAAGACGGACGAGCAACGTCCTGACAGGCTTGAGGGGAAAAACGTCCGTTGACGGTTGGCCTACTGCACGCCCGCCTACGGGGCTGCAGGGGAATCCACATTTGGAAGGTACCTGAAGATGTGTGCCTGTTCTTGGAGCTCCGCTAGTAGGGTAGCAAAGACAGTCGTAGGCAGTACTGAATGCTGCTCCGTGCTACTTCTCCTCCGCTGGCAAATGCTTCACAGTCGCCCTAGGAAAGACGTTTAACAATCGATCTCCAAGAGGAACGAAACACATGATGCCATAAGGCGAAAGAATAGCAGGGCATCTCTTCACAGGCTTGTCCCTGATCTATAGCTGAGGGCAAACACTTGTGTGCTTGTGGGAGAGCCTGTGTCTTTCCTGGAAGCGTTTGGGAGTTTTGCTCAGACGCGTGTTTCCTCAAGTTCAAGAATCAAGATCTAGGATACCTGCAGACAGGTGCCTGTTTGTGTGGAGACAGTCTGTTTGAAACTGTGTTCCTCAGCGCCCGCTCTTTCTCCCCGTCGCTCCACACGCCTGGGAGTCCCTTTCTTTCTCTCCACAAGCACGTGTGTTGACTTCGTCGCACATGTGCATCTGCACAAGCGTTGAGCTCAGCAGAGCGTGTCTCTTGACACTTGATGTGCGTTGGCTGTGTCTGCGTGCTCCAGTGAAGAGAGAAACGGGAAATCATCTTGGTAGAGGCAACAAAGCAAAAGCGAGGCAGGATTGACATCTGCTCAACAGAGACGGATTCCCTGCGCTGACACAGTTCACAGTTACACGAGAAGCAATCTGAGCGGTCCGTCGACCGGAGACGTGTTTCCCAAGAGGTCGTTTAGCGAGTGAACAGCAGTGTGCGCGACTTTCAGGAGTGTGCCTGGAAAGTGCCAGAATCACCAGGAGCATCTGTGCAAAAGCTGCTGCCTCTGTGACCGCATTGAGGCACGTTCCCGTGTCTGCGAGTATATAGACGGCTCTTTCGCGTTCACTCCGAGGGAAACGGTCCGCTATTGCTTCTGTGCGTACAGACGCGATTCCCTTGTCTCTTGCGAACACAGGGAACTCTGTGCATCCAAATCTACAGGCTAAGGACGCGTCTGCATATGTTTTGGTGAACAATCGAGTGTGCGTGTTCTGACAGCTGCCTCTATGCAGACGTCTCCACAGAGCCACTTCTGAATGCCCCGCAGCCCAGGACTGAATGGATACACTAACAAGTGCACCGGTGTGAGCAACCACATATGCAGAAGGACGTCTTTCATCTCACAGAAGCGCGAACGTCTTGGCGTTCAAGCACATGGCAGAAACAAGGTGTGAACAGATGAGCTGCTGCTATTTTCTCCGTTCGGCATGCTTCGTTGTAGCTCTCTTGCCGGTCGCCGGCTTAGCGGCTTGCTTTGCGCGACTAGCTCTGGGGAGAGAAGGAGATAGCGCCGGAAACCTCGCCTTTTGCCTTCTTCGGCGCTGGAACCTGGTTGCTGCGCCTTCTCTTTGTCCATGTGCACACACACGATTCCTCAGCGAAAACCATGCAGAAACCTTTCCACGAGCACCCAGGGATGTGCACCCAGCACCACGTGCACGCACACGCAGCTAGAGAAAAGCACCTACCTTTTCACACACTGATGCCTAAGCAAACGCGTGGCCACACACACGCACACATCCGCAAGCGCGCCTACTCCCATCTATTGAGGGAAAGACGGACGAGCAACGTCCTGACAGGCTTGAGGGGAAAAACGTCCGTTGACGGTTGGCGTACTGCACGCCCGCCTACGGGGCTGCAGGGGAATCCACATTTGGAAGGTACCTGAAGATGTGTGCCTGTTCTTGGAGCTCCGCTAGTAGGGTAGCAAAGACACTCGTAGGCAGTACTGAATGCTGCTCCGTGCTACTTCTCCTCCGCTGGCAAATGCTTCACAGTCGCCCGAGGAAAGACGTTTAACAATCGATCTCCAAGAGGAACGAAACACATGATGCCATAAGGCGAAAGAATAGCAGGGCATCTCTTCACAGGCTTGTCCCTGATCTATAGCTGAGGGCAAACACTTGTGTGCTTGTGGGAGAGCCTGTGTCTTTCCTGGAAACGTTTGGGAGTTTTCCTCAGACGCGTGTTTCCTCAAGTTCAAGAATCAAGATCTAGGATACCTGCAGACAGGTGCCTGTTTGTGTGGAGACAGTCTGTTTGAAACTGTGTTCCTCAGCGCCCGCTCTTTCTCCCCGTCGCTCCACACGCCTGGGAGTCCCTTTCTTTCTCTCCACAAGCACGTGTGTTGACTTCGTCGCACATGTGCATCTGCACAAGCGTTGAGCTCAGCAGAGCGTGTCTCTTGACACTTGATGTGCGTTGGCTGTGTCTGCCTGCTCCAGTGAAGAGAGAAACGGGAAATCATCTTGGTAGAGGCAACAAAGCAAAAGCGAGGCAGGATTGACATCTGCTCAACAGAGACGGATTCCCTGCGCTGACACAGTTCACAGTTACACGAGAAGCAATCTGAGCGGTCCGTCGACCGGAGACGTGTTTCCCAAGAGGTCGTTTAGCGAGTGAACAGCAGTGTGCGCGACTTTCAGGAGTGTGCCTGGAAAGTGCCAGAATCACCAGGAGCATCTGTGCAAAAGCTGCTGCCTCTGTGACCGCATTGAGGCACGTTCCCGTGTCTGCGAGTATATAGACGGCTCTTTCGCGCTCACTCCGAGGGAAACGGTCCGCTATTGCTTCTGTGCGCACAGACGCGATTCCCTTGTCTCTTGCGAACACAGGGAACTCTGTGCATCCAAATCTACAGGCTAAGGACGCGTCTGCATATGTTTTGGTGAACAATCGAGTGTGCGTGTTCTGACAGCTGCCTCTATGCAGACGTCTCCACAGAGCCACTTCTGAATGCCCCGCAGCCCAGGACTGAATGGATACACTAACAAGTGCACCGGTGTGAGCAACCACATATGCAGAAGGACGTCTTTCATCTCACAGAAGCGCGAACGTCTTGGCGTTCAAGCACATGGCAGAAACAAGGTGTGAACAGATGAGCTGCTGCTATTTTCTCCGTTCGGCATGCTTCGTTGTAGCTCTCTTGCCGGTCGCCGGCTTAGCGGCTTGCTTTGCGCGACTAGCTCTGGGGAGAGAAGGAGATAGCGCCGGAAACCTCGCCTTTTGCCTTCTTCGGCGCTGGAACCTGGTTGCTGCGCCTTCTCTTTGTCCATGTGCACACACACGATTCCTCAGCGAAAACCATGCAGAAACCTTTCCACGAGCACCCAGGGATGTGCACCCAGCACCACGTGCACGCACACGCAGCTAGAGAAAAGCACCTACCTTTTCACACACTGATGCCTAAGCAAACGCGTGGCCACACACACGCACACATCCGCAAGCGCGCCTACTCCCATCTATTGAGGGAAAGACGGACGAGCAACGTCCTGACAGGCTTGAGGGGAAAAACGTCCGTTGACGGTTGGCGTACTGCACGCCCGCCTACGGGGCTGCAGGGGAATCCACATTTGGAAGGTACCTGAAGATGTGTGCCTGTTCTTGGAGCTCCGCTAGTAGGGTAGCAAAGACACTCGTAGGCAGTACTGAATGCTGCTCCGTGCTACTTCTCCTCCGCTGGCAAATGCTTCACAGTCGCCCGAGGAAAGACGTTTAACAATCGATCTCCAAGAGGAACGAAACACATGATGCCATAAGGCGAAAGAATAGCAGGGCATCTCTTCACAGGCTTGTCCCTGATCTATAGCTGAGGGCAAACACTTGTGTGCTTGTGGGAGAGCCTGTGTCTTTCCTGGAAGCGTTTGGGAGTTTTGCTCAGACGCGTGTTTCCTCAAGTTCAAGAATCAAGATCTAGGATACCTGCAGACAGGTGCCTGTTTGTGTGGAGACAGTCTGTTTGAAACTGTGTTCCTCAGCGCCCGCTCTTTCTCCCCGTCGCTCCACACGCCTGGGAGTCCCTTTCTTTCTCTCCACAAGCACGTGTGTTGACTTCGTCGCACATGTGCATCTGCACAAGCGTTGAGCTCAGCAGAGCGTGTCTCTTGACACTTGATGTGCGTTGGCTGTGTCTGCGTGCTCCAGTGAAGAGAGAAACGGGAAATCATCTTGGTAGAGGCAACAAAGCAAAAGCGAGGCAGGATTGACATCTGCTCAACAGAGACGGATTCCCTGCGCTGACACAGTTCACAGTTACACGAGAAGCAATCTGAGCGGTCCGTCGACCGGAGACGTGTTTCCCAAGAGGTCGTTTAGCGAGTGAACAGCAGTGTGCGCGACTTTCAGGAGTGTGCCTGGAAAGTGCCAGAATCACCAGGAGCATCTGTGCAAAAGCTGCTGCCTCTGTGACCGCATTGAGGCACGTTCCCGTGTCTGCGAGTATATAGACGGCTCTTTCGCGTTCACTCCGAGGGAAACGGTCCGCTATTGCTTCTGTGCGCACAGACGCGATTCCCTTGTCTCTTGCGAACACAGGGAACTCTGTGCATCCAAATCTACAGGCTAAGGACGCGTCTGCATATGTTTTGGTGAACAATCGAGTGTGCGTGTTCTGACAGCTGCCTCTATGCAGACGTCTCCACAGAGCCACTTCTGAATGCCCCGCAGCCCAGGACTGAATGGATACACTAACAAGTGCACCGGTGTGAGCAACCACATATGCAGAAGGACGTCTTTCATCTCACAGAAGCGCGAACGTCTTGGCGTTCAAGCACATGGCAGAAACAAGGTGTGAACAGATGAGCTGCTGCTATTTTCTCCGTTCGGCATGCTTCGTTGTAGCTCTCTTGCCGGTCGCCGGCTTAGCGGCTTGCTTTGCGCGACTAGCTCTGGGGAGAGAAGGAGATAGCGCCGGAAACCTCGCCTTTTGCCTTCTTCGGCGCTGGAACCTGGTTGCTGCGCCTTCTCTTTGTCCATGTGCACACACACGATTCCTCAGCGAAAACCATGCAGAAACCTTTCCACGAGCACCCAGGGATGTGCACCCAGCACCACGTGCACGCACACGCAGCTAGAGAAAAGCACCTACCTTTTCACACACTGATGCCTAAGCAAACGCGTGGCCACACACACGCACACATCCGCAAGCGCGCCTACTCCCATCTATTGAGGGAAAGACGGACGAGCAACGTCCTGACAGGCTTGAGGGGAAAAGCGTCCGTTGACGGTTGGCGTACTGCACGCCCGCCTACGGGGCTGCAGGGGAATCCACATTTGGAAGGTACCTGAAGATGTGTGCCTGTTCTTGGAGCTCCGCTAGTAGGGTAGCAAAGACACTCGTAGGCAGTACTGAATGCTGCTCCGTGCTACTTCTCCTCCGCTGGCAAATGCTTCACAGTCGCCCGAGGAAAGACGTTTAACAATCGATCTCCAAGAGGAACGAAACACATGATGCCATAAGGCGAAAGAATAGCAGGGCATCTCTTCACAGGCTTGTCCCTGATCTATAGCTGAGGGCAAACACTTGTGTGCTTGTGGGAGAGCCTGTGTCTTTCCTGGAAGCGTTTGGGAGTTTTGCTCAGACGCGTGTTTCCTCAAGTTCAAGAATCAAGATCTAGGATACCTGCAGACAGGTGCCTGTTTGTGTGGAGACAGTCTGTTTGAAACTGTGTTCCTCAGCGCCCGCTCTTTCTCCCCGTCGCTCCACACGCCTGGGAGTCCCTTTCTTTCTCTCCACAAGCACGTGTGTTGACTTCGTCGCACATGTGCATCTGCACAAGCGTTGAGCTCAGCAGAGCGTGTCTCTTGACACTTGATGTGCGTTGGCTGTGTCTGCCTGCTCCAGTGAAGAGAGAAACGGGAAATCATCTTGGTAGAGGCAACAAAGCAAAAGCGAGGCAGGATTGACATCTGCTCAACAGAGACGGATTCCCTGCGCTGACACAGTTCACAGTTACACGAGAAGCAATCTGAGCGGTCCGTCGACCGGAGACGTGTTTCCCAAGAGGTCGTTTAGCGAGTGAACAGCAGTGTGCGCGACTTTCAGGAGTGTGCCTGGAAAGTGCCAGAATCACCAGGAGCATCTGTGCAAAAGCTGCTGCCTCTGTGACCGCATTGAGGCACGTTCGCGTGTCTGCGAGTATATAGACGGCTCTTTCGCGTTCACTCCGAGGGAAACGGTCCGCTATTGCTTCTGTGCGCACAGACGCGATTCCCTTGTCTCTTGCGAACACAGGGAACTCTGTGCATCCAAATCTACAGGCTAAGGACGCGTCTGCATATGTTTTGGTGAACAATCGAGTGTGCGTGTTCTGACAGCTGCCTCTATGCAGACGTCTCCACAGAGCCACTTCTGAATGCCCCACAGCCCAGGACTGAATGGATACACTAACAAGTGCACCGGTGTGAGCAACCACATATGCAGAAGGACGTCTTTCATCTCACAGAAGCGCGAACGTCTTGGCGTTCAAGCACATGGCAGAAACAAGGTGTGAACAGATGAGCTGCTGCTATTTTCTCCGTTCGGCATGCTTCGTTGTAGCTCTCTTGCCGGTCGCCGGCTTAGCGGCTTGCTTTGCGCGACTAGCTCTGGGGAGAGAAGGAGATAGCGCCGGAAACCTCGCCTCTTGCCTTCTTCGGCGCTGGAACCTGGTTGCTGCGCCTTCTCTTTGTCCATGTGCACACACACGATTCCTCAGCGAAAACCATGCAGAAACCTTTCCACGAGCACCCAGGGATGTGCACCCAGCACCATGTGCACGCACACGCAGCTAGAGAAAAGCACCTACCTTTTCACACACTGATGCCTAAGCAAACGCGTGGCCACACACACGCACACATCCGCAAGCGCGCCTACTCCCATCTATTGAGGGAAAGACGGACGAGCAACGTCCTGACAGGCTTGAGGGGAAAAACGTCCGTTGACGGTTGGCGTACTGCACGCCCGCCTACGGGGCTGCAGGGGAATCCACATTTGGAAGGTACCTGAAGATGTGTGCCTGTTCTTGGAGCTCCGCTAGTAGGGTAGCAAAGACACTCGTAGGCAGTACTGAATGCTGCTCCGTGCTACTTCTCCTCCGCTGGCAAATGCTTCACAGTCGCCCTAGGAAAGACGTTTAACAATCGATCTCCAAGAGGAACGAAACACATGATACCATAAGGCGAAAGAATAGCAGGGCATCTCTTCACAGGCTTGTCCCTGATCTATAGCTGAGGGCAAACACTTGTGTGCTTGTGGGAGAGCCTGTGTCTTTCCTGGAAGCGTTTGGGAGTTTTGCTCAGACGCGTGTTTCCTCAAGTTCAAGAATCAAGATCTAGGATACCTGCAGACAGGTGCCTGTTTGTGTGGAGACAGTCTGTTTGAAACTGTGTTCCTCAGCGCCCGCTCTTTCTCCCCGTCGCTCCACACGCCTGGGAGTCCCTTTCTTTCTCTCCACAAGCACGTGTGTTGACTTCGTCGCACATGTGCATCTGCACAAGCGTTGAGCTCAGCAGAGCGTGTCTCTTGACACTTGATGTGCGTTGGCTGTGTCTGCGTGCTCCAGTGAAGAGAGAAACGGGAAATCATCTTGGTAGAGGCAACAAAGCAAAAGCGAGGCAGGATTGACATCTGCTCAACAGAGACGGATTCCCTGCGCTGACACAGTTCACAGTTACACGAGAAGCAATCTGAGCGGTCCGTCGACCGGAGACGTGTTTCCCAAGAGGTCGTTTAGCGAGTGAACAGCAGTGTGCGCGACTTTCAGGAGTGTGCCTGGAAAGTGCCAGAATCACCAGGAGCATCTGTGCAAAAGCTGCTGCCTCTGTGACCGCATTGAGGCACGTTCCCGTGTCTGCGAGTATATAGACGGCTCTTTCGCGTTCACTCCGAGGGAAACGGTCCGCTATTGCTTCTGTGCGTACAGACGCGATTCCCTTGTCTCTTGCGAACACAGGGAACTCTGTGCATCCAAATCTACAGGCTAAGGACGCGTCTGCATATGTTTTGGTGAACAATCGAGTGTGCGTGTTCTGACAGCTGCCTCTATGCAGACGTCTCCACAGAGCCACTTCTGAATGCCCCGCAGCCCAGGACTGAATGGATACACTAACAAGTGCACCGGTGTGAGCAACCACATATGCAGAAGGACGTCTTTCATCTCACAGAAGCGCGAACGTCTTGGCGTTCAAGCACATGGCAGAAACAAGGTGTGAACAGATGAGCTGCTGCTATTTTCTCCGTTCGGCATGCTTCGTTGTAGCTCTCTTGCCGGTCGCCGGCTTAGCGGCTTGCTTTGCGCGACTAGCTCTGGGGAGAGAAGGAGATAGCGCCGGAAACCTCGCCTTTTGCCTTCTTCGGCGCTGGAACCTGGTTGCTGCGCCTTCTCTTTGTCCATGTGCACACACACGATTCCTCAGCGAAAACCATGCAGAAACCTTTCCACGAGCACCCAGGGATGTGCACCCAGCACCACGTGCACGCACACGCAGCTAGAGAAAAGCACCTACCTTTTCACACACTGATGCCTAAGCAAACGCGTGGCCACACACACGCACACATCCGCAAGCGCGCCTACTCCCATCTATTGAGGGAAAGACGGACGACCAACGTCCTGACAGGCTTGAGGGGAAAAACGTCCGTTGACGGTTGGCGTACTGCACGCCCGCCTACGGGGCTGCAGGGGAATCCACATTTGGAAGGTACCTGAAGATGTGTGCCTGTTCTTGGAGCTCCGCTAGTAGGGTAGCAAAGACACTCGTAGGCAGTACTGAATGCTGCTCCGTGCTACTTCTCCTCCGCTGGCAAATGCTTCACAGTCGCCCGAGGAAAGACGTTTAACAATCGATCTCCAAGAGGAACGAAACACATGATGCCATAAGGCAAAAGAATAGCAGGGCATCTCTTCACAGGCTTGTCCCTGATCTATAGCTGAGGGCAAACACTTGTGTGCTTGTGGGAGAGCCTGTGTCTTTCCTGGAAGCGTTTGGGAGTTTTGCTCAGACGCGTGTTTCCTCAAGTTCAAGAATCAAGATCTAGGATACCTGCAGACAGGTGCCTGTTTGTGTGGAGACAGTCTGTTTGAAACTGTGTTCCTCAGCGCCCGCTCTTTCTCCCCGTCGCTCCACACGCCTGGGAGTCCCTTTCTTTCTCTCCACAAGCACGTGTGTTGACTTCGTCGCACATGTGCATCTGCACAAGCGTTGAGCTCAGCAGAGCGTGTCTCTTGACACTTGATGTGCGTTGGCTGTGTCTGCCTGCTCCAGTGAAGAGAGAAACGGGAAATCATCTTGGTAGAGGCAACAAAGCAAAAGCGAGGCAGGATTGACATCTGCTCAACAGAGACGGATTCCCTGCGCTGACACAGTTCACAGTTACACGAGAAGCAATCTGAGCGGTCCGTCGACCGGAGACGTGTTTCCCAAGAGGTCGTTTAGCGAGTGAACAGCAGTGTGCGCGACTTTCAGGAGTGTGCCTGGAAAGTGCCAGAATCACCAGGAGCATCTGTGCAAAAGCTGCTGCCTCTGTGACCGCATTGAGGCACGTTCGCGTGTCTGCGAGTATATAGACGGCTCTTTCGCGTTCACTCCGAGGGAAACGGTCCGCTATTGCTTCTGTGCGTACAGACGCGATTCCCTTGTCTCTTGCGAACACAGGGAACTCTGTGCATCCAAATCTACAGGCTAAGGACGCGTCTGCATATGTTTTGGTGAACAATCGAGTGTGCGTGTTCTGACAGCTGCCTCTATGCAGACGTCTCCACAGAGCCACTTCTGAATGCCCCGCAGCCCAGGACTGAATGGATACACTAACAAGTGCACCGGTGTGAGCAACCACATATGCAGAAGGACGTCTTTCATCTCACAGAAGCGCGAACGTCTTGGCGTTCAAGCACATGGCAGAAACAAGGTGTGAACAGATGAGCTGCTGCTATTTTCTCCGTTCGGCATGCTTCGTTGTAGCTCTCTTGCCGGTCGCCGGCTTAGCGGCTTGCTTTGCGCGACTAGCTCTGGGGAGAGAAGGAGATAGCGCCGGAAACCTCGCCTTTTGCCTTCTTCGGCGCTGGAACCTGGTTGCTGCGCCTTCTCTTTGTCCATGTGCACACACACGATTCCTCAGCGAAAACCATGCAGAAACCTTTCCACGAGCACCCAGGGATGTGCACCCAGCACCACGTGCACGCACACGCAGCTAGAGAAAAGCACCTACCTTTTCACACACTGATGCCTAAGCAAACGCGTGGCCACACACACGCACACATCCGCAAGCGCGCCTACTCCCATCTATTGAGGGAAAGACGGACGAGCAACGTCCTGACAGGCTTGAGGGGAAAAACGTCCGTTGACGGTTGGCGTACTGCACGCCCGCCTACGGGGCTGCAGGGGAATCCACATTTGGAAGGTACCCGAAGATGTGTGCCTGTTCTTGGAGCTCCGCTAGTAGGGTAGCAAAGACACTCGTAGGCAGTACTGAATGCTGCTCCGTGCTACTTCTCCTCCACTGGCAAATGCTTCACAGTCGCCCTAGGAAAGACGTTTAACAATCGATCTCCAAGAGGAACGAAACACATGATGCCATAAGGCGAAAGAATAGCAGGGCATCTCTTCACAGGCTTGTCCCTGATCTATAGCTGAGGGCAAACACTTGTGTGCTTGTGGGAGAGCCTGTGTCTTTCCTGGAAGCGTTTGGGAGTTTTGCTCAGACGCGTGTTTCCTCAAGTTCAAGAATCAAGATCTAGGATACCTGCAGACAGGTGCCTGTTTGTGTGGAGACAGTCTGTTTGAAACTGTGTTCCTCAGCGCCCGCTCTTTCTCCCCGTCGCTCCACACGCCTGGGAGTCCCTTTCTTTCTCTCCACAAGCACGTGTGTTGACTTCGTCGCACATGTGCATCTGCACAAGCGTTGAGCTCAGCAGAGCGTGTCTCTTGACACTTGATGTGCGTTGGCTGTGTCTGCCTGCTCCAGTGAAGAGAGAAACGGGAAATCATCTTGGTAGAGGCAACAAAGCAAAAGCGAGGCAGGATTGACATCTGCTCAACAGAGACGGATTCCCTGCGCTGACGCAGTTCACAGTTACACGAGAAGCAATCTGAGCGGTCCGTCGACCGGAGACGTGTTTCCCAAGAGGTCGTTTAGCGAGTGAACAGCAGTGTGCGCGACTTTCAGGAGTGTGCCTGGAAAGTGCCAGAATCACCAGGAGCATCTGTGCAAAAGCTGCTGCCTCTGTGACCGCATTGAGGCACGTTCCCGTGTCTGCGAGTATATAGACGGCTCTTTCGCGTTCACTCCGAGGGAAACGGTCCGCTATTGCTTCTGTGCGCACAGACGCGATTCCCTTGTCTCTTGCGAACACAGGGAACTCTGTGCATCCAAATCTACAGGCTAAGGACGCGTCTGCATATGTTTTGGTGAACAATCGAGTGTGCGTGTTCTGACAGCTGCCTCTATGCAGACGTCTCCACAGAGCCACTTCTGAATGCCCCGCAGCCCAGGACTGAATGGATACACTAACAAGTGCACCGGTGTGAGCAACCACATATGCAGAAGGACGTCTTTCATCTCACAGAAGCGCGAACGTCTTGGCGTTCAAGCACATGGCAGAAACAAGGTGTGAACAGATGAGCTGCTGCTATTTTCTCCGTTCGGCATGCTTCGTTGTAGCTCTCTTGCCGGTCGCCGGCTTAGCGGCTTGCTTTGCGCGACTAGCTCTGGGGAGAGAAGGAGATAGCGCCGGAAACCTCGCCTTTTGCCTTCTTCGGCGCTGGAACCTGGTTGCTGCGCCTTCTCTTTGTCCATGTGCACACACACGATTCCTCAGCGAAAACCATGCAGAAACCTTTCCACGAGCACCCAGGGATGTGCACCCAGCACCACGTGCACGCACACGCAGCTAGAGAAAAGCACCTACCTTTTCACACACTGATGCCTAAGCAAACGCGTGGCCACACACACGCACACATCCGCAAGCGCGCCTACTCCCATCTATTGAGGGAAAGACGGACGAGCAACGTCCTGACAGGCTTGAGGGGAAAAACGTCCGTTGACGGTTGGCGTACTGCACGCCCGCCTACGGGGCTGCAGGGGAATCCACATTTGGAAGGTACCTGAAGATGTGTGCCTGTTCTTGGAGCTCCGCTAGTAGGGTAGCAAAGACACTCGTAGGCAGTACTGAATGCTGCTCCGTGCTACTTCTCCTCCGCTGGCAAATGCTTCACAGTCGCCCTAGGAAAGACGTTTAACAATCGATCTCCAAGAGGAACGAAACACATGATGCCATAAGGCGAAAGAATAGCAGGGCATCTCTTCACAGGCTTGTCCCTGATCTATAGCTGAGGGCAAACACTTGTGTGCTTGTGGGAGAGCCTGTGTCTTTCCTGGAAGCGTTTGGGAGTTTTGCTCAGACGCGTGTTTCCTCAAGTTCAAGAATCAAGATCTAGGATACCTGCAGACAGGTGCCTGTTTGTGTGGAGACAGTCTGTTTGAAACTGTGTTCCTCAGCGCCCGCTCTTTCTCCCCGTCGCTCCACACGCCTGGGAGTCCCTTTCTTTCTCTCCACAAGCACGTGTGTTGACTTCGTCGCACATGTGCATCTGCACAAGCGTTGAGCTCAGCAGAGCGTGTCTCTTGACACTTGATGTGCGTTGGCTGTGTCTGCCTGCTCCAGTGAAGAGAGAAACGGGAAATCATCTTGGTAGAGGCAACAAAGCAAAAGCGAGGCAGGATTGACATCTGCTCAACAGAGACGGATTCCCTGCGCTGACACAGTTCACAGTTACACGAGAAGCAATCTGAGCGGTCCGTCGACCGGAGACGTGTTTCCCAAGAGGTCGTTTAGCGAGTGAACAGCAGTGTGCGCGACTTTCAGGAGTGTGCCTGGAAAGTGCCAGAATCACCAGGAGCATCTGTGCAAAAGCTGCTGCCTCTGTGACCGCATTGAGGCACGTTCCCGTGTCTGCGAGTATATAGACGGCTCTTTCGCGTTCACTCCGAGGGAAACGGTCCGCTATTGCTTCTGTGCGCACAGACGCGATTCCCTTGTCTCTTGCGAACACAGGGAACTCTGTGCATCCAAATCTACAGGCTAAGGACGCGTCTGCATATGTTTTGGTGAACAATCGAGTGTGCGTGTTCTGACAGCTGCCTCTATGCAGACGTCTCCACAGAGCCACTTCTGAATGCCCCGCAGCCCAGGACTGAATGGATACACTAACAAGTGCACCGGTGTGAGCAACCACATATGCAGAAGGACGTCTTTCATCTCACAGAAGCGCGAACGTCTTGGCGTTCAAGCACATGGCAGAAACAAGGTGTGAACAGATGAGCTGCTGCTATTTTCTCCGTTCGGCATGCTTCGTTGTAGCTCTCTTGCCGGTCGCCGGCTTAGCGGCTTGCTTTGCGCGACTAGCTCTGGGGAGAGAAGGAGATAGCGCCGGAAACCTCGCCTTTTGCCTTCTTCGGCGCTGGAACCTGGTTGCTGCGCCTTCTCTTTGTCCATGTGCACACACACGATTCCTCAGCGAAAACCATGCAGAAACCTTTCCACGAGCACCCAGGGATGTGCACCCAGCACCATGTGCACGCACACGCAGCTAGAGAAAAGCACCTACCTTTTCACACACTGATGCCTAAGCAAACGCGTGGCCACACACACGCACACATCCGCAAGCGCGCCTACTCCCATCTATTGAGGGAAAGACGGACGAGCAACGTCCTGACAGGCTTGAGGGGAAAAACGTCCGTTGACGGTTGGCGTACTGCACGCCCGCCTACGGGGCTGCAGGGGAATCCACATTTGGAAGGTACCTGAAGATGTGTGCCTGTTCTTGGAGCTCCGCTAGTAGGGTAGCAAAGACACTCGTAGGCAGTACTGAATGCTGCTCCGTGCTACTTCTCCTCCGCTGGCAAATGCTTCACAGTCGCCCGAGGAAAGACGTTTAACAATCGATCTCCAAGAGGAACGAAACACATGATGCCATAAGGCGAAAGAATAGCAGGGCATCTCTTCACAGGCTTGTCCCTGATCTATAGCTGAGGGCAAACACTTGTGTGCTTGTGGGAGAGCCTGTGTCTTTCCTGGAAGCGTTTGGGAGTTTTGCTCAGACGCGTGTTTCCTCAAGTTCAAGAATCAAGATCTAGGATACCTGCAGACAGGTGCCTGTTTGTGTGGAGACAGTCTGTTTGAAACTGTGTTCCTCAGCGCCCGCTCTTTCTCCCCGTCGCTCCACACGCCTGGGAGTCCCTTTCTTTCTCTCCACAAGCACGTGTGTTGACTTCGTCGCACATGTGCATCTGCACAAGCGTTGAGCTCAGCAGAGCGTGTCTCTTGACACTTGATGTGCGTTGGCTGTGTCTGCGTGCTCCAGTGAAGAGAGAAACGGGAAATCATCTTGGTAGAGGCAACAAAGCAAAAGCGAGGCAGGATTGACATCTGCTCAACAGAGACGGATTCCCTGCGCTGACACAGTTCACAGTTACACGAGAAGCAATCTGAGCGGTCCGTCGACCGGAGACGTGTTTCCCAAGAGGTCGTTTAGCGAGTGAACAGCAGTGTGCGCGACTTTCAGGAGTGTGCCTGGAAAGTGCCAGAATCACCAGGAGCATCTGTGCAAAAGCTGCTGCCTCTGTGACCGCATTGAGGCACGTTCGCGTGTCTGCGAGTATATAGACGGCTCTTTCGCGTTCACTCCGAGGGAAACGGTCCGCTATTGCTTCTGTGCGCACAGACGCGATTCCCTTGTCTCTTGCGAACACAGGGAACTCTGTGCATCCAAATCTACAGGCTAAGGACGCGTCTGCATATGTTTTGGTGAACAATCGAGTGTGCGTGTTCTGACAGCTGCCTCTATGCAGACGTCTCCACAGAGCCACTTCTGAATGCCCCGCAGCCCAGGACTGAATGGATACACTAACAAGTGCACCGGTGTGAGCAACCACATATGCAGAAGGACGTCTTTCATCTCACAGAAGCGCGAACGTCTTGGCGTTCAAGCACATGGCAGAAACAAGGTGTGAACAGATGAGCTGCTGCTATTTTCTCCGTTCGGCATGCTTCGTTGTAGCTCTCTTGCCGGTCGCCGGCTTAGCGGCTTGCTTTGCGCGACTAGCTCTGGGGAGAGAAGGAGATAGCGCCGGAAACCTCGCCTTTTGCCTTCTTCGGCGCTGGAACCTGGTTGCTGCGCCTTCTCTTTGTCCATGTGCACACACACGATTCCTCAGCGAAAACCATGCAGAAACCTTTCCACGAGCACCCAGGGATGTGCACCCAGCACCACGTGCACGCACACGCAGCTAGAGAAAAGCACCTACCTTTTCACACACTGATGCCTAAGCAAACGCGTGGCCACACACACGCACACATCCGCAAGCGCGCCTACTCCCATCTATTGAGGGAAAGACGGACGAGCAACGTCCTGACAGGCTTGAGGGGAAAAACGTCCGTTGACGGTTGGCGTACTGCACGCCCGCCTACGGGGCTGCAGGGGAATCCACATTTGGAAGGTACCTGAAGATGTGTGCCTGTTCTTGGAGCTCCGCTAGTAGGGTAGCAAAGACACTCGTAGGCAGTACTGAATGCTGCTCCGTGCTACTTCTCCTCCGCTGGCAAATGCTTCACAGTCGCCCTAGGAAAGACGTTTAACAATCGATCTCCAAGAGGAACGAAACACATGATGCCATAAGGCGAAAGAATAGCAGGGCATCTCTTCACAGGCTTGTCCCTGATCTATAGCTGAGGGCAAACACTTGTGTGCTTGTGGGAGAGCCTGTGTCTTTCCTGGAAGCGTTTGGGAGTTTTGCTCAGACGCGTGTTTCCTCAAGTTCAAGAATCAAGATCTAGGATACCTGCAGACAGGTGCCTGTTTGTGTGGAGACAGTCTGTTTGAAACTGTGTTCCTCAGCGCCCGCTCTTTCTCCCCGTCGCTCCACACGCCTGGGAGTCCCTTTCTTTCTCTCCACAAGCACGTGTGTTGACTTCGTCGCACATGTGCATCTGCACAAGCGTTGAGCTCAGCAGAGCGTGTCTCTTGACACTTGATGTGCGTTGGCTGTGTCTGCGTGCTCCAGTGAAGAGAGAAACGGGAAATCATCTTGGTAGAGGCAACAAAGCAAAAGCGAGGCAGGATTGACATCTGCTCAACAGAGACGGATTCCCTGCGCTGACACAGTTCACAGTTACACGAGAAGCAATCTGAGCGGTCCGTCGACCGGAGACGTGTTTCCCAAGAGGTCGTTTAGCGAGTGAACAGCAGTGTGCGCGACTTTCAGGAGTGTGCCTGGAAAGTGCCAGAATCACCAGGAGCATCTGTGCAAAAGCTGCTGCCTCTGTGACCGCATTGAGGCACGTTCGCGTGTCTGCGAGTATATAGACGGCTCTTTCGCGTTCACTCCGAGGGAAACGGTCCGCTATTGCTTCTGTGCGCACAGACGCGATTCCCTTGTCTCTTGCGAACACAGGGAACTCTGTGCATCCAAATCTACAGGCTAAGGACGCGTCTGCATATGTTTTGGTGAACAATCGAGTGTGCGTGTTCTGACAGCTGCCTCTATGCAGACGTCTCCACAGAGCCACTTCTGAATGCCCCGCAGCCCAGGACTGAATGGATACACTAACAAGTGCACCGGTGTGAGCAACCACATATGCAGAAGGACGTCTTTCATCTCACAGAAGCGCGAACGTCTTGGCGTTCAAGCACATGGCAGAAACAAGGTGTGAACAGATGAGCTGCTGCTATTTTCTCCGTTCGACATGCTTCGTTGTAGCTCTCTTGCCGGTCGCCGGCTTAGCGGCTTGCTTTGCGCGACTAGCTCTGGGGAGAGAAGGAGATAGCGCCGGAAACCTCGCCTTTTGCCTTCTTCGGCGCTGGAACCTGGTTGCTGCGCCTTCTCTTTGTCCATGTGCACACACACGATTCCTCAGCGAAAACCATGCAGAAACCTTTCCACGAGCACCCAGGGATGTGCACCCAGCACCACGTGCACGCACACGCAGCTAGAGAAAAGCACCTACCTTTTCACACACTGATGCCTAAGCAAACGCGTGGCCACACACACGCACACATCCGCAAGCGCGCCTACTCCCATCTATTGAGGGAAAGACGGACGAGCAATGTCCTGACAGGCTTGAGGGGAAAAACGTCCGTTGACGGTTGGCGTACTGCACGCCCGCCTACGGGGCTGCAGGGGAATCCACATTTGGAAGGTACCTGAAGATGTGTGCCTGTTCTTGGAGCTCCGCTAGTAGGGTAGCAAAGACACTCGTAGGCAGTACTGAATGCTGCTCCGTGCTACTTCTCCTCCGCTGGCAAATGCTTCACAGTCGCCCTAGGAAAGACGTTTAACAATCGATCTCCAAGAGGAACGAAACACATGATGCCATAAGGCGAAAGAATAGCAGGGCATCTCTTCACAGGCTTGTCCCTGATCTATAGCTGAGGGCAAACACTTGTGTGCTTGTGGGAGAGCCTGTGTCTTTCCTGGAAGCGTTTGGGAGTTTTGCTCAGACGCGTGTTTCCTCAAGTTCAAGAATCAAGATCTAGGATACCTGCAGACAGGTGCCTGTTTGTGTGGAGACAGTCTGTTTGAAACTGTGTTCCTCAGCGCCCGCTCTTTCTCCCCGTCGCTCCACACGCCTGGGAGTCCCTTTCTTTCTCTCCACAAGCACGTGTGTTGACTTCGTCGCACATGTGCATCTGCACAAGCGTTGAGCTCAGCAGAGCGTGTCTCTTGACACTTGATGTGCGTTGGCTGTGTCTGCCTGCTCCAGTGAAGAGAGAAACGGGAAATCATCTTGGTAGAGGCAACAAAGCAAAAGCGAGGCAGGATTGACATCTGCTCAACAGAGACGGATTCCCTGCGCTGACACAGTTCACAGTTACACGAGAAGCAATCTGAGCGGTCCGTCGACCGGAGACGTGTTTCCCAAGAGGTCGTTTAGCGAGTGAACAGCAGTGTGCGCGACTTTCAGGAGTGTGCCTGGAAAGTGCCAGAATCACCAGGAGCATCTGTGCAAAAGCTGCTGCCTCTGTGACCGCATTGAGGCACGTTCGCGTGTCTGCGAGTATATAGACGGCTCTTTCGCGTTCACTCCGAGGGAAACGGTCCGCTATTGCTTCTGTGCGCACAGACGCGATTCCCTTGTCTCTTGCGAACACAGGGAACTCTGTGCATCCAAATCTACAGGCTAAGGACGCGTCTGCATATGTTTTGGTGAACAATCGAGTGTGCGTGTTCTGACAGCTGCCTCTATGCAGACGTCTCCACAGAGCCACTTCTGAATGCCCCGCAGCCCAGGACTGAATGGATACACTAACAAGTGCACCGGTGTGAGCAACCACATATGCAGAAGGACGTCTTTCATCTCACAGAAGCGCGAACGTCTTGGCGTTCAAGCACATGGCAGAAACAAGGTGTGAACAGATGAGCTGCTGCTATTTTCTCCGTTCGGCATGCTTCGTTGTAGCTCTCTTGCCGGTCGCCGGCTTAGCGGCTTGCTTTGCGCGACTAGCTCTGGGGAGAGAAGGAGATAGCGCCGGAAACCTCGCCTTTTGCCTTCTTCGGCGCTGGAACCTGGTTGCTGCGCCTTCTCTTTGTCCATGTGCACACACACGATTCCTCAGCGAAAACCATGCAGAAACCTTTCCACGAGCACCCAGGGATGTGCACCCAGCACCACGTGCACGCACACGCAGCTAGAGAAAAGCACCTACCTTTTCACACACTGATGCCTAAGCAAACGCGTGGCCACACACACGCACACATCCGCAAGCGCGCCTACTCCCATCTATTGAGAGAAAGACGGACGAGCTCTTTGGTTGCTCTTCACAGGCTTGTCCCTGATCTATAGCTGAGGGCAAACACTTGTGTGCTTGTGGGAGAGCCTGTGTCTTTCCTGGAAGCGTTTGGGAGTTTTGCTCAGACGCGTGTTTCCTCAAGTTCAAGAATCAAGATCTAGGATACCTGCAGACAGGTGCCTGTTTGTGTGGAGACAGTCTGTTTGAAACTGTGTTCCTCAGCGCCCGCTCTTTCTCCCCGTCGCTCCACACGCCTGGGAGTCCCTTTCTTTCTCTCCACAAGCACGTGTGTGACTTCGTCGCACATGTGCATCTGCACAAGCGTTGAGCTCAGCAGAGCGTGTCTCTTGACACTTGATGTGCGTTGGCTGTGTCTGCCTGCTCCAGTGAAGAGAGAAACGGGAAATCATCTTGGTAGAGGCAACAAAGCAAAAGCGAGGCAGGATCGACATCTGCTCAACAGAGACGGATTCCCTGCGCTGACACAGTTCACAGTTACACGAGAAGCAATCTGAGCGGTCCGTCGACCGGAGACGTGTTTCCCAAGAGGTCGTTTAGCGAGTGAACAGCAGTGTGCGCGACTTTCAGGAGTGTGCCTGGAAAGTGCCAGAATCACCAGGAGCATCTGTGCAAAAGCTGCTGCCTCTGTGACCGCATTGAGGCACGTTCGCGTGTCTGCGAGTATATAGACGGCTCTTTCGCGTTCACTCCGAGGGAAACGGTCCGCTATTGCTTCTGTGCGCACAGACGCGATTCCCTTGTCTCTTGCGAACACAGGGAACTCTGTGCATCCAAATCTACAGGCTAAGGACGCGTCTGCATATGTTTTGGTGAACAATCGAGTGTGCGTGTTCTGACAGCTGCCTCTATGCAGACGTCTCCACAGAGCCACTTCTGAATGCCCCGCAGCCCAGGACTGAATGGATACACTAACAAGTGCACCGGTGTGAGCAACCACATATGCAGAAGGACGTCTTTCATCTCACAGAAGCGCGAACGTCTTGGCGTTCAAGCACATGGCAGAAACAAGGTGTGAACAGATGAGCTGCTGCTATTTTCTCCGTTCGGCATGCTTCGTTGTAGCTCTCTTGCCGGTCGCCGGCTTAGCGGCTTGCTTTGCGCGACTAGCTCTGGGGAGAGAAGGAGATAGCGCCGGAAACCTCGCCTTTTGCCTTCTTCGGCGCTGGAACCTGGTTGCTGCGCCTTCTCTTTGTCCATGTGCACACACACGATTCCTCAGCGAAAACCATGCAGAAACCTTTCCACGAGCACCCAGGGATGTGCACCCAGCACCACGTGCACGCACACGCAGCTAGAGAAAGCACCTACCTTTTCACACACTGATGCCTAAGCAAACGCGTGGCCACACACACGCACACATCCGCAAGCGCGCCTACTCCCATCTACTGAGAGAAAGACGGACGAGCTCTTTGGTTGCTCTTCACAGGCTTGTCCCTGATCTATAGCTGAGGGCAAACACTTGTGTGCTTGTGGGAGAGCCTGTGTCTTTCCTGGAAGCGTTTGGGAGTTTTGCTCAGACGCGTGTTTCCTCAAGTTCAAGAATCAAGATCTAGGATACCTGCAGACAGGTGCCTGTTTGTGTGGAGACAGTCTGTTTGAAACTGTGTTCCTCAGCGCCCGCTCTTTCTCCCCGTCGCTCCACACGCCTGGGAGTCCCTTTCTTTCTCTCCACAAGCACGTGTGTTGACTTCGTCGCACATGTGCATCTGCACAAGCGTTGAGCTCAGCAGAGCGTGTCTCTTGACACTTGATGTGCGTTGGCTGTGTCTGCCTGCTCCAGTGAAGAGAGAAACGGGAAATCATCTTGGTAGAGGCAACAAAGCAAAAGCGAGGCAGGATTGACATCTGCTCAACAGAGACGGATTCCCTGCGCTGACACAGTTCACAGTTACACGAGAAGCAATCTGAGCGGTCCGTCGACCGGAGACGTGTTTCCCAAGAGGTCGTTTAGCGAGTGAACAGCAGTGTGCGCGACTTTCAGGAGTGTGCCTGGAAAGTGCCAGAATCACCAGGAGCATCTGTGCAAAAGCTGCTGCCTCTGTGACCGCATTGAGGCACGTTCGCGTGTCTGCGAGTATATAGACGGCTCTTTCGCGTTCACTCCGAGGGAAACGGTCCGCTATTGCTTCTGTGCGCACAGACGCGATTCCCTTGTCTCTTGCGAACACAGGGAACTCTGTGCATCCAAATCTACAGGCTAAGGACGCGTCTGCATATGTTTTGGTGAACAATCGAGTGTGCGTGTTCTGACAGCTGCCTCTATGCAGACGTCTCCACAGAGCCACTTCTGAATGCCCCGCAGCCCAGGACTGAATGGATACACTAACAAGTGCACCGGTGTGAGCAACCACATATGCAGAAGGACGTCTTTCATCTCACAGAAGCGCGAACGTCTTGGCGTTCAAGCACATGGCAGAAACAAGGTGTGAACAGATGAGCTGCTGCTATTTTCTCCGTTCGGCATGCTTCGTTGTAGCTCTCTTGCCGGTCGCCGGCTTAGCGGCTTGCTTTGCGCGACTAGCTCTGGGGAGAGAAGGAGATAGCGCCGGAAACCTCGCCTTTTGCCTTCTTCGGCGCTGGAACCTGGTTGCTGCGCCTTCTCTTTGTCCATGTGCACACACACGATTCCTCAGCGAAAACCATGCAGAAACCTTTCCACGAGCACCCAGGGATGTGCACCCAGCACCACGTGCACGCACACGCAGCTAGAGAAAAGCACCTACCTTTTCACACACTGATGCCTAAGCAAACGCGTGGCCACACACACGCACACATCCGCAAGCGCGCCTACTCCCATCTACTGAGGGAAAGACGGACGAGCTCTTTGGTTGCTCTTCACAGGCTTGTCCCTGATCTATAGCTGAGGGCAAACACTTGTGTGCTTGTGGGAGAGCCTGTGTCTTTCCTGGAAGCGTTTGGGAGTTTTGCTCAGACGCGTGTTTCCTCAAGTTCAAGAATCAAGATCTAGGATACCTGCAGACAGGTGCCTGTTTGTGTGGAGACAGTCTGTTTGAAACTGTGTTCCTCAGCGCCCGCTCTTTCTCCCCGTCGCTCCACACGCCTGGGAGTCCCTTTCTTTCTCTCCACAAGCACGTGTGTTGACTTCGTCGCACATGTGCATCTGCACAAGCGTTGAGCTCAGCAGAGCGTGTCTCTTGACACTTGATGTGCGTTGGCTGTGTCTGCGTGCTCCAGTGAAGAGAGAAACGGGAAATCATCTTGGTAGAGGCAACAAAGCAAAAGCGAGGCAGGATTGACATCTGCTCAACAGAGACGGATTCCCTGCGCTGACACAGTTCACAGTTACACGAGAAGCAATCTGAGCGGTCCGTCGACCGGAGACGTGTTTCCCAAGAGGTCGTTTAGCGAGTGAACAGCAGTGTGCGCGACTTTCAGGAGTGTGCCTGGAAAGTGCCAGAATCACCAGGAGCATCTGTGCAAAAGCTGCTGCCTCTGTGACCGCATTGAGGCACGTTCGCGTGTCTGCGAGTATATAGACGGCTCTTTCGCGTTCACTCCGAGGGAAACGGTCCGCTATTGCTTCTGTGCGCACAGACGCGATTCCCTTGTCTCTTGCGAACACAGGGAACTCTGTGCATCCAAATCTACAGGCTAAGGACGCGTCTGCATATGTTTTGGTGAACAATCGAGTGTGCGTGTTCTGACAGCTGCCTCTATGCAGACGTCTCCACAGAGCCACTTCTGAATGCCCCGCAGCCCAGGACTGAATGGATACACTAACAAGTGCACCGGTGTGAGCAACCACATATGCAGAAGGACGTCTTTCATCTCACAGAAGCGCGAACGTCTTGGCGTTCAAGCACATGGCAGAAACAAGGTGTGAACAGATGAGCTGCTGCTATTTTCTCCGTTCGGCATGCTTCGTTGTAGCTCTCTTGCCGGTCGCCGGCTTAGCGGCTTGCTTTGCGCGACTAGCTCTGGGGAGAGAAGGAGATAGCGCCGGAAACCTCGCCTTTTGCCTTCTTCGGCGCTGGAACCTGGTTGCTGCGCCTTCTCTTTGTCCATGTGCACACACACGATTCCTCAGCGAAAACCATGCAGAAACCTTTCCACGAGCACCCAGGGATGTGCACCCAGCACCACGTGCACGCACACGCAGCTAGAGAAAAGCACCTACCTTTTCACACACTGATGCCTAAGCAAACGCGTGGCCACACACACGCACACATCCGCAAGCGCGCCTACTCCCATCTATTGAGGGAAAGACGGACGAGCTCTTTGGTTGCTCTTCACAGGCTTGTCCCTGATCTATAGCTGAGGGCAAACACTTGTGTGCTTGTGGGAGAGCCTGTGTCTTTCCTGGAAGCGTTTGGGAGTTTTGCTCAGACGCGTGTTTCCTCAAGTTCAAGAATCAAGATCTAGGATACCTGCAGACAGGTGCCTGTTTGTGTGGAGACAGTCTGTTTGAAACTGTGTTCCTCAGCGCCCGCTCTTTCTCCCCGTCGCTCCACACGCCTGGGAGTCCCTTTCTTTCTCTCCACAAGCACGTGTGTTGACTTCGTCGCACATGTGCATCTGCACAAGCGTTGAGCTCAGCAGAGCGTGTCTCTTGACACTTGATGTGCGTTGGCTGTGTCTGCCTGCTCCAGTGAAGAGAGAAACGGGAAATCATCTTGGTAGAGGCAACAAAGCAAAAGCGAGGCAGGATTGACATCTGCTCAACAGAGACGGATTCCCTGCGCTGACACAGTTCACAGTTACACGAGAAGCAATCTGAGCGGTCCGTCGACCGGAGACGTGTTTCCCAAGAGGTCGTTTAGCGAGTGAACAGCAGTGTGCGCGACTTTCAGGAGTGTGCCTGGAAAGTGCCAGAATCACCAGGAGCATCTGTGCAAAAGCTGCTGCCTCTGTGACCGCATTGAGGCACGTTCGCGTGTCTGCGAGTATATAGACGGCTCTTTCGCGTTCACTCCGAGGGAAACGGTCCGCTATTGCTTCTGTGCGCACAGACGCGATTCCCTTGTCTCTTGCGAACACAGGGAACTCTGTGCATCCAAATCTACAGGCTAAGGACGCGTCTGCATATGTTTTGGTGAACAATCGAGTGTGCGTGTTCTGACAGCTGCCTCTATGCAGACGTCTCCACAGAGCCACTTCTGAATGCCCCGCAGCCCAGGACTGAATGGATACACTAACAAGTGCACCGGTGTGAGCAACCACATATGCAGAAGGACGTCTTTCATCTCACAGAAGCGCGAACGTCTTGGCGTTCAAGCACATGGCAGAAACAAGGTGTGAACAGATGAGCTGCTGCTATTTTCTCCGTTCGGCATGCTTCGTTGTAGCTCTCTTGCCGGTCGCCGGCTTAGCGGCTTGCTTTGCGCGACTAGCTCTGGGGAGAGAAGGAGATAGCGCCGGAAACCTCGCCTTTTGCCTTCTTCGGCGCTGGAACCTGGTTGCTGCGCCTTCTCTTTGTCCATGTGCACACACACGATTCCTCAGCGAAAACCATGCAGAAACCTTTCCACGAGCACCCAGGGATGTGCACCCAGCACCACGTGCACGCACACGCAGCTAGAGAAAAGCACCTACCTTTTCACACACTGATGCCTAAGCAAACGCGTGGCCACACACACGCACACATCCGCAAGCGCGCCTACTCCCATCTATTGAGGGAAAGACGGACGAGCAACGTCCTGACAGGCTTGAGGGGAAAAACGTCCGTTGACGGTTGGCGTACTGCACGCCCGCCTACGGGGCTGCAGGGGAATCCACATTTGGAAGGTACCTGAAGATGTGTGCCTGTTCTTGGAGCTCCGCTAGTAGGGTAGCAAAGACACTCGTAGGCAGTACTGAATGCTGCTCCGTGCTACTTCTCCTCCGCTGGCAAATGCTTCACAGTCGCCCTAGGAAAGACGTTTAACAATCGATCTCCAAGAGGAACGAAACACATGATGCCATAAGGCGAAAGAATAGCAGGGCATCTCTTCACAGGCTTGTCCCTGATCTATAGCTGAGGGCAAACACTTGTGTGCTTGTGGGAGAGCCTGTGTCTTTCCTGGAAGCGTTTGGGAGTTTTGCTCAGACGCGTGTTTCCTCAAGTTCAAGAATCAAGATCTAGGATACCTGCAGACAGGTGCCTGTTTGTGTGGAGACAGTCTGTTTGAAACTGTGTTCCTCAGCGCCCGCTCTTTCTCCCCGTCGCTCCACACGCCTGGGAGTCCCTTTCTTTCTCTCCACAAGCACGTGTGTTGACTTCGTCGCACATGTGCATCTGCACAAGCGTTGAGCTCAGCAGAGCGTGTCTCTTGACACTAGATGTGCGTTGGCTGTGTCTGCCTGCTCCAGTGAAGAGAGAAACGGGAAATCATCTTGGTAGAGGCAACAAAGCAAAAGCGAGGCAGGATTGACATCTGCTCAACAGAGACGGATTCCCTGCGCTGACACAGTTCACAGTTACACGAGAAGCAATCTGAGCGGTCCGTCGACCGGAGACGTGTTTCCCAAGAGGTCGTTTAGCGAAGTGAACAGCAGTGTGCGCGACTTTCAGGAGTGTGCCTGGAAAGTGCCAGAATCATCTGTGCATCTGTGCAAAAGCTGCTGCCTCTGTGACCGCATTGAGGCACGTTCGCGTGTCTGCGAGTATATAGACGGCTCTTTCGCGTTCACTCCGAGGGAAACGGTCCGCTATTGCTTCTGTGCGCACAGACGCGATTCCCTTGTCTCTTGCGAACACAGGGAACTCTGTGCATCCAAATCTACAGGCTAAGGACGCGTCTGCATATGTTTTGGTGAACAATCGAGTGTGCGTGTTCTGACAGCTGCCTCTATGCAGACGTCTCCACAGAGCCACTTCTGAATGCCCCGCAGCCCAGGACTGAATGGATACACTAACAAGTGCACCGGTGTGAGCAACCACATATGCAGAAGGACGTCTTTCATCTCACAGAAGCGCGAACGTCTTGGCGTTCAAGCACATGGCAGAAACAAGGTGTGAACAGATGAGCTGCTGCTATTTTCTCCGTTCGGCATGCTTCGTTGTAGCTCTCTTGCCGGTCGCCGGCTTAGCGGCTTGCTTTGCGCGACTAGCTCTGGGGAGAGAAGGAGATAGCGCCGGAAACCTCGCCTTTTGCCTTCTTCGGCGCTGGAACCTGGTTGCTGCGCCTTCTCTTTGTCCATGTGCACACACACGATTCCTCAGCGAAAACCATGCAGAAACCTTTCCACGAGCACCCAGGGATGTGCACCCAGCACCACGTGCACGCACACGCAGCTAGAGAAAAGCACCTACCTTTTCACACACTGATGCCTAAGCAAACGCGTGGCCACACACACGCACACATCCGCAAGCGCGCCTACTCCCATCTATTGAGGGAAAGACGGACGAGCTCTTTGGTTGCTCTTCACAGGCTTGTCCCTGATCTATAGCTGAGGGCAAACACTTGTGTGCTTGTGGGAGAGCCTGTGTCTTTCCTGGAAGCGTTTGGGAGTTTTGCTCAGACGCGTGTTTCCTCAAGTTCAAGAATCAAGATCTAGGATACCTGCAGACAGGTGCCTGTTTGTGTGGAGACAGTCTGTTTGAAACTGTGTTCCTCAGCGCCCGCTCTTTCTCCCCGTCGCTCCACACGCCTGGGAGTCCCTTTCTTTCTCTCCACAAGCACGTGTGTTGACTTCGTCGCACATGTGCATCTGCACAAGCGTTGAGCTCAGCAGAGCGTGTCTCTTGACACTTGATGTGCGTTGGCTGTGTCTGCCTGCTCCAGTGAAGAGAGAAACGGGAAATCATCTTGGTAGAGGCAACAAAGCAAAAGCGAGGCAGGATCGACATCTGCTCAACAGAGACGGATTCCCTGCGCTGACACAGTTCACAGTTACACGAGAAGCAATCTGAGCGGTCCGTCGACCGGAGACGTGTTTCCCAAGAGGTCGTTTAGCGAGTGAACAGCAGTGTGCGCGACTTTCAGGAGTGTGCCTGGAAAGTGCCAGAATCACCAGGAGCATCTGTGCAAAAGCTGCTGCCTCTGTGACCGCATTGAGGCACGTTCGCGTGTCTGCGAGTATATAGACGGCTCTTTCGCGTTCACTCCGAGGGAAACGGTCCGCTATTGCTTCTGTGCGCACAGACGCGATTCCCTTGTCTCTTGCGAACACAGGGAACTCTGTGCATCCAAATCTACAGGCTAAGGACGCGTCTGCATATGTTTTGGTGAACAATCGAGTGTGCGTGTTCTGACAGCTGCCTCTATGCAGACGTCTCCACAGAGCCACTTCTGAATGCCCCGCAGCCCAGGACTGAATGGATACACTAACAAGTGCACCGGTGTGAGCAACCACATATGCAGAAGGACGTCTTTCATCTCACAGAAGCGCGAACGTCTTGGCGTTCAAGCACATGGCAGAAACAAGGTGTGAACAGATGAGCTGCTGCTATTTTCTCCGTTCGGCATGCTTCGTTGTAGCTCTCTTGCCGGTCGCCGGCTTAGCGGCTTGCTTTGCGCGACTAGCTCTGGGGAGAGAAGGAGATAGCGCCGGAAACCTCGCCTTTTGCCTTCTTCGGCGCTGGAACCTGGTTGCTGCGCCTTCTCTTTGTCCATGTGCACACACACGATTCCTCAGCGAAAACCATGCAGAAACCTTTCCACGAGCACCCAGGGATGTGCACCCAGCACCACGTGCACGCACACGCAGCTAGAGAAAAGCACCTACCTTTTCACACACTGATGCCTAAGCAAACGCGTGGCCACACACACGCACACATCCGCAAGCGCGCCTACTCCCATCTATTGAGGGAAAGACGGACGAGCAACGTCCTGACAGGCTTGAGGGGAAAAACGTCCGTTGACGGTTGGCGTACTGCACGCCCGCCTACGGGGCTGCAGGGGAATCCACATTTGGAAGGTACCTGAAGATGTGTGCCTGTTCTTGGAGCTCCGCTAGTAGGGTAGCAAAGACACTCGTAGGCAGTACTGAATGCTGCTCCGTGCTACTTCTCCTCCGCTGGCAAATGCTTCACAGTCGCCCTAGGAAAGACGTTTAACAATCGATCTCCAAGAGGAACGAAACACATGATGCCATAAGGCGAAAGAATAGCAGGGCATCTCTTCACAGGCTTGTCCCTGATCTATAGCTGAGGGCAAACACTTGTGTGCTTGTGGGAGAGCCTGTGTCTTTCCTGGAAGCGTTTGGGAGTTTTGCTCAGACGCGTGTTTCCTCAAGTTCAAGAATCAAGATCTAGGATACCTGCAGACAGGTGCCTGTTTGTGTGGAGACAGTCTGTTTGAAACTGTGTTCCTCAGCGCCCGCTCTTTCTCCCCGTCGCTCCACACGCCTGGGAGTCCCTTTCTTTCTCTCCACAAGCACGTGTGTTGACTTCGTCGCACATGTGCATCTGCACAAGCGTTGAGCTCAGCAGAGCGTGTCTCTTGACACTAGATGTGCGTTGGCTGTGTCTGCCTGCTCCAGTGAAGAGAGAAACGGGAAATCATCTTGGTAGAGGCAACAAAGCAAAAGCGAGGCAGGATTGACATCTGCTCAACAGAGACGGATTCCCTGCGCTGACACAGTTCACAGTTACACGAGAAGCAATCTGAGCGGTCCGTCGACCGGAGACGTGTTTCCCAAGAGGTCGTTTAGCGAGTGAACAGCAGTGTGCGCGACTTTCAGGAGTGTGCCTGGAAAGTGCCAGAATCATCTGTGCATCTGTGCAAAAGCTGCTGCCTCTGTGACCGCATTGAGGCACGTTCGCGTGTCTGCGAGTATATAGACGGCTCTTTCGCGTTCACTCCGAGGGAAACGGTCCGCTATTGCTTCTGTGCGCACAGACGCGATTCCCTTGTCTCTTGCGAACACAGGGAACTCTGTGCATCCAAATCTACAGGCTAAGGACGCGTCTGCATATGTTTTGGTGAACAATCGAGTGTGCGTGTTCTGACAGCTGCCTCTATGCAGACGTCTCCACAGAGCCACTTCTGAATGCCCCGCAGCCCAGGACTGAATGGATACACTAACAAGTGCACCGGTGTGAGCAACCACATATGCAGAAGGACGTCTTTCATCTCACAGAAGCGCGAACGTCTTGGCGTTCAAGCACATGGCAGAAACAAGGTGTGAACAGATGAGCTGCTGCTATTTTCTCCGTTCGGCATGCTTCGTTGTAGCTCTCTTGCCGGTCGCCGGCTTAGCGGCTTGCTTTGCGCGACTAGCTCTGGGGAGAGAAGGAGATAGCGCCGGAAACCTCGCCTTTTGCCTTCTTCGGCGCTGGAACCTGGTTGCTGCGCCTTCTCTTTGTCCATGTGCACACACACGATTCCTCAGCGAAAACCATGCAGAAACCTTTCCACGAGCACCCAGGGATGTGCACCCAGCACCACGTGCACGCACACGCAGCTAGAGAAAAGCACCTACCTTTTCACACACTGATGCCTAAGCAAACGCGTGGCCACACACACGCACACATCCGCAAGCGCGCCTACTCCCATCTACTGAGAGAAAGACGGACGAGCTCTTTGGTTGCTCTTCACAGGCTTGTCCCTGATCTATAGCTGAGGGCAAACACTTGTGTGCTTGTGGGAGAGCCTGTGTCTTTCCTGGAAGCGTTTGGGAGTTTTGCTCAGACGCGTGTTTCCTCAAGTTCAAGAATCAAGATCTAGGATACCTGCAGACAGGTGCCTGTTTGTGTGGAGACAGTCTGTTTGAAACTGTGTTCCTCAGCGCCCGCTCTTTCTCCCCGTCGCTCCACACGCCTGGGAGTCCCTTTCTTTCTCTCCACAAGCACGTGTGTTGACTTCGTCGCACATGTGCATCTGCACAAGCGTTGAGCTCAGCAGAGCGTGTCTCTTGACACTTGATGTGCGTTGGCTGTGTCTGCCTGCTCCAGTGAAGAGAGAAACGGGAAATCATCTTGGTAGAGGCAACAAAGCAAAAGCGAGGCAGGATCGACATCTGCTCAACAGAGACGGATTCCCTGCGCTGACACAGTTCACAGTTACACGAGAAGCAATCTGAGCGGTCCGTCGACCGGAGACGTGTTTCCCAAGAGGTCGTTTAGCGAGTGAACAGCAGTGTGCGCGACTTTCAGGAGTGTGCCTGGAAAGTGCCAGAATCACCAGGAGCATCTGTGCAAAAGCTGCTGCCTCTGTGACCGCATTGAGGCACGTTCGCGTGTCTGCGAGTATATAGACGGCTCTTTCGCGTTCACTCCGAGGGAAACGGTCCGCTATTGCTTCTGTGCGCACAGACGCGATTCCCTTGTCTCTTGCGAACACAGGGAACTCTGTGCATCCAAATCTACAGGCTAAGGACGCGTCTGCATATGTTTTGGTGAACAATCGAGTGTGCGTGTTCTGACAGCTGCCTCTATGCAGACGTCTCCACAGAGCCACTTCTGAATGCCCCGCAGCCCAGGACTGAATGGATACACTAACAAGTGCACCGGTGTGAGCAACCACATATGCAGAAGGACGTCTTTCATCTCACAGAAGCGCGAACGTCTTGGCGTTCAAGCACATGGCAGAAACAAGGTGTGAACAGATGAGCTGCTGCTATTTTCTCCGTTCGGCATGCTTCGTTGTAGCTCTCTTGCCGGTCGCCGGCTTAGCGGCTTGCTTTGCGCGACTAGCTCTGGGGAGAGAAGGAGATAGCGCCGGAAACCTCGCCTTTTGCCTTCTTCGGCGCTGGAACCTGGTTGCTGCGCCTTCTCTTTGTCCATGTGCACACACACGATTCCTCAGCGAAAACCATGCAGAAACCTTTCCACGAGCACCCAGGGATGTGCACCCAGCACCACGTGCACGCACACGCAGCTAGAGAAAAGCACCTACCTTTTCACACACTGATGCCTAAGCAAACGCGTGGCCACACACACGCACACATCCGCAAGCGCGCCTACTCCCATCTACTGAGAGAAAGACGGACGAGCTCTTTGGTTGCTCTTCACAGGCTTGTCCCTGATCTATAGCTGAGGGCAAACACTTGTGTGCTTGTGGGAGAGCCTGTGTCTTTCCTGGAAGCGTTTGGGAGTTTTGCTCAGACGCGTGTTTCCTCAAGTTCAAGAATCAAGATCTAGGATACCTGCAGACAGGTGCCTGTTTGTGTGGAGACAGTCTGTTTGAAACTGTGTTCCTCAGCGCCCGCTCTTTCTCCCCGTCGCTCCACACGCCTGGGAGTCCCTTTCTTTCTCTCCACAAGCACGTGTGTTGACTTCGTCGCACATGTGCATCTGCACAAGCGTTGAGCTCAGCAGAGCGTGTCTCTTGACACTTGATGTGCGTTGGCTGTGTCTGCCTGCTCCAGTGAAGAGAGAAACGGGAAATCATCTTGGTAGAGGCAACAAAGCAAAAGCGAGGCAGGATTGACATCTGCTCAACAGAGACGGATTCCCTGCGCTGACACAGTTCACAGTTACACGAGAAGCAATCTGAGCGGTCCGTCGACCGGAGACGTGTTTCCCAAGAGGTCGTTTAGCGAGTGAACAGCAGTGTGCGCGACTTTCAGGAGTGTGCCTGGAAAGTGCCAGAATCACCAGGAGCATCTGTGCAAAAGCTGCTGCCTCTGTGACCGCATTGAGGCACGTTCGCGTGTCTGCGAGTATATAGACGGCTCTTTCGCGTTCACTCCGAGGGAAACGGTCCGCTATTGCTTCTGTGCGCACAGACGCGATTCCCTTGTCTCTTGCGAACACAGGGAACTCTGTGCATCCAAATCTACAGGCTAAGGACGCGTCTGCATATGTTTTGGTGAACAATCGAGTGTGCGTGTTCTGACAGCTGCCTCTATGCAGACGTCTCCACAGAGCCACTTCTGAATGCCCCGCAGCCCAGGACTGAATGGATACACTAACAAGTGCACCGGTGTGAGCAACCACATATGCAGAAGGACGTCTTTCATCTCACAGAAGCGCGAACGTCTTGGCGTTCAAGCACATGGCAGAAACAAGGTGTGAACAGATGAGCTGCTGCTATTTTCTCCGTTCGGCATGCTTCGTTGTAGCTCTCTTGCCGGTCGCCGGCTTAGCGGCTTGCTTTGCGCGACTAGCTCTGGGGAGAGAAGGAGATAGCGCCGGAAACCTCGCCTTTTGCCTTCTTCGGCGCTGGAACCTGGTTGCTGCGCCTTCTCTTTGTCCATGTGCACACACACGATTCCTCAGCGAAAACCATGCAGAAACCTTTCCACGAGCACCCAGGGATGTGCACCCAGCACCACGTGCACGCACACGCAGCTAGAGAAAAGCACCTACCTTTTCACACACTGATGCCTAAGCAAACGCGTGGCCACACACACGCACACATCCGCAAGCGCGCCTACTCCCATCTACTGAGGGAAAGACGGACGAGCTCTTTGGTTGCTCTTCACAGGCTTGTCCCTGATCTATAGCTGAGGGCAAACACTTGTGTGCTTGTGGGAGAGCCTGTGTCTTTCCTGGAAGCGTTTGGGAGTTTTGCTCAGACGCGTGTTTCCTCAAGTTCAAGAATCAAGATCTAGGATACCTGCAGACAGGTGCCTGTTTGTGTGGAGACAGTCTGTTTGAAACTGTGTTCCTCAGCGCCCGCTCTTTCTCCCCGTCGCTCCACACGCCTGGGAGTCCCTTTCTTTCTCTCCACAAGCACGTGTGTTGACTTCGTCGCACATGTGCATCTGCACAAGCGTTGAGCTCAGCAGAGCGTGTCTCTTGACACTTGATGTGCGTTGGCTGTGTCTGCCTGCTCCAGTGAAGAGAGAAACGGGAAATCATCTTGGTAGAGGCAACAAAGCAAAAGCGAGGCAGGATTGACATCTGCTCAACAGAGACGGATTCCCTGCGCTGACACAGTTCACAGTTACACGAGAAGCAATCTGAGCGGTCCGTCGACCGGAGACGTGTTTCCCAAGAGGTCGTTTAGCGAGTGAACAGCAGTGTGCGCGACTTTCAGGAGTGTGCCTGGAAAGTGCCAGAATCACCAGGAGCATCTGTGCAAAAGCTGCTGCCTCTGTGACCGCATTGAGGCACGTTCGCGTGTCTGCGAGTATATAGACGGCTCTTTCGCGTTCACTCCGAGGGAAACGGTCCGCTATTGCTTCTGTGCGCACAGACGCGATTCCCTTGTCTCTTGCGAACACAGGGAACTCTGTGCATCCAAATCTACAGGCTAAGGACGCGTCTGCATATGTTTTGGTGAACAATCGAGTGTGCGTGTTCTGACAGCTGCCTCTATGCAGACGTCTCCACAGAGCCACTTCTGAATGCCCCGCAGCCCAGGACTGAATGGATACACTAACAAGTGCACCGGTGTGAGCAACCACATATGCAGAAGGACGTCTTTCATCTCACAGAAGCGCGAACGTCTTGGCGTTCAAGCACATGGCAGAAACAAGGTGTGAACAGATGAGCTGCTGCTATTTTCTCCGTTCGGCATGCTTCGTTGTAGCTCTCTTGCCGGTCGCCGGCTTAGCGGCTTGCTTTGCGCGACTAGCTCTGGGGAGAGAAGGAGATAGCGCCGGAAACCTCGCCTTTTGCCTTCTTCGGCGCTGGAACCTGGTTGCTGCGCCTTCTCTTTGTCCATGTGCACACACACGATTCCTCAGCGAAAACCATGCAGAAACCTTTCCACGAGCACCCAGGGATGTGCACCCAGCACCACGTGCACGCACACGCAGCTAGAGAAAAGCACCTACCTTTTCACACACTGATGCCTAAGCAAACGCGTGGCCACACACACGCACACATCCGCAAGCGCGCCTACTCCCATCTACTGAGAGAAAGACGGACGAGCTCTTTGGTTGCTCTTCACAGGCTTGTCCCTGATCTATAGCTGAGGGCAAACACTTGTGTGCTTGTGGGAGAGCCTGTGTCTTTCCTGGAAGCGTTTGGGAGTTTTGCTCAGACGCGTGTTTCCTCAAGTTCAAGAATCAAGATCTAGGATACCTGCAGACAGGTGCCTGTTTGTGTGGAGACAGTCTGTTTGAAACTGTGTTCCTCAGCGCCCGCTCTTTCTCCCCGTCGCTCCACACGCCTGGGAGTCCCTTTCTTTCTCTCCACAAGCACGTGTGTTGACTTCGTCGCACATGTGCATCTGCACAAGCGTTGAGCTCAGCAGAGCGTGTCTCTTGACACTTGATGTGCGTTGGCTGTGTCTGCCTGCTCCAGTGAAGAGAGAAACGGGAAATCATCTTGGTAGAGGCAACAAAGCAAAAGCGAGGCAGGATTGACATCTGCTCAACAGAGACGGATTCCCTGCGCTGACACAGTTCACAGTTACACGAGAAGCAATCTGAGCGGTCCGTCGACCGGAGACGTGTTTCCCAAGAGGTCGTTTAGCGAGTGAACAGCAGTGTGCGCGACTTTCAGGAGTGTGCCTGGAAAGTGCCAGAATCACCAGGAGCATCTGTGCAAAAGCTGCTGCCTCTGTGACCGCATTGAGGCACGTTCGCGTGTCTGCGAGTATATAGACGGCTCTTTCGCGTTCACTCCGAGGGAAACGGTCCGCTATTGCTTCTGTGCGCACAGACGCGATTCCCTTGTCTCTTGCGAACACAGGGAACTCTGTGCATCCAAATCTACAGGCTAAGGACGCGTCTGCATATGTTTTGGTGAACAATCGAGTGTGCGTGTTCTGACAGCTGCCTCTATGCAGACGTCTCCACAGAGCCACTTCTGAATGCCCCGCAGCCCAGGACTGAATGGATACACTAACAAGTGCACCGGTGTGAGCAACCACATATGCAGAAGGACGTCTTTCATCTCACAGAAGCGCGAACGTCTTGGCGTTCAAGCACATGGCAGAAACAAGGTGTGAACAGATGAGCTGCTGCTATTTTCTCCGTTCGGCATGCTTCGTTGTAGCTCTCTTGCCGGTCGCCGGCTTAGCGGCTTGCTTTGCGCGACTAGCTCTGGGGAGAGAAGGAGATAGCGCCGGAAACCTCGCCTTTTGCCTTCTTCGGCGCTGGAACCTGGTTGCTGCGCCTTCTCTTTGTCCATGTGCACACACACGATTCCTCAGCGAAAACCATGCAGAAACCTTTCCACGAGCACCCAGGGATGTGCACCCAGCACCACGTGCACGCACACGCAGCTAGAGAAAAGCACCTACCTTTTCACACACTGATGCCTAAGCAAACGCGTGGCCACACACACGCACACATCCGCAAGCGCGCCTACTCCCATCTATTGAGAGAAAGACGGACGAGCTCTTTGGTTGCTCTTCACAGGCTTGTCCCTGATCTATAGCTGAGGGCAAACACTTGTGTGCTTGTGGGAGAGCCTGTGTCTTTCCTGGAAGCGTTTGGGAGTTTTGCTCAGACGCGTGTTTCCTCAAGTTCAAGAATCAAGATCTAGGATACCTGCAGACAGGTGCCTGTTTGTGTGGAGACAGTCTGTTTGAAACTGTGTTCCTCAGCGCCCGCTCTTTCTCCCCGTCGCTCCACACGCCTGGGAGTCCCTTTCTTTCTCTCCACAAGCACGTGTGTTGACTTCGTCGCACATGTGCATCTGCACAAGCGTTGAGCTCAGCAGAGCGTGTCTCTTGACACTTGATGTGCGTTGGCTGTGTCTGCCTGCTCCAGTGAAGAGAGAAACGGGAAATCATCTTGGTAGAGGCAACAAAGCAAAAGCGAGGCAGGATCGACATCTGCTCAACAGAGACGGATTCCCTGCGCTGACACAGTTCACAGTTACACGAGAAGCAATCTGAGCGGTCCGTCGACCGGAGACGTGTTTCCCAAGAGGTCGTTTAGCGAGTGAACAGCAGTGTGCGCGACTTTCAGGAGTGTGCCTGGAAAGTGCCAGAATCACCAGGAGCATCTGTGCAAAAGCTGCTGCCTCTGTGACCGCATTGAGGCACGTTCGCGTGTCTGCGAGTATATAGACGGCTCTTTCGCGTTCACTCCGAGGGAAACGGTCCGCTATTGCTTCTGTGCGCACAGACGCGATTCCCTTGTCTCTTGCGAACACAGGGAACTCTGTGCATCCAAATCTACAGGCTAAGGACGCGTCTGCATATGTTTTGGTGAACAATCGAGTGTGCGTGTTCTGACAGCTGCCTCTATGCAGACGTCTCCACAGAGCCACTTCTGAATGCCCCGCAGCCCAGGACTGAATGGATACACTAACAAGTGCACCGGTGTGAGCAACCACATATGCAGAAGGACGTCTTTCATCTCACAGAAGCGCGAACGTCTTGGCGTTCAAGCACATGGCAGAAACAAGGTGTGAACAGATGAGCTGCTGCTATTTTCTCCGTTCGGCATGCTTCGTTGTAGCTCTCTTGCCGGTCGCCGGCTTAGCGGCTTGCTTTGCGCGACTAGCTCTGGGGAGAGAAGGAGATAGCGCCGGAAACCTCGCCTTTTGCCTTCTTCGGCGCTGGAACCTGGTTGCTGCGCCTTCTCTTTGTCCATGTGCACACACACGATTCCTCAGCGAAAACCATGCAGAAACCTTTCCACGAGCACCCAGGGATGTGCACCCAGCACCACGTGCACGCACACGCAGCTAGAGAAAAGCACCTACCTTTTCACACACTGATGCCTAAGCAAACGCGTGGCCACACACACGCACACATCCGCAAGCGCGCCTACTCCCATCTATTGAGAGAAAGACGGACGAGCTCTTTGGTTGCTCTTCACAGGCTTGTCCCTGATCTATAGCTGAGGGCAAACACTTGTGTGCTTGTGGGAGAGCCTGTGTCTTTCCTGGAAGCGTTTGGGAGTTTTGCTCAGACGCGTGTTTCCTCAAGTTCAAGAATCAAGATCTAGGATACCTGCAGACAGGTGCCTGTTTGTGTGGAGACAGTCTGTTTGAAACTGTGTTCCTCAGCGCCCGCTCTTTCTCCCCGTCGCTCCACACGCCTGGGAGTCCCTTTCTTTCTCTCCACAAGCACGTGTGTTGACTTCGTCGCACATGTGCATCTGCACAAGCGTTGAGCTCAGCAGAGCGTGTCTCTTGACACTTGATGTGCGTTGGCTGTGTCTGCCTGCTCCAGTGAAGAGAGAAACGGGAAATCATCTTGGTAGAGGCAACAAAGCAAAAGCGAGGCAGGATTGACATCTGCTCAACAGAGACGGATTCCCTGCGCTGACACAGTTCACAGTTACACGAGAAGCAATCTGAGCGGTCCGTCGACCGGAGACGTGTTTCCCAAGAGGTCGTTTAGCGAGTGAACAGCAGTGTGCGCGACTTTCAGGAGTGTGCCTGGAAAGTGCCAGAATCACCAGGAGCATCTGTGCAAAAGCTGCTGCCTCTGTGACCGCATTGAGGCACGTTCGCGTGTCTGCGAGTATATAGACGGCTCTTTCGCGTTCACTCCGAGGGAAACGGTCCGCTATTGCTTCTGTGCGCACAGACGCGATTCCCTTGTCTCTTGCGAACACAGGGAACTCTGTGCATCCAAATCTACAGGCTAAGGACGCGTCTGCATATGTTTTGGTGAACAATCGAGTGTGCGTGTTCTGACAGCTGCCTCTATGCAGACGTCTCCACAGAGCCACTTCTGAATGCCCCGCAGCCCAGGACTGAATGGATACACTAACAAGTGCACCGGTGTGAGCAACCACATATGCAGAAGGACGTCTTTCATCTCACAGAAGCGCGAACGTCTTGGCGTTCAAGCACATGGCAGAAACAAGGTGTGAACAGATGAGCTGCTGCTATTTTCTCCGTTCGGCATGCTTCGTTGTAGCTCTCTTGCCGGTCGCCGGCTTAGCGGCTTGCTTTGCGCGACTAGCTCTGGGGAGAGAAGGAGATAGCGCCGGAAACCTCGCCTTTTGCCTTCTTCGGCGCTGGAACCTGGTTGCTGCGCCTTCTCTTTGTCCATGTGCACACACACGATTCCTCAGCGAAAACCATGCAGAAACCTTTCCACGAGCACCCAGGGATGTGCACCCAGCACCACGTGCACGCACACGCAGCTAGAGAAAAGCACCTACCTTTTCACACACTGATGCCTAAGCAAACGCGTGGCCACACACACGCACACATCCGCAAGCGCGCCTACTCCCATCTATTGAGGGAAAGACGGACGAGCAACGTCCTGACAGGCTTGAGGGGAAAAACGTCCGTTGACGGTTGGCGTACTGCACGCCCGCCTACGGGGCTGCAGGGGAATCCACATTTGGAAGGTACCTGAAGATGTGTGCCTGTTCTTGGAGCTCCGCTAGTAGGGTAGCAAAGACACTCGTAGGCAGTACTGAATGCTGCTCCGTGCTACTTCTCCTCCGCTGGCAAATGCTTCACAGTCGCCCTAGGAAAGACGTTTAACAATCGATCTCCAAGAGGAACGAAACACATGATGCCATAAGGCGAAAGAATAGCAGGGCATCTCTTCACAGGCTTGTCCCTGATCTATAGCTGAGGGCAAACACTTGTGTGCTTGTGGGAGAGCCTGTGTCTTTCCTGGAAGCGTTTGGGAGTTTTGCTCAGACGCGTGTTTCCTCAAGTTCAAGAATCAAGATCTAGGATACCTGCAGACAGGTGCCTGTTTGTGTGGAGACAGTCTGTTTGAAACTGTGTTCCTCAGCGCCCGCTCTTTCTCCCCGTCGCTCCACACGCCTGGGAGTCCCTTTCTTTCTCTCCACAAGCACGTGTGTTGACTTCGTCGCACATGTGCATCTGCACAAGCGTTGAGCTCAGCAGAGCGTGTCTCTTGACACTTGATGTGCGTTGGCTGTGTCTGCCTGCTCCAGTGAAGAGAGAAACGGGAAATCATCTTGGTAGAGGCAACAAAGCAAAAGCGAGGCAGGATTGACATCTGCTCAACAGAGACGGATTCCCTGCGCTGACACAGTTCACAGTTACACGAGAAGCAATCTGAGCGGTCCGTCGACCGGAGACGTGTTTCCCAAGAGGTCGTTTAGCGAGTGAACAGCAGTGTGCGCGACTTTCAGGAGTGTGCCTGGAAAGTGCCAGAATCATCTGTGCATCTGTGCAAAAGCTGCTGCCTCTGTGACCGCATTGAGGCACGTTCGCGTGTCTGCGAGTATATAGACGGCTCTTTCGCGTTCACTCCGAGGGAAACGGTCCGCTATTGCTTCTGTGCGCACAGACGCGATTCCCTTGTCTCTTGCGAACACAGGGAACTCTGTGCATCCAAATCTACAGGCTAAGGACGCGTCTGCATATGTTTTGGTGAACAATCGAGTGTGCGTGTTCTGACAGCTGCCTCTATGCAGACGTCTCCACAGAGCCACTTCTGAATGCCCCGCAGCCCAGGACTGAATGGATACACTAACAAGTGCACCGGTGTGAGCAACCACATATGCAGAAGGACGTCTTTCATCTCACAGAAGCGCGAACGTCTTGGCGTTCAAGCACATGGCAGAAACAAGGTGTGAACAGATGAGCTGCTGCTATTTTCTCCGTTCGGCATGCTTCGTTGTAGCTCTCTTGCCGGTCGCCGGCTTAGCGGCTTGCTTTGCGCGACTAGCTCTGGGGAGAGAAGGAGATAGCGCCGGAAACCTCGCCTTTTGCCTTCTTCGGCGCTGGAACCTGGTTGCTGCGCCTTCTCTTTGTCCATGTGCACACACACGATTCCTCAGCGAAAACCATGCAGAAACCTTTCCACGAGCACCCAGGGATGTGCACCCAGCACCACGTGCACGCACACGCAGCTAGAGAAAAGCACCTACCTTTTCACACACTGATGCCTAAGCAAACGCGTGGCCACACACACGCACACATCCGCAAGCGCGCCTACTCCCATCTACTGAGAGAAAGACGGACGAGCTCTTTGGTTGCTCTTCACAGGCTTGTCCCTGATCTATAGCTGAGGGCAAACACTTGTGTGCTTGTGGGAGAGCCTGTGTCTTTCCTGGAAGCGTTTGGGAGTTTTGCTCAGACGCGTGTTTCCTCAAGTTCAAGAATCAAGATCTAGGATACCTGCAGACAGGTGCCTGTTTGTGTGGAGACAGTCTGTTTGAAACTGTGTTCCTCAGCGCCCGCTCTTTCTCCCCGTCGCTCCACACGCCTGGGAGTCCCTTTCTTTCTCTCCACAAGCACGTGTGTTGACTTCGTCGCACATGTGCATCTGCACAAGCGTTGAGCTCAGCAGAGCGTGTCTCTTGACACTTGATGTGCGTTGGCTGTGTCTGCCTGCTCCAGTGAAGAGAGAAACGGGAAATCATCTTGGTAGAGGCAACAAAGCAAAAGCGAGGCAGGATCGACATCTGCTCAACAGAGACGGATTCCCTGCGCTGACACAGTTCACAGTTACACGAGAAGCAATCTGAGCGGTCCGTCGACCGGAGACGTGTTTCCCAAGAGGTCGTTTAGCGAGTGAACAGCAGTGTGCGCGACTTTCAGGAGTGTGCCTGGAAAGTGCCAGAATCACCAGGAGCATCTGTGCAAAAGCTGCTGCCTCTGTGACCGCATTGAGGCACGTTCGCGTGTCTGCGAGTATATAGACGGCTCTTTCGCGTTCACTCCGAGGGAAACGGTCCGCTATTGCTTCTGTGCGCACAGACGCGATTCCCTTGTCTCTTGCGAACACAGGGAACTCTGTGCATCCAAATCTACAGGCTAAGGACGCGTCTGCATATGTTTTGGTGAACAATCGAGTGTGCGTGTTCTGACAGCTGCCTCTATGCAGACGTCTCCACAGAGCCACTTCTGAATGCCCCGCAGCCCAGGACTGAATGGATACACTAACAAGTGCACCGGTGTGAGCAACCACATATGCAGAAGGACGTCTTTCATCTCACAGAAGCGCGAACGTCTTGGCGTTCAAGCACATGGCAGAAACAAGGTGTGAACAGATGAGCTGCTGCTATTTTCTCCGTTCGGCATGCTTCGTTGTAGCTCTCTTGCCGGTCGCCGGCTTAGCGGCTTGCTTTGTGCGACTAGCTCTGGGGAGAGAAGGAGATAGCGCCGGAAACCTCGCCTTTTGCCTTCTTCGGCGCTGGAACCTGGTTGCTGCGCCTTCTCTTTGTCCATGTGCACACACACGATTCCTCAGCGAAAACCATGCAGAAACCTTTCCACGAGCACCCAGGGATGTGCACCCAGCACCACGTGCACGCACACGCAGCTAGAGAAAAGCACCTACCTTTTCACACACTGATGCCTAAGCAAACGCGTGGCCACACACACGCACACATCCGCAAGCGCGCCTACTCCCATCTATTGAGAGAAAGACGGACGAGCTCTTTGGTTGCTCTTCACAGGCTTGTCCCTGATCTATAGCTGAGGGCAAACACTTGTGTGCTTGTGGGAGAGCCTGTGTCTTTCCTGGAAGCGTTTGGGAGTTTTGCTCAGACGCGTGTTTCCTCAAGTTCAAGAATCAAGATCTAGGATACCTGCAGACAGGTGCCTGTTTGTGTGGAGACAGTCTGTTTGAAACTGTGTTCCTCAGCGCCCGCTCTTTCTCCCCGTCGCTCCACACGCCTGGGAGTCCCTTTCTTTCTCTCCACAAGCACGTGTGTTGACTTCGTCGCACATGTGCATCTGCACAAGCGTTGAGCTCAGCAGAGCGTGTCTCTTGACACTTGATGTGCGTTGGCTGTGTCTGCCTGCTCCAGTGAAGAGAGAAACGGGAAATCATCTTGGTAGAGGCAACAAAGCAAAAGCGAGGCAGGATTGACATCTGCTCAACAGAGACGGATTCCCTGCGCTGACACAGTTCACAGTTACACGAGAAGCAATCTGAGCGGTCCGTCGACCGGAGACGTGTTTCCCAAGAGGTCGTTTAGCGAGTGAACAGCAGTGTGCGCGACTTTCAGGAGTGTGCCTGGAAAGTGCCAGAATCACCAGGAGCATCTGTGCAAAAGCTGCTGCCTCTGTGACCGCATTGAGGCACGTTCGCGTGTCTGCGAGTATATAGACGGCTCTTTCGCGTTCACTCCGAGGGAAACGGTCCGCTATTGCTTCTGTGCGCACAGACGCGATTCCCTTGTCTCTTGCGAACACAGGGAACTCTGTGCATCCAAATCTACAGGCTAAGGACGCGTCTGCATATGTTTTGGTGAACAATCGAGTGTGCGTGTTCTGACAGCTGCCTCTATGCAGACGTCTCCACAGAGCCACTTCTGAATGCCCCGCAGCCCAGGACTGAATGGATACACTAACAAGTGCACCGGTGTGAGCAACCACATATGCAGAAGGACGTCTTTCATCTCACAGAAGCGCGAACGTCTTGGCGTTCAAGCACATGGCAGAAACAAGGTGTGAACAGATGAGCTGCTGCTATTTTCTCCGTTCGGCATGCTTCGTTGTAGCTCTCTTGCCGGTCGCCGGCTTAGCGGCTTGCTTTGCGCGACTAGCTCTGGGGAGAGAAGGAGATAGCGCCGGAAACCTCGCCTTTTGCCTTCTTCGGCGCTGGAACCTGGTTGCTGCGCCTTCTCTTTGTCCATGTGCACACACACGATTCCTCAGCGAAAACCATGCAGAAACCTTTCCACGAGCACCCAGGGATGTGCACCCAGCACCACGTGCACGCACACGCAGCTAGAGAAAAGCACCTACCTTTTCACACACTGATGCCTAAGCAAACGCGTGGCCACACACACGCACACATCCGCAAGCGCGCCTACTCCCATCTATTGAGGGAAAGACGGACGAGCAACGTCCTGACAGGCTTGAGGGGAAAAACGTCCGTTGACGGTTGGCGTACTGCACGCCCGCCTACGGGGCTGCAGGGGAATCCACATTTGGAAGGTACCTGAAGATGTGTGCCTGTTCTTGGAGCTCCGCTAGTAGGGTAGCAAAGACACTCGTAGGCAGTACTGAATGCTGCTCCGTGCTACTTCTCCTCCGCTGGCAAATGCTTCACAGTCGCCCTAGGAAAGACGTTTAACAATCGATCTCCAAGAGGAACGAAACACATGATGCCATAAGGCGAAAGAATAGCAGGGCATCTCTTCACAGGCTTGTCCCTGATCTATAGCTGAGGGCAAACACTTGTGTGCTTGTGGGAGAGCCTGTGTCTTTCCTGGAAGCGTTTGGGAGTTTTGCTCAGACGCGTGTTTCCTCAAGTTCAAGAATCAAGATCTAGGATACCTGCAGACAGGTGCCTGTTTGTGTGGAGACAGTCTGTTTGAAACTGTGTTCCTCAGCGCCCGCTCTTTCTCCCCGTCGCTCCACACGCCTGGGAGTCCCTTTCTTTCTCTCCACAAGCACGTGTGTTGACTTCGTCGCACATGTGCATCTGCACAAGCGTTGAGCTCAGCAGAGCGTGTCTCTTGACACTAGATGTGCGTTGGCTGTGTCTGCCTGCTCCAGTGAAGAGAGAAACGGGAAATCATCTTGGTAGAGGCAACAAAGCAAAAGCGAGGCAGGATTGACATCTGCTCAACAGAGACGGATTCCCTGCGCTGACACAGTTCACAGTTACACGAGAAGCAATCTGAGCGGTCCGTCGACCGGAGACGTGTTTCCCAAGAGGTCGTTTAGCGAGTGAACAGCAGTGTGCGCGACTTTCAGGAGTGTGCCTGGAAAGTGCCAGAATCATCTGTGCATCTGTGCAAAAGCTGCTGCCTCTGTGACCGCATTGAGGCACGTTCGCGTGTCTGCGAGTATATAGACGGCTCTTTCGCGTTCACTCCGAGGGAAACGGTCCGCTATTGCTTCTGTGCGCACAGACGCGATTCCCTTGTCTCTTGCGAACACAGGGAACTCTGTGCATCCAAATCTACAGGCTAAGGACGCGTCTGCATATGTTTTGGTGAACAATCGAGTGTGCGTGTTCTGACAGCTGCCTCTATGCAGACGTCTCCACAGAGCCACTTCTGAATGCCCCGCAGCCCAGGACTGAATGGATACACTAACAAGTGCACCGGTGTGAGCAACCACATATGCAGAAGGACGTCTTTCATCTCACAGAAGCGCGAACGTCTTGGCGTTCAAGCACATGGCAGAAACAAGGTGTGAACAGATGAGCTGCTGCTATTTTCTCCGTTCGGCATGCTTCGTTGTAGCTCTCTTGCCGGTCGCCGGCTTAGCGGCTTGCTTTGCGCGACTAGCTCTGGGGAGAGAAGGAGATAGCGCCGGAAACCTCGCCTTTTGCCTTCTTCGGCGCTGGAACCTGGTTGCTGCGCCTTCTCTTTGTCCATGTGCACACACACGATTCCTCAGCGAAAACCATGCAGAAACCTTTCCACGAGCACCCAGGGATGTGCACCCAGCACCACGTGCACGCACACGCAGCTAGAGAAAAGCACCTACCTTTTCACACACTGATGCCTAAGCAAACGCGTGGCCACACACACGCACACATCCGCAAGCGCGCCTACTCCCATCTATTGAGGGAAAGACGGACGAGCTCTTTGGTTGCTCTTCACAGGCTTGTCCCTGATCTATAGCTGAGGGCAAACACTTGTGTGCTTGTGGGAGAGCCTGTGTCTTTCCTGGAAGCGTTTGGGAGTTTTGCTCAGACGCGTGTTTCCTCAAGTTCAAGAATCAAGATCTAGGATACCTGCAGACAGGTGCCTGTTTGTGTGGAGACAGTCTGTTTGAAACTGTGTTCCTCAGCGCCCGCTCTTTCTCCCCGTCGCTCCACACGCCTGGGAGTCCCTTTCTTTCTCTCCACAAGCACGTGTGTTGACTTCGTCGCACATGTGCATCTGCACAAGCGTTGAGCTCAGCAGAGCGTGTCTCTTGACACTTGATGTGCGTTGGCTGTGTCTGCCTGCTCCAGTGAAGAGAGAAACGGGAAATCATCTTGGTAGAGGCAACAAAGCAAAAGCGAGGCAGGATCCACATCTGCTCAACAGAGACGGATTCCCTGCGCTGACACAGTTCACAGTTACACGAGAAGCAATCTGAGCGGTCCGTCGACCGGAGACGTGTTTCCCAAGAGGTCGTTTAGCGAGTGAACAGCAGTGTGCGCGACTTTCAGGAGTGTGCCTGGAAAGTGCCAGAATCACCAGGAGCATCTGTGCAAAAGCTGCTGCCTCTGTGACCGCATTGAGGCACGTTCGCGTGTCTGCGAGTATATAGACGGCTCTTTCGCGTTCACTCCGAGGGAAACGGTCCGCTATTGCTTCTGTGCGCACAGACGCGATTCCCTTGTCTCTTGCGAACACAGGGAACTCTGTGCATCCAAATCTACAGGCTAAGGACGCGTCTGCATATGTTTTGGTGAACAATCGAGTGTGCGTGTTCTGACAGCTGCCTCTATGCAGACGTCTCCACAGAGCCACTTCTGAATGCCCCGCAGCCCAGGACTGAATGGATACACTAACAAGTGCACCGGTGTGAGCAACCACATATGCAGAAGGACGTCTTTCATCTCACAGAAGCGCGAACGTCTTGGCGTTCAAGCACATGGCAGAAACAAGGTGTGAACAGATGAGCTGCTGCTATTTTCTCCGTTCGGCATGCTTCGTTGTAGCTCTCTTGCCGGTCGCCGGCTTAGCGGCTTGCTTTGCGCGACTAGCTCTGGGGAGAGAAGGAGATAGCGCCGGAAACCTCGCCTTTTGCCTTCTTCGGCGCTGGAACCTGGTTGCTGCGCCTTCTCTTTGTCCATGTGCACACACACGATTCCTCAGCGAAAACCATGCAGAAACCTTTCCACGAGCACCCAGGGATGTGCACCCAGCACCACGTGCACGCACACGCAGCTAGAGAAAAGCACCTACCTTTTCACACACTGATGCCTAAGCAAACGCGTGGCCACACACACGCACACATCCGCAAGCGCGCCTACTCCCATCTATTGAGGGAAAGACGGACGAGCTCTTTGGTTGCTCTTCACAGGCTTGTCCCTGATCTATAGCTGAGGGCAAACACTTGTGTGCTTGTGGGAGAGCCTGTGTCTTTCCTGGAAGCGTTTGGGAGTTTTGCTCAGACGCGTGTTTCCTCAAGTTCAAGAATCAAGATCTAGGATACCTGCAGACAGGTGCCTGTTTGTGTGGAGACAGTCTGTTTGAAACTGTGTTCCTCAGCGCCCGCTCTTTCTCCCCGTCGCTCCACACGCCTGGGAGTCCCTTTCTTTCTCTCCACAAGCACGTGTGTTGACTTCGTCGCACATGTGCATCTGCACAAGCGTTGAGCTCAGCAGAGCGTGTCTCTTGACACTTGATGTGCGTTGGCTGTGTCTGCCTGCTCCAGTGAAGAGAGAAACGGGAAATCATCTTGGTAGAGGCAACAAAGCAAAAGCGAGGCAGGATTGACATCTGCTCAACAGAGACGGATTCCCTGCGCTGACACAGTTCACAGTTACACGAGAAGCAATCTGAGCGGTCCGTCGACCGGAGACGTGTTTCCCAAGAGGTCGTTTAGCGAGTGAACAGCAGTGTGCGCGACTTTCAGGAGTGTGCCTGGAAAGTGCCAGAATCACCAGGAGCATCTGTGCAAAAGCTGCTGCCTCTGTGACCGCATTGAGGCACGTTCGCGTGTCTGCGAGTATATAGACGGCTCTTTCGCGTTCACTCCGAGGGAAACGGTCCGCTATTGCTTCTGTGCGCACAGACGCGATTCCCTTGTCTCTTGCGAACACAGGGAACTCTGTGCATCCAAATCTACAGGCTAAGGACGCGTCTGCATATGTTTTGGTGAACAATCGAGTGTGCGTGTTCTGACAGCTGCCTCTATGCAGACGTCTCCACAGAGCCACTTCTGAATGCCCCGCAGCCCAGGACTGAATGGATACACTAACAAGTGCACCGGTGTGAGCAACCACATATGCAGAAGGACGTCTTTCATCTCACAGAAGCGCGAACGTCTTGGCGTTCAAGCACATGGCAGAAACAAGGTGTGAACAGATGAGCTGCTGCTATTTTCTCCGTTCGGCATGCTTCGTTGTAGCTCTCTTGCCGGTCGCCGGCTTAGCGGCTTGCTTTGCGCGACTAGCTCTGGGGAGAGAAGGAGATAGCGCCGGAAACCTCGCCTTTTGCCTTCTTCGGCGCTGGAACCTGGTTGCTGCGCCTTCTCTTTGTCCATGTGCACACACACGATTCCTCAGCGAAAACCATGCAGAAACCTTTCCACGAGCACCCAGGGATGTGCACCCAGCACCACGTGCACGCACACGCAGCTAGAGAAAAGCACCTACCTTTTCACACACTGATGCCTAAGCAAACGCGTGGCCACACACACGCACACATCCGCAAGCGCGCCTACTCCCATCTATTGAGGGAAAGACGGACGAGCTCTTTGGTTGCTCTTCACAGGCTTGTCCCTGATCTATAGCTGAGGGCAAACACTTGTGTGCTTGTGGGAGAGCCTGTGTCTTTCCTGGAAGCGTTTGGGAGTTTTGCTCAGACGCGTGTTTCCTCAAGTTCAAGAATCAAGATCTAGGATACCTGCAGACAGGTGCCTGTTTGTGTGGAGACAGTCTGTTTGAAACTGTGTTCCTCAGCGCCCGCTCTTTCTCCCCGTCGCTCCACACGCCTGGGAGTCCCTTTCTTTCTCTCCACAAGCACGTGTGTTGACTTCGTCGCACATGTGCATCTGCACAAGCGTTGAGCTCAGCAGAGCGTGTCTCTTGACACTTGATGTGCGTTGGCTGTGTCTGCCTGCTCCAGTGAAGAGAGAAACGGGAAATCATCTTGGTAGAGGCAACAAAGCAAAAGCGAGGCAGGATTGACATCTGCTCAACAGAGACGGATTCCCTGCGCTGACACAGTTCACAGTTACACGAGAAGCAATCTGAGCGGTCCGTCGACCGGAGACGTGTTTCCCAAGAGGTCGTTTAGCGAGTGAACAGCAGTGTGCGCGACTTTCAGGAGTGTGCCTGGAAAGTGCCAGAATCACCAGGAGCATCTGTGCAAAAGCTGCTGCCTCTGTGACCGCATTGAGGCACGTTCGCGTGTCTGCGAGTATATAGACGGCTCTTTCGCGTTCACTCCGAGGGAAACGGTCCGCTATTGCTTCTGTGCGCACAGACGCGATTCCCTTGTCTCTTGCGAACACAGGGAACTCTGTGCATCCAAATCTACAGGCTAAGGACGCGTCTGCATATGTTTTGGTGAACAATCGAGTGTGCGTGTTCTGACAGCTGCCTCTATGCAGACGTCTCCACAGAGCCACTTCTGAATGCCCCGCAGCCCAGGACTGAATGGATACACTAACAAGTGCACCGGTGTGAGCAACCACATATGCAGAAGGACGTCTTTCATCTCACAGAAGCGCGAACGTCTTGGCGTTCAAGCACATGGCAGAAACAAGGTGTGAACAGATGAGCTGCTGCTATTTTCTCCGTTCGGCATGCTTCGTTGTAGCTCTCTTGCCGGTCGCCGGCTTAGCGGCTTGCTTTGCGCGACTAGCTCTGGGGAGAGAAGGAGATAGCGCCGGAAACCTCGCCTTTTGCCTTCTTCGGCGCTGGAACCTGGTTGCTGCGCCTTCTCTTTGTCCATGTGCACACACACGATTCCTCAGCGAAAACCATGCAGAAACCTTTCCACGAGCACCCAGGGATGTGCACCCAGCACCACGTGCACGCACACGCAGCTAGAGAAAAGCACCTACCTTTTCACACACTGATGCCTAAGCAAACGCGTGGCCACACACACGCACACATCCGCAAGCGCGCCTACTCCCATCTACTGAGGGAAAGACGGACGAGCTCTTTGGTTGCTCTTCACAGGCTTGTCCCTGATCTATAGCTGAGGGCAAACACTTGTGTGCTTGTGGGAGAGCCTGTGTCTTTCCTGGAAGCGTTTGGGAGTTTTGCTCAGACGCGTGTTTCCTCAAGTTCAAGAATCAAGATCTAGGATACCTGCAGACAGGTGCCTGTTTGTGTGGAGACAGTCTGTTTGAAACTGTGTTCCTCAGCGCCCGCTCTTTCTCCCCGTCGCTCCACACGCCTGGGAGTCCCTTTCTTTCTCTCCACAAGCACGTGTGTTGACTTCGTCGCACATGTGCATCTGCACAAGCGTTGAGCTCAGCAGAGCGTGTCTCTTGACACTTGATGTGCGTTGGCTGTGTCTGCCTGCTCCAGTGAAGAGAGAAACGGGAAATCATCTTGGTAGAGGCAACAAAGCAAAAGCGAGGCAGGATTGACATCTGCTCAACAGAGACGGATTCCCTGCGCTGACACAGTTCACAGTTACACGAGAAGCAATCTGAGCGGTCCGTCGACCGGAGACGTGTTTCCCAAGAGGTCGTTTAGCGAGTGAACAGCAGTGTGCGCGACTTTCAGGAGTGTGCCTGGAAAGTGCCAGAATCACCAGGAGCATCTGTGCAAAAGCTGCTGCCTCTGTGACCGCATTGAGGCACGTTCGCGTGTCTGCGAGTATATAGACGGCTCTTTCGCGTTCACTCCGAGGGAAACGGTCCGCTATTGCTTCTGTGCGCACAGACGCGATTCCCTTGTCTCTTGCGAACACAGGGAACTCTGTGCATCCAAATCTACAGGCTAAGGACGCGTCTGCATATGTTTTGGTGAACAATCGAGTGTGCGTGTTCTGACAGCTGCCTCTATGCAGACGTCTCCACAGAGCCACTTCTGAATGCCCCGCAGCCCAGGACTGAATGGATACACTAACAAGTGCACCGGTGTGAGCAACCACATATGCAGAAGGACGTCTTTCATCTCACAGAAGCGCGAACGTCTTGGCGTTCAAGCACATGGCAGAAACAAGGTGTGAACAGATGAGCTGCTGCTATTTTCTCCGTTCGGCATGCTTCGTTGTAGCTCTCTTGCCGGTCGCCGGCTTAGCGGCTTGCTTTGCGCGACTAGCTCTGGGGAGAGAAGGAGATAGCGCCGGAAACCTCGCCTTTTGCCTTCTTCGGCGCTGGAACCTGGTTGCTGCGCCTTCTCTTTGTCCATGTGCACACACACGATTCCTCAGCGAAAACCATGCAGAAACCTTTCCACGAGCACCCAGGGATGTGCACCCAGCACCACGTGCACGCACACGCAGCTAGAGAAAAGCACCTACCTTTTCACACACTGATGCCTAAGCAAACGCGTGGCCACACACACGCACACATCCGCAAGCGCGCCTACTCCCATCTATTGAGGGAAAGACGGACGAGCTCTTTGGTTGCTCTTCACAGGCTTGTCCCTGATCTATAGCTGAGGGCAAACACTTGTGTGCTTGTGGGAGAGCCTGTGTCTTTCCTGGAAGCGTTTGGGAGTTTTGCTCAGACGCGTGTTTCCTCAAGTTCAAGAATCAAGATCTAGGATACCTGCAGACAGGTGCCTGTTTGTGTGGAGACAGTCTGTTTGAAACTGTGTTCCTCAGCGCCCGCTCTTTCTCCCCGTCGCTCCACACGCCTGGGAGTCCCTTTCTTTCTCTCCACAAGCACGTGTGTTGACTTCGTCGCACATGTGCATCTGCACAAGCGTTGAGCTCAGCAGAGCGTGTCTCTTGACACTTGATGTGCGTTGGCTGTGTCTGCCTGCTCCAGTGAAGAGAGAAACGGGAAATCATCTTGGTAGAGGCAACAAAGCAAAAGCGAGGCAGGATTGACATCTGCTCAACAGAGACGGATTCCCTGCGCTGACACAGTTCACAGTTACACGAGAAGCAATCTGAGCGGTCCGTCGACCGGAGACGTGTTTCCCAAGAGGTCGTTTAGCGAGTGAACAGCAGTGTGCGCGACTTTCAGGAGTGTGCCTGGAAAGTGCCAGAATCACCAGGAGCATCTGTGCAAAAGCTGCTGCCTCTGTGACCGCATTGAGGCACGTTCGCGTGTCTGCGAGTATATAGACGGCTCTTTCGCGTTCACTCCGAGGGAAACGGTCCGCTATTGCTTCTGTGCGCACAGACGCGATTCCCTTGTCTCTTGCGAACACAGGGAACTCTGTGCATCCAAATCTACAGGCTAAGGACGCGTCTGCATATGTTTTGGTGAACAATCGAGTGTGCGTGTTCTGACAGCTGCCTCTATGCAGACGTCTCCACAGAGCCACTTCTGAATGCCCCGCAGCCCAGGACTGAATGGATACACTAACAAGTGCACCGGTGTGAGCAACCACATATGCAGAAGGACGTCTTTCATCTCACAGAAGCGCGAACGTCTTGGCGTTCAAGCACATGGCAGAAACAAGGTGTGAACAGATGAGCTGCTGCTATTTTCTCCGTTCGGCATGCTTCGTTGTAGCTCTCTTGCCGGTCGCCGGCTTAGCGGCTTGCTTTGCGCGACTAGCTCTGGGGAGAGAAGGAGATAGCGCCGGAAACCTCGCCTTTTGCCTTCTTCGGCGCTGGAACCTGGTTGCTGCGCCTTCTCTTTGTCCATGTGCACACACACGATTCCTCAGCGAAAACCATGCAGAAACCTTTCCACGAGCACCCAGGGATGTGCACCCAGCACCACGTGCACGCACACGCAGCTAGAGAAAAGCACCTACCTTTTCACACACTGATGCCTAAGCAAACGCGTGGCCACACACACGCACACATCCGCAAGCGCGCCTACTCCCATCTATTGAGAGAAAGACGGACGAGCTCTTTGGTTGCTCTTCACAGGCTTGTCCCTGATCTATAGCTGAGGGCAAACACTTGTGTGCTTGTGGGAGAGCCTGTGTCTTTCCTGGAAGCGTTTGGGAGTTTTGCTCAGACGCGTGTTTCCTCAAGTTCAAGAATCAAGATCTAGGATACCTGCAGACAGGTGCCTGTTTGTGTGGAGACAGTCTGTTTGAAACTGTGTTCCTCAGCGCCCGCTCTTTCTCCCCGTCGCTCCACACGCCTGGGAGTCCCTTTCTTTCTCTCCACAAGCACGTGTGTTGACTTCGTCGCACATGTGCATCTGCACAAGCGTTGAGCTCAGCAGAGCGTGTCTCTTGACACTTGATGTGCGTTGGCTGTGTCTGCCTGCTCCAGTGAAGAGAGAAACGGGAAATCATCTTGGTAGAGGCAACAAAGCAAAAGCGAGGCAGGATTGACATCTGCTCAACAGAGACGGATTCCCTGCGCTGACACAGTTCACAGTTACACGAGAAGCAATCTGAGCGGTCCGTCGACCGGAGACGTGTTTCCCAAGAGGTCATTTAGCGAGTGAACAGCAGTGTGCGCGACTTTCAGGAGTGTGCCTGGAAAGTGCCAGAATCACCAGGAGCATCTGTGCAAAAGCTGCTGCCTCTGTGACCGCATTGAGGCACGTTCGCGTGTCTGCGAGTATATAGACGGCTCTTTCGCGTTCACTCCGAGGGAAACGGTCCGCTATTGCTTCTGTGCGCACAGACGCGATTCCCTTGTCTCTTGCGAACACAGGGAACTCTGTGCATCCAAATCTACAGGCTAAGGACGCGTCTGCATATGTTTTGGTGAACAATCGAGTGTGCGTGTTCTGACAGCTGCCTCTATGCAGACGTCTCCACAGAGCCACTTCTGAATGCCCCGCAGCCCAGGACTGAATGGATACACTAACAAGTGCACCGGTGTGAGCAACCACATATGCAGAAGGACGTCTTTCATCTCACAGAAGCGCGAACGTCTTGGCGTTCAAGCACATGGCAGAAACAAGGTGTGAACAGATGAGCTGCTGCTATTTTCTCCGTTCGGCATGCTTCGTTGTAGCTCTCTTGCCGGTCGCCGGCTTAGCGGCTTGCTTTGCGCGACTAGCTCTGGGGAGAGAAGGAGATAGCGCCGGAAACCTCGCCTTTTGCCTTCTTCGGCGCTGGAACCTGGTTGCTGCGCCTTCTCTTTGTCCATGTGCACACACACGATTCCTCAGCGAAAACCATGCAGAAACCTTTCCACGAGCACCCAGGGATGTGCACCCAGCACCACGTGCACGCACACGCAGCTAGAGAAAAGCACCTACCTTTTCACACACTGATGCCTAAGCAAACGCGTGGCCACACACACGCACACATCCGCAAGCGCGCCTACTCCCATCTATTGAGAGAAAGACGGACGAGCTCTTTGGTTGCTCTTCACAGGCTTGTCCCTGATCTATAGCTGAGGGCAAACACTTGTGTGCTTGTGGGAGAGCCTGTGTCTTTCCTGGAAGCGTTTGGGAGTTTTGCTCAGACGCGTGTTTCCTCAAGTTCAAGAATCAAGATCTAGGATACCTGCAGACAGGTGCCTGTTTGTGTGGAGACAGTCTGTTTGAAACTGTGTTCCTCAGCGCCCGCTCTTTCTCCCCGTCGCTCCACACGCCTGGGAGTCCCTTTCTTTCTCTCCACAAGCACGTGTGTTGACTTCGTCGCACATGTGCATCTGCACAAGCGTTGAGCTCAGCAGAGCGTGTCTCTTGACACTTGATGTGCGTTGGCTGTGTCTGCCTGCTCCAGTGAAGAGAGAAACGGGAAATCATCTTGGTAGAGGCAACAAAGCAAAAGCGAGGCAGGATTGACATCTGCTCAACAGAGACGGATTCCCTGCGCTGACACAGTTCACAGTTACACGAGAAGCAATCTGAGCGGTCCGTCGACCGGAGACGTGTTTCCCAAGAGGTCGTTTAGCGAGTGAACAGCAGTGTGCGCGACTTTCAGGAGTGTGCCTGGAAAGTGCCAGAATCACCAGGAGCATCTGTGCAAAAGCTGCTGCCTCTGTGACCGCATTGAGGCACGTTCGCGTGTCTGCGAGTATATAGACGGCTCTTTCGCGTTCACTCCGAGGGAAACGGTCCGCTATTGCTTCTGTGCGCACAGACGCGATTCCCTTGTCTCTTGCGAACACAGGGAACTCTGTGCATCCAAATCTACAGGCTAAGGACGCGTCTGCATATGTTTTGGTGAACAATCGAGTGTGCGTGTTCTGACAGCTGCCTCTATGCAGACGTCTCCACAGAGCCACTTCTGAATGCCCCGCAGCCCAGGACTGAATGGATACACTAACAAGTGCACCGGTGTGAGCAACCACATATGCAGAAGGACGTCTTTCATCTCACAGAAGCGCGAACGTCTTGGCGTTCAAGCACATGGCAGAAACAAGGTGTGAACAGATGAGCTGCTGCTATTTTCTCCGTTCGGCATGCTTCGTTGTAGCTCTCTTGCCGGTCGCCGGCTTAGCGGCTTGCTTTGCGCGACTAGCTCTGGGGAGAGAAGGAGATAGCGCCGGAAACCTCGCCTTTTGCCTTCTTCGGCGCTGGAACCTGGTTGCTGCGCCTTCTCTTTGTCCATGTGCACACACACGATTCCTCAGCGAAAACCATGCAGAAACCTTTCCACGAGCACCCAGGGATGTGCACCCAGCACCACGTGCACGCACACGCAGCTAGAGAAAAGCACCTACCTTTTCACACACTGATGCCTAAGCAAACGCGTGGCCACACACACGCACACATCCGCAAGCGCGCCTACTCCCATCTATTGAGGGAAAGACGGACGAGCAACGTCCTGACAGGCTTGAGGGGAAAAACGTCCGTTGACGGTTGGCGTACTGCACGCCCGCCTACGGGGCTGCAGGGGAATCCACATTTGGAAGGTACCTGAAGATGTGTGCCTGTTCTTGGAGCTCCGCTAGTAGGGTAGCAAAGACACTCGTAGGCAGTACTGAATGCTGCTCCGTGCTACTTCTCCTCCGCTGGCAAATGCTTCACAGTCGCCCTAGGAAAGACGTTTAACAATCGATCTCCAAGAGGAACGAAACACATGATGCCATAAGGCGAAAGAATAGCAGGGCATCTCTTCACAGGCTTGTCCCTGATCTATAGCTGAGGGCAAACACTTGTGTGCTTGTGGGAGAGCCTGTGTCTTTCCTGGAAGCGTTTGGGAGTTTTGCTCAGACGCGTGTTTCCTCAAGTTCAAGAATCAAGATCTAGGATACCTGCAGACAGGTGCCTGTTTGTGTGGAGACAGTCTGTTTGAAACTGTGTTCCTCAGCGCCCGCTCTTTCTCCCCGTCGCTCCACACGCCTGGGAGTCCCTTTCTTTCTCTCCACAAGCACGTGTGTTGACTTCGTCGCACATGTGCATCTGCACAAGCGTTGAGCTCAGCAGAGCGTGTCTCTTGACACTAGATGTGCGTTGGCTGTGTCTGCCTGCTCCAGTGAAGAGAGAAACGGGAAATCATCTTGGTAGAGGCAACAAAGCAAAAGCGAGGCAGGATTGACATCTGCTCAACAGAGACGGATTCCCTGCGCTGACACAGTTCACAGTTACACGAGAAGCAATCTGAGCGGTCCGTCGACCGGAGACGTGTTTCCCAAGAGGTCGTTTAGCGAGTGAACAGCAGTGTGCGCGACTTTCAGGAGTGTGCCTGGAAAGTGCCAGAATCATCTGTGCATCTGTGCAAAAGCTGCTGCCTCTGTGACCGCATTGAGGCACGTTCGCGTGTCTGCGAGTATATAGACGGCTCTTTCGCGTTCACTCCGAGGGAAACGGTCCGCTATTGCTTCTGTGCGCACAGACGCGATTCCCTTGTCTCTTGCGAACACAGGGAACTCTGTGCATCCAAATCTACAGGCTAAGGACGCGTCTGCATATGTTTTGGTGAACAATCGAGTGTGCGTGTTCTGACAGCTGCCTCTATGCAGACGTCTCCACAGAGCCACTTCTGAATGCCCCGCAGCCCAGGACTGAATGGATACACTAACAAGTGCACCGGTGTGAGCAACCACATATGCAGAAGGACGTCTTTCATCTCACAGAAGCGCGAACGTCTTGGCGTTCAAGCACATGGCAGAAACAAGGTGTGAACAGATGAGCTGCTGCTATTTTCTCCGTTCGGCATGCTTCGTTGTAGCTCTCTTGCCGGTCGCCGGCTTAGCGGCTTGCTTTGCGCGACTAGCTCTGGGGAGAGAAGGAGATAGCGCCGGAAACCTCGCCTTTTGCCTTCTTCGGCGCTGGAACCTGGTTGCTGCGCCTTCTCTTTGTCCATGTGCACACACACGATTCCTCAGCGAAAACCATGCAGAAACCTTTCCACGAGCACCCAGGGATGTGCACCCAGCACCACGTGCACGCACACGCAGCTAGAGAAAAGCACCTACCTTTTCACACACTGATGCCTAAGCAAACGCGTGGCCACACACACGCACACATCCGCAAGCGCGCCTACTCCCATCTATTGAGGGAAAGACGGACGAGCTCTTTGGTTGCTCTTCACAGGCTTGTCCCTGATCTATAGCTGAGGGCAAACACTTGTGTGCTTGTGGGAGAGCCTGTGTCTTTCCTGGAAGCGTTTGGGAGTTTTGCTCAGACGCGTGTTTCCTCAAGTTCAAGAATCAAGATCTAGGATACCTGCAGACAGGTGCCTGTTTGTGTGGAGACAGTCTGTTTGAAACTGTGTTCCTCAGCGCCCGCTCTTTCTCCCCGTCGCTCCACACGCCTGGGAGTCCCTTTCTTTCTCTCCACAAGCACGTGTGTTGACTTCGTCGCACATGTGCATCTGCACAAGCGTTGAGCTCAGCAGAGCGTGTCTCTTGACACTTGATGTGCGTTGGCTGTGTCTGCCTGCTCCAGTGAAGAGAGAAACGGGAAATCATCTTGGTAGAGGCAACAAAGCAAAAGCGAGGCAGGATTGACATCTGCTCAACAGAGACGGATTCCCTGCGCTGACACAGTTCACAGTTACACGAGAAGCAATCTGAGCGGTCCGTCGACCGGAGACGTGTTTCCCAAGAGGTCGTTTAGCGAGTGAACAGCAGTGTGCGCGACTTTCAGGAGTGTGCCTGGAAAGTGCCAGAATCACCAGGAGCATCTGTGCAAAAGCTGCTGCCTCTGTGACCGCATTGAGGCACGTTCGCGTGTCTGCGAGTATATAGACGGCTCTTTCGCGTTCACTCCGAGGGAAACGGTCCGCTATTGCTTCTGTGCGCACAGACGCGATTCCCTTGTCTCTTGCGAACACAGGGAACTCTGTGCATCCAAATCTACAGGCTAAGGACGCGTCTGCATATGTTTTGGTGAACAATCGAGTGTGCGTGTTCTGACAGCTGCCTCTATGCAGACGTCTCCACAGAGCCACTTCTGAATGCCCCGCAGCCCAGGACTGAATGGATACACTAACAAGTGCACCGGTGTGAGCAACCACATATGCAGAAGGACGTCTTTCATCTCACAGAAGCGCGAACGTCTTGGCGTTCAAGCACATGGCAGAAACAAGGTGTGAACAGATGAGCTGCTGCTATTTTCTCCGTTCGGCATGCTTCGTTGTAGCTCTCTTGCCGGTCGCCGGCTTAGCGGCTTGCTTTGCGCGACTAGCTCTGGGGAGAGAAGGAGATAGCGCCGGAAACCTCGCCTTTTGCCTTCTTCGGCGCTGGAACCTGGTTGCTGCGCCTTCTCTTTGTCCATGTGCACACACACGATTCCTCAGCGAAAACCATGCAGAAACCTTTCCACGAGCACCCAGGGATGTGCACCCAGCACCACGTGCACGCACACGCAGCTAGAGAAAAGCACCTACCTTTTCACACACTGATGCCTAAGCAAACGCGTGGCCACACACACGCACACATCCGCAAGCGCGCCTACTCCCATCTATTGAGGGAAAGACGGACGAGCAACGTCCTGACAGGCTTGAGGGGAAAAACGTCCGTTGACGGTTGGCGTACTGCACGCCCGCCTACGGGGCTGCAGGGGAATCCACATTTGGAAGGTACCTGAAGATGTGTGCCTGTTCTTGGAGCTCCGCTAGTAGGGTAGCAAAGACACTCGTAGGCAGTACTGAATGCTGCTCCGTGCTACTTCTCCTCCGCTGGCAAATGCTTCACAGTCGCCCTAGGAAAGACGTTTAACAATCGATCTCCAAGAGGAACGAAACACATGATGCCATAAGGCGAAAGAATAGCAGGGCATCTCTTCACAGGCTTGTCCCTGATCTATAGCTGAGGGCAAACACTTGTGTGCTTGTGGGAGAGCCTGTGTCTTTCCTGGAAGCGTTTGGGAGTTTTGCTCAGACGCGTGTTTCCTCAAGTTCAAGAATCAAGATCTAGGATACCTGCAGACAGGTGCCTGTTTGTGTGGAGACAGTCTGTTTGAAACTGTGTTCCTCAGCGCCCGCTCTTTCTCCCCGTCGCTCCACACGCCTGGGAGTCCCTTTCTTTCTCTCCACAAGCACGTGTGTTGACTTCGTCGCACATGTGCATCTGCACAAGCGTTGAGCTCAGCAGAGCGTGTCTCTTGACACTTGATGTGCGTTGGCTGTGTCTGCCTGCTCCAGTGAAGAGAGAAACGGGAAATCATCTTGGTAGAGGCAACAAAGCAAAAGCGAGGCAGGATCGACATCTGCTCAACAGAGACGGATTCCCTGCGCTGACACAGTTCACAGTTACACGAGAAGCAATCTGAGCGGTCCGTCGACCGGAGACGTGTTTCCCAAGAGGTCGTTTAGCGAGTGAACAGCAGTGTGCGCGACTTTCAGGAGTGTGCCTGGAAAGTGCCAGAATCACCAGGAGCATCTGTGCAAAAGCTGCTGCCTCTGTGACCGCATTGAGGCACGTTCGCGTGTCTGCGAGTATATAGACGGCTCTTTCGCGTTCACTCCGAGGGAAACGGTCCGCTATTGCTTCTGTGCGCACAGACGCGATTCCCTTGTCTCTTGCGAACACAGGGAACTCTGTGCATCCAAATCTACAGGCTAAGGACGCGTCTGCATATGTTTTGGTGAACAATCGAGTGTGCGTGTTCTGACAGCTGCCTCTATGCAGACGTCTCCACAGAGCCACTTCTGAATGCCCCGCAGCCCAGGACTGAATGGATACACTAACAAGTGCACCGGTGTGAGCAACCACATATGCAGAAGGACGTCTTTCATCTCACAGAAGCGCGAACGTCTTGGCGTTCAAGCACATGGCAGAAACAAGGTGTGAACAGATGAGCTGCTGCTATTTTCTCCGTTCGGCATGCTTCGTTGTAGCTCTCTTGCCGGTCGCCGGCTTAGCGGCTTGCTTTGCGCGACTAGCTCTGGGGAGAGAAGGAGATAGCGCCGGAAACCTCGCCTTTTGCCTTCTTCGGCGCTGGAACCTGGTTGCTGCGCCTTCTCTTTGTCCATGTGCACACACACGATTCCTCAGCGAAAACCATGCAGAAACCTTTCCACGAGCACCCAGGGATGTGCACCCAGCACCACGTGCACGCACACGCAGCTAGAGAAAAGCACCTACCTTTTCACACACTGATGCCTAAGCAAACGCGTGGCCACACACACGCACACATCCGCAAGCGCGCCTACTCCCATCTATTGAGGGAAAGACGGACGAGCAACGTCCTGACAGGCTTGAGGGGAAAAACGTCCGTTGACGGTTGGCGTACTGCACGCCCGCCTACGGGGCTGCAGGGGAATCCACATTTGGAAGGTACCTGAAGATGTGTGCCTGTTCTTGGAGCTCCGCTAGTAGGGTAGCAAAGACACTCGTAGGCAGTACTGAATGCTGCTCCGTGCTACTTCTCCTCCGCTGGCAAATGCTTCACAGTCGCCCTAGGAAAGACGTTTAACAATCGATCTCCAAGAGGAACGAAACACATGATGCCATAAGGCGAAAGAATAGCAGGGCATCTCTTCACAGGCTTGTCCCTGATCTATAGCTGAGGGCAAACACTTGTGTGCTTGTGGGAGAGCCTGTGTCTTTCCTGGAAGCGTTTGGGAGTTTTGCTCAGACGCGTGTTTCCTCAAGTTCAAGAATCAAGATCTAGGATACCTGCAGACAGGTGCCTGTTTGTGTGGAGACAGTCTGTTTGAAACTGTGTTCCTCAGCGCCCGCTCTTTCTCTCCGTCGCTCCACACGCCTGGGAGTCCCTTTCTTTCTCTCCACAAGCACGTGTGTTGACTTCGTCGCACATGTGCATCTGCACAAGCGTTGAGCTCAGCAGAGCGTGTCTCTTGACACTTGATGTGCGTTGGCTGTGTCTGCCTGCTCCAGTGAAGAGAGAAACGGGAAATCATCTTGGTAGAGGCAACAAAGCAAAAGCGAGGCAGGATTGACATCTGCTCAACAGAGACGGATTCCCTGCGCTGACACAGTTCACAGTTACACGAGAAGCAATCTGAGCGGTCCGTCGACCGGAGACGTGTTTCCCAAGAGGTCGTTTAGCGAGTGAACAGCAGTGTGCGCGACTTTCAGGAGTGTGCCTGGAAAGTGCCAGAATCACCAGGAGCATCTGTGCAAAAGCTGCTGCCTCTGTGACCGCATTGAGGCACGTTCGCGTGTCTGCGAGTATATAGACGGCTCTTTCGCGTTCACTCCGAGGGAAACGGTCCGCTATTGCTTCTGTGCGTACAGACGCGATTCCCTTGTCTCTTGCGAACACAGGGAACTCTGTGCATCCAAATCTACAGGCTAAGGACGCGTCTGCATATGTTTTGGTGAACAATCGAGTGTGCGTGTTCTGACAGCTGCCTCTATGCAGACGTCTCCACAGAGCCACTTCTGAATGCCCCGCAGCCCAGGACTGAATGGATACACTAACAAGTGCACCGGTGTGAGCAACCACATATGCAGAAGGACGTCTTTCATCTCACAGAAGCGCGAACGTCTTGGCGTTCAAGCACATGGCAGAAACAAGGTGTGAACAGATGAGCTGCTGCTATTTTCTCCGTTCGGCATGCTTCGTTGTAGCTCTCTTGCCGGTCGCCGGCTTAGCGGCTTGCTTTGCGCGACTAGCTCTGGGGAGAGAAGGAGATAGCGCCGGAAACCTCGCCTTTTGCCTTCTTCGGCGCTGGAACCTGGTTGCTGCGCCTTCTCTTTGTCCATGTGCACACACACGATTCCTCAGCGAAAACCATGCAGAAACCTTTCCACGAGCACCCAGGGATGTGCACCCAGCACCACGTGCACGCACACGCAGCTAGAGAAAAGCACCTACCTTTTCACACACTGATGCCTAAGCAAACGCGTGGCCACACACACGCACACATCCGCAAGCGCGCCTACTCCCATCTATTGAGGGAAAGACGGACGAGCAACGTCCTGACAGGCTTGAGGGGAAAAACGTCCGTTGACGGTTGGCGTACTGCACGCCCGCCTACGGGGCTGCAGGGGAATCCACATTTGGAAGGTACCTGAAGATGTGTGCCTGTTCTTGGAGCTCCGCTAGTAGGGTAGCAAAGACACTCGTAGGCAGTACTGAATGCTGCTCCGTGCTACTTCTCCTCCGCTGGCAAATGCTTCACAGTCGCCCGAGGAAAGACGTTTAACAATCGATCTCCAAGAGGAACGAAACACATGATGCCATAAGGCGAAAGAATAGCAGGGCATCTCTTCACAGGCTTGTCCCTGATCTATAGCTGAGGGCAAACACTTGTGTGCTTGTGGGAGAGCCTGTGTCTTTCCTGGAAGCGTTTGGGAGTTTTGCTCAGACGCGTGTTTCCTCAAGTTCAAGAATCAAGATCTAGGATACCTGCAGACAGGTGCCTGTTTGTGTGGAGACAGTCTGTTTGAAACTGTGTTCCTCAGCGCCCGCTCTTTCTCCCCGTCGCTCCACACGCCTGGGAGTCCCTTTCTTTCTCTCCACAAGCACGTGTGTTGACTTCGTCGCACATGTGCATCTGCACAAGCGTTGAGCTCAGCAGAGCGTGTCTCTTGACACTTGATGTGCGTTGGCTGTGTCTGCCTGCTCCAGTGAAGAGAGAAACGGGAAATCATCTTGGTAGAGGCAACAAAGCAAAAGCGAGGCAGGATCGACATCTGCTCAACAGAGACGGATTCCCTGCGCTGACACAGTTCACAGTTACACGAGAAGCAATCTGAGCGGTCCGTCGACCGGAGACGTGTTTCCCAAGAGGTCGTTTAGCGAGTGAACAGCAGTGTGCGCGACTTTCAGGAGTGTGCCTGGAAAGTGCCAGAATCACCAGGAGCATCTGTGCAAAAGCTGCTGCCTCTGTGACCGCATTGAGGCACGTTCGCGTGTCTGCGAGTATATAGACGGCTCTTTCGCGTTCACTCCGAGGGAAACGGTCCGCTATTGCTTCTGTGCGCACAGACGCGATTCCCTTGTCTCTTGCGAACACAGGGAACTCTGTGCATCCAAATCTACAGGCTAAGGACGCGTCTGCATATGTTTTGGTGAACAATCGAGTGTGCGTGTTCTGACAGCTGCCTCTATGCAGACGTCTCCACAGAGCCACTTCTGAATGCCCCGCAGCCCAGGACTGAATGGATACACTAACAAGTGCACCGGTGTGAGCAACCACATATGCAGAAGGACGTCTTTCATCTCACAGAAGCGCGAACGTCTTGGCGTTCAAGCACATGGCAGAAACAAGGTGTGAACAGATGAGCTGCTGCTATTTTCTCCGTTCGGCATGCTTCGTTGTAGCTCTCTTGCCGGTCGCCGGCTTAGCGGCTTGCTTTGCGCGACTAGCTCTGGGGAGAGAAGGAGATAGCGCCGGAAACCTCGCCTTTTGCCTTCTTCGGCGCTGGAACCTGGTTGCTGCGCCTTCTCTTTGTCCATGTGCACACACACGATTCCTCAGCGAAAACCATGCAGAAACCTTTCCACGAGCACCCAGGGATGTGCACCCAGCACCACGTGCACGCACACGCAGCTAGAGAAAAGCACCTACCTTTTCACACACTGATGCCTAAGCAAACGCGTGGCCACACACACGCACACATCCGCAAGCGCGCCTACTCCCATCTATTGAGAGAAAGACGGACGAGCTCTTTGGTTGCTCTTCACAGGCTTGTCCCTGATCTATAGCTGAGGGCAAACACTTGTGTGCTTGTGGGAGAGCCTGTGTCTTTCCTGGAAGCGTTTGGGAGTTTTGCTCAGACGCGTGTTTCCTCAAGTTCAAGAATCAAGATCTAGGATACCTGCAGACAGGTGCCTGTTTGTGTGGAGACAGTCTGTTTGAAACTGTGTTCCTCAGCGCCCGCTCTTTCTCCCCGTCGCTCCACACGCCTGGGAGTCCCTTTCTTTCTCTCCACAAGCACGTGTGTTGACTTCGTCGCACATGTGCATCTGCACAAGCGTTGAGCTCAGCAGAGCGTGTCTCTTGACACTTGATGTGCGTTGGCTGTGTCTGCCTGCTCCAGTGAAGAGAGAAACGGGAAATCATCTTGGTAGAGGCAACAAAGCAAAAGCGAGGCAGGATCGACATCTGCTCAACAGAGACGGATTCCCTGCGCTGACACAGTTCACAGTTACACGAGAAGCAATCTGAGCGGTCCGTCGACCGGAGACGTGTTTCCCAAGAGGTCGTTTAGCGAGTGAACAGCAGTGTGCGCGACTTTCAGGAGTGTGCCTGGAAAGTGCCAGAATCACCAGGAGCATCTGTGCAAAAGCTGCTGCCTCTGTGACCGCATTGAGGCACGTTCGCGTGTCTGCGAGTATATAGACGGCTCTTTCGCGTTCACTCCGAGGGAAACGGTCCGCTATTGCTTCTGTGCGCACAGACGCGATTCCCTTGTCTCTTGCGAACACAGGGAACTCTGTGCATCCAAATCTACAGGCTAAGGACGCGTCTGCATATGTTTTGGTGAACAATCGAGTGTGCGTGTTCTGACAGCTGCCTCTATGCAGACGTCTCCACAGAGCCACTTCTGAATGCCCCGCAGCCCAGGACTGAATGGATACACTAACAAGTGCACCGGTGTGAGCAACCACATATGCAGAAGGACGTCTTTCATCTCACAGAAGCGCGAACGTCTTGGCGTTCAAGCACATGGCAGAAACAAGGTGTGAACAGATGAGCTGCTGCTATTTTCTCCGTTCGGCATGCTTCGTTGTAGCTCTCTTGCCGGTCGCCGGCTTAGCGGCTTGCTTTGCGCGACTAGCTCTGGGGAGAGAAGGAGATAGCGCCGGAAACCTCGCCTTTTGCCTTCTTCGGCGCTGGAACCTGGTTGCTGCGCCTTCTCTTTGTCCATGTGCACACACACGATTCCTCAGCGAAAACCATGCAGAAACCTTTCCACGAGCACCCAGGGATGTGCACCCAGCACCACGTGCACGCACACGCAGCTAGAGAAAAGCACCTACCTTTTCACACACTGATGCCTAAGCAAACGCGTGGCCACACACACGCACACATCCGCAAGCGCGCCTACTCCCATCTATTGAGAGAAAGACGGACGAGCTCTTTGGTTGCTCTTCACAGGCTTGTCCCTGATCTATAGCTGAGGGCAAACACTTGTGTGCTTGTGGGAGAGCCTGTGTCTTTCCTGGAAGCGTTTGGGAGTTTTGCTCAGACGCGTGTTTCCTCAAGTTCAAGAATCAAGATCTAGGATACCTGCAGACAGGTGCCTGTTTGTGTGGAGACAGTCTGTTTGAAACTGTGTTCCTCAGCGCCCGCTCTTTCTCCCCGTCGCTCCACACGCCTGGGAGTCCCTTTCTTTCTCTCCACAAGCACGTGTGTTGACTTCGTCGCACATGTGCATCTGCACAAGCGTTGAGCTCAGCAGAGCGTGTCTCTTGACACTTGATGTGCGTTGGCTGTGTCTGCCTGCTCCAGTGAAGAGAGAAACGGGAAATCATCTTGGTAGAGGCAACAAAGCAAAAGCGAGGCAGGATTGACATCTGCTCAACAGAGACGGATTCCCTGCGCTGACACAGTTCACAGTTACACGAGAAGCAATCTGAGCGGTCCGTCGACCGGAGACGTGTTTCCCAAGAGGTCGTTTAGCGAGTGAACAGCAGTGTGCGCGACTTTCAGGAGTGTGCCTGGAAAGTGCCAGAATCACCAGGAGCATCTGTGCAAAAGCTGCTGCCTCTGTGACCGCATTGAGGCACGTTCCCGTGTCTGCGAGTATATAGACGGCTCTTTCGCGTTCACTCCGAGGGAAACGGTCCGCTATTGCTTCTGTGCGCACAGACGCGATTCCCTTGTCTCTTGCGAACACAGGGAACTCTGTGCATCCAAATCTACAGGCTAAGGACGCGTCTGCATATGTTTTGGTGAACAATCGAGTGTGCGTGTTCTGACAGCTGCCTCTATGCAGACGTCTCCACAGAGCCACTTCTGAATGCCCCGCAGCCCAGGACTGAATGGATACACTAACAAGTGCACCGGTGTGAGCAACCACATATGCAGAAGGACGTCTTTCATCTCACAGAAGCGCGAACGTCTTGGCGTTCAAGCACATGGCAGAAACAAGGTGTGAACAGATGAGCTGCTGCTATTTTCTCCGTTCGGCATGCTTCGTTGTAGCTCTCTTGCCGGTCGCCGGCTTAGCGGCTTGCTTTGCGCGACTAGCTCTGGGGAGAGAAGGAGATAGCGCCGGAAACCTCGCCTTTTGCCTTCTTCGGCGCTGGAACCTGGTTGCTGCGCCTTCTCTTTGTCCATGTGCACACACACGATTCCTCAGCGAAAACCATGCAGAAACCTTTCCACGAGCACCCAGGGATGTGCACCCAGCACCACGTGCACGCACACGCAGCTAGAGAAAAGCACCTACCTTTTCACACACTGATGCCTAAGCAAACGCGTGGCCACACACACGCACACATCCGCAAGCGCGCCTACTCCCATCTATTGAGGGAAAGACGGACGAGCAACGTCCTGACAGGCTTGAGGGGAAAAACGTCCGTTGACGGTTGGCGTACTGCACGCCCGCCTACGGGGCTGCAGGGGAATCCACATTTGGAAGGTACCTGAAGATGTGTGCCTGTTCTTGGAGCTCCGCTAGTAGGGTAGCAAAGACACTCGTAGGCAGTACTGAATGCTGCTCCGTGCTACTTCTCCTCCGCTGGCAAATGCTTCACAGTCGCCCTAGGAAAGACGTTTAACAATCGATCTCCAAGAGGAACGAAACACATGATGCCATAAGGCGAAAGAATAGCAGGGCATCTCTTCACAGGCTTGTCCCTGATCTATAGCTGAGGGCAAACACTTGTGTGCTTGTGGGAGAGCCTGTGTCTTTCCTGGAAGCGTTTGGGAGTTTTGCTCAGACGCGTGTTTCCTCAAGTTCAAGAATCAAGATCTAGGATACCTGCAGACAGGTGCCTGTTTGTGTGGAGACAGTCTGTTTGAAACTGTGTTCCTCAGCGCCCGCTCTTTCTCCCCGTCGCTCCACACGCCTGGGAGTCCCTTTCTTTCTCTCCACAAGCACGTGTGTTGACTTCGTCGCACATGTGCATCTGCACAAGCGTTGAGCTCAGCAGAGCGTGTCTCTTGACACTTGATGTGCGTTGGCTGTGTCTGCCTGCTCCAGTGAAGAGAGAAACGGGAAATCATCTTGGTAGAGGCAACAAAGCAAAAGCGAGGCAGGATTGACATCTGCTCAACAGAGACGGATTCCCTGCGCTGACACAGTTCACAGTTACACGAGAAGCAATCTGAGCGGTCCGTCGACCGGAGACGTGTTTCCCAAGAGGTCGTTTAGCGAGTGAACAGCAGTGTGCGCGACTTTCAGGAGTGTGCCTGGAAAGTGCCAGAATCACCAGGAGCATCTGTGCAAAAGCTGCTGCCTCTGTGACCGCATTGAGGCACGTTCGCGTGTCTGCGAGTATATAGACGGCTCTTTCGCGTTCACTCCGAGGGAAACGGTCCGCTATTGCTTCTGTGCGCACAGACGCGATTCCCTTGTCTCTTGCGAACACAGGGAACTCTGTGCATCCAAATCTACAGGCTAAGGACGCGTCTGCATATGTTTTGGTGAACAATCGAGTGTGCGTGTTCTGACAGCTGCCTCTATGCAGACGTCTCCACAGAGCCACTTCTGAATGCCCCGCAGCCCAGGACTGAATGGATACACTAACAAGTGCACCGGTGTGAGCAACCACATATGCAGAAGGACGTCTTTCATCTCACAGAAGCGCGAACGTCTTGGCGTTCAAGCACATGGCAGAAACAAGGTGTGAACAGATGAGCTGCTGCTATTTTCTCCGTTCGGCATGCTTCGTTGTAGCTCTCTTGCCGGTCGCCGGCTTAGCGGCTTGCTTTGCGCGACTAGCTCTGGGGAGAGAAGGAGATAGCGCCGGAAACCTCGCCTTTTGCCTTCTTCGGCGCTGGAACCTGGTTGCTGCGCCTTCTCTTTGTCCATGTGCACACACACGATTCCTCAGCGAAAACCATGCAGAAACCTTTCCACGAGCACCCAGGGATGTGCACCCAGCACCACGTGCACGCACACGCAGCTAGAGAAAAGCACCTACCTTTTCACACACTGATGCCTAAGCAAACGCGTGGCCACACACACGCACACATCCGCAAGCGCGCCTACTCCCATCTATTGAGGGAAAGACGGACGAGCTCTTTGGTTGCTCTTCACAGGCTTGTCCCTGATCTATAGCTGAGGGCAAACACTTGTGTGCTTGTGGGAGAGCCTGTGTCTTTCCTGGAAGCGTTTGGGAGTTTTGCTCAGACGCGTGTTTCCTCAAGTTCAAGAATCAAGATCTAGGATACCTGCAGACAGGTGCCTGTTTGTGTGGAGACAGTCTGTTTGAAACTGTGTTCCTCAGCGCCCGCTCTTTCTCCCCGTCGCTCCACACGCCTGGGAGTCCCTTTCTTTCTCTCCACAAGCACGTGTGTTGACTTCGTCGCACATGTGCATCTGCACAAGCGTTGAGCTCAGCAGAGCGTGTCTCTTGACACTTGATGTGCGTTGGCTGTGTCTGCCTGCTCCAGTGAAGAGAGAAACGGGAAATCATCTTGGTAGAGGCAACAAAGCAAAAGCGAGGCAGGATTGACATCTGCTCAACAGAGACGGATTCCCTGCGCTGACACAGTTCACAGTTACACGAGAAGCAATCTGAGCGGTCCGTCGACCGGAGACGTGTTTCCCAAGAGGTCGTTTAGCGAGTGAACAGCAGTGTGCGCGACTTTCAGGAGTGTGCCTGGAAAGTGCCAGAATCACCAGGAGCATCTGTGCAAAAGCTGCTGCCTCTGTGACCGCATTGAGGCACGTTCGCGTGTCTGCGAGTATATAGACGGCTCTTTCGCGTTCACTCCGAGGGAAACGGTCCGCTATTGCTTCTGTGCGTACAGACGCGATTCCCTTGTCTCTTGCGAACACAGGGAACTCTGTGCATCCAAATCTACAGGCTAAGGACGCGTCTGCCTATGTTTTGGTGAACAATCGAGTGTGCGTGTTCTGACAGCTGCCTCTATGCAGACGTCTCCACAGAGCCACTTCTGAATGCCCCGCAGCCCAGGACTGAATGGATACACTAACAAGTGCACCGGTGTGAGCAACCACATATGCAGAAGGACGTCTTTCATCTCACAGAAGCGCGAACGTCTTGGCGTTCAAGCACATGGCAGAAACAAGGTGTGAACAGATGAGCTGCTGCTATTTTCTCCGTTCGGCATGCTTCGTTGTAGCTCTCTTGCCGGTCGCCGGCTTAGCGGCTTGCTTTGCGCGACTAGCTCTGGGGAGAGAAGGAGATAGCGCCGGAAACCTCGCCTTTTGCCTTCTTCGGCGCTGGAACCTGGTTGCTGCGCCTTCTCTTTGTCCATGTGCACACACACGATTCCTCAGCGAAAACCATGCAGAAACCTTTCCACGAGCACCCAGGGATGTGCACCCAGCACCACGTGCACGCACACGCAGCTAGAGAAAAGCACCTACCTTTTCACACACTGATGCCTAAGCAAACGCGTGGCCACACACACGCACACATCCGCAAGCGCGCCTACTCCCATCTATTGAGGGAAAGACGGACGAGCAACGTCCTGACAGGCTTGAGGGGAAAAACGTCCGTTGACGGTTGGCGTACTGCACGCCCGCCTACGGGGCTGCAGGGGAATCCACATTTGGAAGGTACCTGAAGATGTGTGCCTGTTCTTGGAGCTCCGCTAGTAGGGTAGCAAAGACACTCGTAGGCAGTACTGAATGCTGCTCCGTGCTACTTCTCCTCCGCTGGCAAATGCTTCACAGTCGCCCTAGGAAAGACGTTTAACAATCGATCTCCAAGAGGAACGAAACACATGATGCCATAAGGCGAAAGAATAGCAGGGCATCTCTTCACAGGCTTGTCCCTGATCTATAGCTGAGGGCAAACACTTGTGTGCTTGTGGGAGAGCCTGTGTCTTTCCTGGAAGCGTTTGGGAGTTTTGCTCAGACGCGTGTTTCCTCAAGTTCAAGAATCAAGATCTAGGATACCTGCAGACAGGTGCCTGTTTGTGTGGAGACAGTCTGTTTGAAACTGTGTTCCTCAGCGCCCGCTCTTTCTCCCCGTCGCTCCACACGCCTGGGAGTCCCTTTCTTTCTCTCCACAAGCACGTGTGTTGACTTCGTCGCACATGTGCATCTGCACAAGCGTTGAGCTCAGCAGAGCGTGTCTCTTGACACTTGATGTGCGTTGGCTGTGTCTGCCTGCTCCAGTGAAGAGAGAAACGGGAAATCATCTTGGTAGAGGCAACAAAGCAAAAGCGAGGCAGGATCGACATCTGCTCAACAGAGACGGATTCCCTGCGCTGACACAGTTCACAGTTACACGAGAAGCAATCTGAGCGGTCCGTCGACCGGAGACGTGTTTCCCAAGAGGTCGTTTAGCGAGTGAACAGCAGTGTGCGCGACTTTCAGGAGTGTGCCTGGAAAGTGCCAGAATCACCAGGAGCATCTGTGCAAAAGCTGCTGCCTCTGTGACCGCATTGAGGCACGTTCGCGTGTCTGCGAGTATATAGACGGCTCTTTCGCGTTCACTCCGAGGGAAACGGTCCGCTATTGCTTCTGTGCGCACAGACGCGATTCCCTTGTCTCTTGCGAACACAGGGAACTCTGTGCATCCAAATCTACAGGCTAAGGACGCGTCTGCATATGTTTTGGTGAACAATCGAGTGTGCGTGTTCTGACAGCTGCCTCTATGCAGACGTCTCCACAGAGCCACTTCTGAATGCCCCGCAGCCCAGGACTGAATGGATACACTAACAAGTGCACCGGTGTGAGCAACCACATATGCAGAAGGACGTCTTTCATCTCACAGAAGCGCGAACGTCTTGGCGTTCAAGCACATGGCAGAAACAAGGTGTGAACAGATGAGCTGCTGCTATTTTCTCCGTTCGGCATGCTTCGTTGTAGCTCTCTTGCCGGTCGCCGGCTTAGCGGCTTGCTTTGCGCGACTAGCTCTGGGGAGAGAAGGAGATAGCGCCGGAAACCTCGCCTTTTGCCTTCTTCGGCGCTGGAACCTGGTTGCTGCGCCTTCTCTTTGTCCATGTGCACACACACGATTCCTCAGCGAAAACCATGCAGAAACCTTTCCACGAGCACCCAGGGATGTGCACCCAGCACCACGTGCACGCACACGCAGCTAGAGAAAAGCACCTACCTTTTCACACACTGATGCCTAAGCAAACGCGTGGCCACACACACGCACACATCCGCAAGCGCGCCTACTCCCATCTATTGAGGGAAAGACGGACGAGCAACGTCCTGACAGGCTTGAGGGGAAAAACGTCCGTTGACGGTTGGCGTACTGCACGCCCGCCTACGGGGCTGCAGGGGAATCCACATTTGGAAGGTACCTGAAGATGTGTGCCTGTTCTTGGAGCTCCGCTAGTAGGGTAGCAAAGACACTCGTAGGCAGTACTGAATGCTGCTCCGTGCTACTTCTCCTCCGCTGGCAAATGCTTCACAGTCGCCCTAGGAAAGACGTTTAACAATCGATCTCCAAGAGGAACGAAACACATGATGCCATAAGGCGAAAGAATAGCAGGGCATCTCTTCACAGGCTTGTCCCTGATCTATAGCTGAGGGCAAACACTTGTGTGCTTGTGGGAGAGCCTGTGTCTTTCCTGGAAGCGTTTGGGAGTTTTGCTCAGACGCGTGTTTCCTCAAGTTCAAGAATCAAGATCTAGGATACCTGCAGACAGGTGCCTGTTTGTGTGGAGACAGTCTGTTTGAAACTGTGTTCCTCAGCGCCCGCTCTTTCTCCCCGTCGCTCCACACGCCTGGGAGTCCCTTTCTTTCTCTCCACAAGCACGTGTGTTGACTTCGTCGCACATGTGCATCTGCACAAGCGTTGAGCTCAGCAGAGCGTGTCTCTTGACACTTGATGTGCGTTGGCTGTGTCTGCCTGCTCCAGTGAAGAGAGAAACGGGAAATCATCTTGGTAGAGGCAACAAAGCAAAAGCGAGGCAGGATCGACATCTGCTCAACAGAGACGGATTCCCTGCGCTGACACAGTTCACAGTTACACGAGAAGCAATCTGAGCGGTCCGTCGACCGGAGACGTGTTTCCCAAGAGGTCGTTTAGCGAGTGAACAGCAGTGTGCGCGACTTTCAGGAGTGTGCCTGGAAAGTGCCAGAATCACCAGGAGCATCTGTGCAAAAGCTGCTGCCTCTGTGACCGCATTGAGGCACGTTCGCGTGTCTGCGAGTATATAGACGGCTCTTTCGCGTTCACTCCGAGGGAAACGGTCCGCTATTGCTTCTGTGCGCACAGACGCGATTCCCTTGTCTCTTGCGAACACAGGGAACTCTGTGCATCCAAATCTACAGGCTAAGGACGCGTCTGCATATGTTTTGGTGAACAATCGAGTGTGCGTGTTCTGACAGCTGCCTCTATGCAGACGTCTCCACAGAGCCACTTCTGAATGCCCCGCAGCCCAGGACTGAATGGATACACTAACAAGTGCACCGGTGTGAGCAACCACATATGCAGAAGGACGTCTTTCATCTCACAGAAGCGCGAACGTCTTGGCGTTCAAGCACATGGCAGAAACAAGGTGTGAACAGATGAGCTGCTGCTATTTTCTCCGTTCGGCATGCTTCGTTGTAGCTCTCTTGCCGGTCGCCGGCTTAGCGGCTTGCTTTGCGCGACTAGCTCTGGGGAGAGAAGGAGATAGCGCCGGAAACCTCGCCTTTTGCCTTCTTCGGCGCTGGAACCTGGTTGCTGCGCCTTCTCTTTGTCCATGTGCACACACACGATTCCTCAGCGAAAACCATGCAGAAACCTTTCCACGAGCACCCAGGGATGTGCACCCAGCACCACGTGCACGCACACGCAGCTAGAGAAAAGCACCTACCTTTTCACACACTGATGCCTAAGCAAACGCGTGGCCACACACACGCACACATCCGCAAGCGCGCCTACTCCCATCTATTGAGGGAAAGACGGACGAGCAACGTCCTGACAGGCTTGAGGGGAAAAACGTCCGTTGACGGTTGGCGTACTGCACGCCCGCCTACGGGGCTGCAGGGGAATCCACATTTGGAAGGTACCTGAAGATGTGTGCCTGTTCTTGGAGCTCCGCTAGTAGGGTAGCAAAGACACTCGTAGGCAGTACTGAATGCTGCTCCGTGCTACTTCTCCTCCGCTGGCAAATGCTTCACAGTCGCCCTAGGAAAGACGTTTAACAATCGATCTCCAAGAGGAACGAAACACATGATGCCATAAGGCGAAAGAATAGCAGGGCATCTCTTCACAGGCTTGTCCCTGATCTATAGCTGAGGGCAAACACTTGTGTGCTTGTGGGAGAGCCTGTGTCTTTCCTGGAAGCGTTTGGGAGTTTTGCTCAGACGCGTGTTTCCTCAAGTTCAAGAATCAAGATCTAGGATACCTGCAGACAGGTGCCTGTTTGTGTGGAGACAGTCTGTTTGAAACTGTGTTCCTCAGCGCCCGCTCTTTCTCCCCGTCGCTCCACACGCCTGGGAGTCCCTTTCTTTCTCTCCACAAGCACGTGTGTTGACTTCGTCGCACATGTGCATCTGCACAAGCGTTGAGCTCAGCAGAGCGTGTCTCTTGACACTTGATGTGCGTTGGCTGTGTCTGCCTGCTCCAGTGAAGAGAGAAACGGGAAATCATCTTGGTAGAGGCAACAAAGCAAAAGCGAGGCAGGATCGACATCTGCTCAACAGAGACGGATTCCCTGCGCTGACACAGTTCACAGTTACACGAGAAGCAATCTGAGCGGTCCGTCGACCGGAGACGTGTTTCCCAAGAGGTCGTTTAGCGAGTGAACAGCAGTGTGCGCGACTTTCAGGAGTGTGCCTGGAAAGTGCCAGAATCACCAGGAGCATCTGTGCAAAAGCTGCTGCCTCTGTGACCGCATTGAGGCACGTTCGCGTGTCTGCGAGTATATAGACGGCTCTTTCGCGTTCACTCCGAGGGAAACGGTCCGCTATTGCTTCTGTGCGCACAGACGCGATTCCCTTGTCTCTTGCGAACACAGGGAACTCTGTGCATCCAAATCTACAGGCTAAGGACGCGTCTGCATATGTTTTGGTGAACAATCGAGTGTGCGTGTTCTGACAGCTGCCTCTATGCAGACGTCTCCACAGAGCCACTTCTGAATGCCCCGCAGCCCAGGACTGAATGGATACACTAACAAGTGCACCGGTGTGAGCAACCACATATGCAGAAGGACGTCTTTCATCTCACAGAAGCGCGAACGTCTTGGCGTTCAAGCACATGGCAGAAACAAGGTGTGAACAGATGAGCTGCTGCTATTTTCTCCGTTCGGCATGCTTCGTTGTAGCTCTCTTGCCGGTCGCCGGCTTAGCGGCTTGCTTTGCGCGACTAGCTCTGGGGAGAGAAGGAGATAGCGCCGGAAACCTCGCCTTTTGCCTTCTTCGGCGCTGGAACCTGGTTGCTGCGCCTTCTCTTTGTCCATGTGCACACACACGATTCCTCAGCGAAAACCATGCAGAAACCTTTCCACGAGCACCCAGGGATGTGCACCCAGCACCACGTGCACGCACACGCAGCTAGAGAAAAGCACCTACCTTTTCACACACTGATGCCTAAGCAAACGCGTGGCCACACACACGCACACATCCGCAAGCGCGCCTACTCCCATCTATTGAGGGAAAGACGGACGAGCAACGTCCTGACAGGCTTGAGGGGAAAAACGTCCGTTGACGGTTGGCGTACTGCACGCCCGCCTACGGGGCTGCAGGGGAATCCACATTTGGAAGGTACCTGAAGATGTGTGCCTGTTCTTGGAGCTCCGCTAGTAGGGTAGCAAAGACACTCGTAGGCAGTACTGAATGCTGCTCCGTGCTACTTCTCCTCCGCTGGCAAATGCTTCACAGTCGCCCTAGGAAAGACGTTTAACAATCGATCTCCAAGAGGAACGAAACACATGATGCCATAAGGCGAAAGAATAGCAGGGCATCTCTTCACAGGCTTGTCCCTGATCTATAGCTGAGGGCAAACACTTGTGTGCTTGTGGGAGAGCCTGTGTCTTTCCTGGAAGCGTTTGGGAGTTTTGCTCAGACGCGTGTTTCCTCAAGTTCAAGAATCAAGATCTAGGATACCTGCAGACAGGTGCCTGTTTGTGTGGAGACAGTCTGTTTGAAACTGTGTTCCTCAGCGCCCGCTCTTTCTCCCCGTCGCTCCACACGCCTGGGAGTCCCTTTCTTTCTCTCCACAAGCACGTGTGTTGACTTCGTCGCACATGTGCATCTGCACAAGCGTTGAGCTCAGCAGAGCGTGTCTCTTGACACTTGATGTGCGTTGGCTGTGTCTGCCTGCTCCAGTGAAGAGAGAAACGGGAAATCATCTTGGTAGAGGCAACAAAGCAAAAGCGAGGCAGGATTGACATCTGCTCAACAGAGACGGATTCCCTGCGCTGACACAGTTCACAGTTACACGAGAAGCAATCTGAGCGGTCCGTCGACCGGAGACGTGTTTCCCAAGAGGTCGTTTAGCGAGTGAACAGCAGTGTGCGCGACTTTCAGGAGTGTGCCTGGAAAGTGCCAGAATCACCAGGAGCATCTGTGCAAAAGCTGCTGCCTCTGTGACCGCATTGAGGCACGTTCGCGTGTCTGCGAGTATATAGACGGCTCTTTCGCGTTCACTCCGAGGGAAACGGTCCGCTATTGCTTCTGTGCGCACAGACGCGATTCCCTTGTCTCTTGCGAACACAGGGAACTCTGTGCATCCAAATCTACAGGCTAAGGACGCGTCTGCATATGTTTTGGTGAACAATCGAGTGTGCGTGTTCTGACAGCTGCCTCTATGCAGACGTCTCCACAGAGCCACTTCTGAATGCCCCGCAGCCCAGGACTGAATGGATACACTAACAAGTGCACCGGTGTGAGCAACCACATATGCAGAAGGACGTCTTTCATCTCACAGAAGCGCGAACGTCTTGGCGTTCAAGCACATGGCAGAAACAAGGTGTGAACAGATGAGCTGCTGCTATTTTCTCCGTTCGGCATGCTTCGTTGTAGCTCTCTTGCCGGTCGCCGGCTTAGCGGCTTGCTTTGCGCGACTAGCTCTGGGGAGAGAAGGAGATAGCGCCGGAAACCTCGCCTTTTGCCTTCTTCGGCGCTGGAACCTGGTTGCTGCGCCTTCTCTTTGTCCATGTGCACACACACGATTCCTCAGCGAAAACCATGCAGAAACCTTTCCACGAGCACCCAGGGATGTGCACCCAGCACCACGTGCACGCACACGCAGCTAGAGAAAAGCACCTACCTTTTCACACACTGATGCCTAAGCAAACGCGTGGCCACACACACGCACACATCCGCAAGCGCGCCTACTCCCATCTATTGAGGGAAAGACGGACGAGCTCTTTGGTTGCTCTTCACAGGCTTGTCCCTGATCTATAGCTGAGGGCAAACACTTGTGTGCTTGTGGGAGAGCCTGTGTCTTTCCTGGAAGCGTTTGGGAGTTTTGCTCAGACGCGTGTTTCCTCAAGTTCAAGAATCAAGATCTAGGATACCTGCAGACAGGTGCCTGTTTGTGTGGAGACAGTCTGTTTGAAACTGTGTTCCTCAGCGCCCGCTCTTTCTCCCCGTCGCTCCACACGCCTGGGAGTCCCTTTCTTTCTCTCCACAAGCACGTGTGTTGACTTCGTCGCACATGTGCATCTGCACAAGCGTTGAGCTCAGCAGAGCGTGTCTCTTGACACTTGATGTGCGTTGGCTGTGTCTGCCTGCTCCAGTGAAGAGAGAAACGGGAAATCATCTTGGTAGAGGCAACAAAGCAAAAGCGAGGCAGGATTGACATCTGCTCAACAGAGACGGATTCCCTGCGCTGACACAGTTCACAGTTACACGAGAAGCAATCTGAGCGGTCCGTCGACCGGAGACGTGTTTCCCAAGAGGTCGTTTAGCGAGTGAACAGCAGTGTGCGCGACTTTCAGGAGTGTGCCTGGAAAGTGCCAGAATCACCAGGAGCATCTGTGCAAAAGCTGCTGCCTCTGTGACCGCATTGAGGCACGTTCGCGTGTCTGCGAGTATATAGACGGCTCTTTCGCGTTCACTCCGAGGGAAACGGTCCGCTATTGCTTCTGTGCGCACAGACGCGATTCCCTTGTCTCTTGCGAACACAGGGAACTCTGTGCATCCAAATCTACAGGCTAAGGACGCGTCTGCATATGTTTTGGTGAACAATCGAGTGTGCGTGTTCTGACAGCTGCCTCTATGCAGACGTCTCCACAGAGCCACTTCTGAATGCCCCGCAGCCCAGGACTGAATGGATACACTAACAAGTGCACCGGTGTGAGCAACCACATATGCAGAAGGACGTCTTTCATCTCACAGAAGCGCGAACGTCTTGGCGTTCAAGCACATGGCAGAAACAAGGTGTGAACAGATGAGCTGCTGCTATTTTCTCCGTTCGGCATGCTTCGTTGTAGCTCTCTTGCCGGTCGCCGGCTTAGCGGCTTGCTTTGCGCGACTAGCTCTGGGGAGAGAAGGAGATAGCGCCGGAAACCTCGCCTTTTGCCTTCTTCGGCGCTGGAACCTGGTTGCTGCGCCTTCTCTTTGTCCATGTGCACACACACGATTCCTCAGCGAAAACCATGCAGAAACCTTTCCACGAGCACCCAGGGATGTGCACCCAGCACCACGTGCACGCACACGCAGCTAGAGAAAAGCACCTACCTTTTCACACACTGATGCCTAAGCAAACGCGTGGCCACACACACGCACACATCCGCAAGCGCGCCTACTCCCATCTATTGAGGGAAAGACGGACGAGCTCTTTGGTTGCTCTTCACAGGCTTGTCCCTGATCTATAGCTGAGGGCAAACACTTGTGTGCTTGTGGGAGAGCCTGTGTCTTTCCTGTAAGCGTTTGGGAGTTTTGCTCAGACGCGTGTTTCCTCAAGTTCAAGAATCAAGATCTAGGATACCTGCAGACAGGTGCCTGTTTGTGTGGAGACAGTCTGTTTGAAACTGTGTTCCTCAGCGCCCGCTCTTTCTCCCCGTCGCTCCACACGCCTGGGAGTCCCTTTCTTTCTCTCCACAAGCACGTGTGTTGACTTCGTCGCACATGTGCATCTGCACAAGCGTTGAGCTCAGCAGAGCGTGTCTCTTGACACTTGATGTGCGTTGGCTGTGTCTGCCTGCTCCAGTGAAGAGAGAAACGGGAAATCATCTTGGTAGAGGCAACAAAGCAAAAGCGAGGCAGGATTGACATCTGCTCAACAGAGACGGATTCCCTGCGCTGACACAGTTCACAGTTACACGAGAAGCAATCTGAGCGGTCCGTCGACCGGAGACGTGTTTCCCAAGAGGTCGTTTAGCGAGTGAACAGCAGTGTGCGCGACTTTCAGGAGTGTGCCTGGAAAGTGCCAGAATCACCAGGAGCATCTGTGCAAAAGCTGCTGCCTCTGTGACCGCATTGAGGCACGTTCCCGTGTCTGCGAGTATATAGACGGCTCTTTCGCGTTCACTCCGAGGGAAACGGTCCGCTATTGCTTCTGTGCGCACAGACGCGATTCCCTTGTCTCTTGCGAACACAGGGAACTCTGTGCATCCAAATCTACAGGCTAAGGACGCGTCTGCATATGTTTTGGTGAACAATCGAGTGTGCGTGTTCTGACAGCTGCCTCTATGCAGACGTCTCCACAGAGCCACTTCTGAATGCCCCGCAGCCCAGGACTGAATGGATACACTAACAAGTGCACCGGTGTGAGCAACCACATATGCAGAAGGACGTCTTTCATCTCACAGAAGCGCGAACGTCTTGGCGTTCAAGCACATGGCAGAAACAAGGTGTGAACAGATGAGCTGCTGCTATTTTCTCCGTTCGGCATGCTTCGTTGTAGCTCTCTTGCCGGTCGCCGGCTTAGCGGCTTGCTTTGCGCGACTAGCTCTGGGGAGAGAAGGAGATAGCGCCGGAAACCTCGCCTTTTGCCTTCTTCGGCGCTGGAACCTGGTTGCTGCGCCTTCTCTTTGTCCATGTGCACACACACGATTCCTCAGCGAAAACCATGCAGAAACCTTTCCACGAGCACCCAGGGATGTGCACCCAGCACCACGTGCACGCACACGCAGCTAGAGAAAAGCACCTACCTTTTCACACACTGATGCCTAAGCAAACGCGTGGCCACACACACGCACACATCCGCAAGCGCGCCTACTCCCATCTATTGAGGGAAAGACGGACGAGCAACGTCCTGACAGGCTTGAGGGGAAAAACGTCCGTTGACGGTTGGCGTACTGCACGCCCGCCTACGGGGCTGCAGGGGAATCCACATTTGGAAGGTACCTGAAGATGTGTGCCTGTTCTTGGAGCTCCGCTAGTAGGGTAGCAAAGACACTCGTAGGCAGTACTGAATGCTGCTCCGTGCTACTTCTCCTCCGCTGGCAAATGCTTCACAGTCGCCCGAGGAAAGACGTTTAACAATCGATCTCCAAGAGGAACGAAACACATGATGCCATAAGGCGAAAGAATAGCAGGGCATCTCTTCACAGGCTTGTCCCTGATCTATAGCTGAGGGCAAACACTTGTGTGCTTGTGGGAGAGCCTGTGTCTTTCCTGGAAGCGTTTGGGAGTTTTGCTCAGACGCGTGTTTCCTCAAGTTCAAGAATCAAGATCTAGGATACCTGCAGACAGGTGCCTGTTTGTGTGGAGACAGTCTGTTTGAAACTGTGTTCCTCAGCGCCCGCTCTTTCTCCCCGTCGCTCCACACGCCTGGGAGTCCCTTTCTTTCTCTCCACAAGCACGTGTGTTGACTTCGTCGCACATGTGCATCTGCACAAGCGTTGAGCTCAGCAGAGCGTGTCTCTTGACACTTGATGTGCGTTGGCTGTGTCTGCCTGCTCCAGTGAAGAGAGAAACGGGAAATCATCTTGGTAGAGGCAACAAAGCAAAAGCGAGGCAGGATTGACATCTGCTCAACAGAGACGGATTCCCTGCGCTGACACAGTTCACAGTTACACGAGAAGCAATCTGAGCGGTCCGTCGACCGGAGACGTGTTTCCCAAGAGGTCGTTTAGCGAGTGAACAGCAGTGTGCGCGACTTTCAGGAGTGTGCCTGGAAAGTGCCAGAATCACCAGGAGCATCTGTGCAAAAGCTGCTGCCTCTGTGACCGCATTGAGGCACGTTCCCGTGTCTGCGAGTATATAGACGGCTCTTTCGCGTTCACTCCGAGGGAAACGGTCCGCTATTGCTTCTGTGCGCACAGACGCGATTCCCTTGTCTCTTGCGAACACAGGGAACTCTGTGCATCCAAATCTACAGGCTAAGGACGCGTCTGCATATGTTTTGGTGAACAATCGAGTGTGCGTGTTCTGACAGCTGCCTCTATGCAGACGTCTCCACAGAGCCACTTCTGAATGCCCCGCAGCCCAGGACTGAATGGATACACTAACAAGTGCACCGGTGTGAGCAACCACATATGCAGAAGGACGTCTTTCATCTCACAGAAGCGCGAACGTCTTGGCGTTCAAGCACATGGCAGAAACAAGGTGTGAACAGATGAGCTGCTGCTATTTTCTCCGTTCGGCATGCTTCGTTGTAGCTCTCTTGCCGGTCGCCGGCTTAGCGGCTTGCTTTGCGCGACTAGCTCTGGGGAGAGAAGGAGATAGCGCCGGAAACCTCGCCTTTTGCCTTCTTCGGCGCTGGAACCTGGTTGCTGCGCCTTCTCTTTGTCCATGTGCACACACACGATTCCTCAGCGAAAACCATGCAGAAACCTTTCCACGAGCACCCAGGGATGTGCACCCAGCACCACGTGCACGCACACGCAGCTAGAGAAAAGCACCTACCTTTTCACACACTGATGCCTAAGCAAACGCGTGGCCACACACACGCACACATCCGCAAGCGCGCCTACTCCCATCTATTGAGGGAAAGACGGACGAGCTCTTTGGTTGCTCTTCACAGGCTTGTCCCTGATCTATAGCTGAGGGCAAACACTTGTGTGCTTGTGGGAGAGCCTGTGTCTTTCCTGGAAGCGTTTGGGAGTTTTGCTCAGACGCGTGTTTCCTCAAGTTCAAGAATCAAGATCTAGGATACCTGCAGACAGGTGCCTGTTTGTGTGGAGACAGTCTGTTTGAAACTGTGTTCCTCAGCGCCCGCTCTTTCTCCCCGTCGCTCCACACGCCTGGGAGTCCCTTTCTTTCTCTCCACAAGCACGTGTGTTGACTTCGTCGCACATGTGCATCTGCACAAGCGTTGAGCTCAGCAGAGCGTGTCTCTTGACACTTGATGTGCGTTGGCTGTGTCTGCCTGCTCCAGTGAAGAGAGAAACGGGAAATCATCTTGGTAGAGGCAACAAAGCAAAAGCGAGGCAGGATTGACATCTGCTCAACAGAGACGGATTCCCTGAGCTGACACAGTTCACAGTTACACGAGAAGCAATCTGAGCGGTCCGTCGACCGGAGACGTGTTTCCCAAGAGGTCGTTTAGCGAGTGAACAGCAGTGTGCGTGACTTTCAGGAGTGTGCCTGGAAAGTGCCAGAATCACCAGGAGCATCTGTGCAAAAGCTGCTGCCTCTGTGACCGCATTGAGGCACGTTCGCGTGTCTGCGAGTATATAGACGGCTCTTTCGCGTTCACTCCGAGGGAAACGGTCCGCTATTGCTTCTGTGCGCACAGACGCGATTCCCTTGTCTCTTGCGAACACAGGGAACTCTGTGCATCCAAATCTACAGGCTAAGGACGCGTCTGCATATGTTTTGGTGAACAATCGAGTGTGCGTGTTCTGACAGCTGCCTCTATGCAGACGTCTCCACAGAGCCACTTCTGAATGCCCCGCAGCCCAGGACTGAATGGATACACTAACAAGTGCACCGGTGTGAGCAACCACATATGCAGAAGGACGTCTTTCATCTCACAGAAGCGCGAACGTCTTGGCGTTCAAGCACATGGCAGAAACAAGGTGTGAACAGATGAGCTGCTGCTATTTTCTCCGTTCGGCATGCTTCGTTGTAGCTCTCTTGCCGGTCGCCGGCTTAGCGGCTTGCTTTGCGCGACTAGCTCTGGGGAGAGAAGGAGATAGCGCCGGAAACCTCGCCTTTTGCCTTCTTCGGCGCTGGAACCTGGTTGCTGCGCCTTCTCTTTGTCCATGTGCACACACACGATTCCTCAGCGAAAACCATGCAGAAACCTTTCCACGAGCACCCAGGGATGTGCACCCAGCACCACGTGCACGCACACGCAGCTAGAGAAAAGCACCTACCTTTTCACACACTGATGCCTAAGCAAACGCGTGGCCACACACACGCACACATCCGCAAGCGCGCCTACTCCCATCTATTGAGGGAAAGACGGACGAGCTCTTTGGTTGCTCTTCACAGGCTTGTCCCTGATCTATAGCTGAGGGCAAACACTTGTGTGCTTGTGGGAGAGCCTGTGTCTTTCCTGGAAGCGTTTGGGAGTTTTGCTCAGACGTGTGTTTCCTCAAGTTCAAGAATCAAGATCTAGGATACCTGCAGACAGGTGCCTGTTTGTGTGGAGACAGTCTGTTTGAAACTGTGTTCCTCAGCGCCCGCTCTTTCTCCCCGTCGCTCCACACGCCTGGGAGTCCCTTTCTTTCTCTCCACAAGCACGTGTGTTGACTTCGTCGCACATGTGCATCTGCACAAGCGTTGAGCTCAGCAGAGCGTGTCTCTTGACACTTGATGTGCGTTGGCTGTGTCTGCCTGCTCCAGTGAAGAGAGAAACGGGAAATCATCTTGGTAGAGGCAACAAAGCAAAAGCGAGGCAGGATTGACATCTGCTCAACAGAGACGGATTCCCTGCGCTGACACAGTTCACAGTTACACGAGAAGCAATCTGAGCGGTCCGTCGACCGGAGACGTGTTTCCCAAGAGGTCGTTTAGCGAGTGAACAGCAGTGTGCGCGACTTTCAGGAGTGTGCCTGGAAAGTGCCAGAATCACCAGGAGCATCTGTGCAAAAGCTGCTGCCTCTGTGACCGCATTGAGGCACGTTCGCGTGTCTGCGAGTATATAGACGGCTCTTTCGCGTTCACTCCGAGGGAAACGGTCCGCTATTGCTTCTGTGCGCACAGACGCGATTCCCTTGTCTCTTGCGAACACAGGGAACTCTGTGCATCCAAATCTACAGGCTAAGGACGCGTCTGCATATGTTTTGGTGAACAATCGAGTGTGCGTGTTCTGACAGCTGCCTCTATGCAGACGTCTCCACAGAGCCACTTCTGAATGCCCCGCAGCCCAGGACTGAATGGATACACTAACAAGTGCACCGGTGTGAGCAACCACATATGCAGAAGGACGTCTTTCATCTCACAGAAGCGCGAACGTCTTGGCGTTCAAGCACATGGCAGAAACAAGGTGTGAACAGATGAGCTGCTGCTATTTTCTCCGTTCGGCATGCTTCGTTGTAGCTCTCTTGCCGGTCGCCGGCTTAGCGGCTTGCTTTGCGCGACTAGCTCTGGGGAGAGAAGGAGATAGCGCCGGAAACCTCGCCTTTTGCCTTCTTCGGCGCTGGAACCTGGTTGCTGCGCCTTCTCTTTGTCCATGTGCACACACACGATTCCTCAGCGAAAACCATGCAGAAACCTTTCCACGAGCACCCAGGGATGTGCACCCAGCACCACGTGCACGCACACGCAGCTAGAGAAAAGCACCTACCTTTTCACACACTGATGCCTAAGCAAACGCGTGGCCACACACACGCACACATCCGCAAGCGCGCCTACTCCCATCTATTGAGGGAAAGACGGACGAGCAACGTCCTGACAGGCTTGAGGGGAAAAACGTCCGTTGACGGTTGGCGTACTGCACGCCCGCCTACGGGGCTGCAGGGGAATCCACATTTGGAAGGTACCTGAAGATGTGTGCCTGTTCTTGGAGCTCCGCTAGTAGGGTAGCAAAGACACTCGTAGGCAGTACTGAATGCTGCTCCGTGCTACTTCTCCTCCGCTGGCAAATGCTTCACAGTCGCCCGAGGAAAAGACGTTTAACAATCGATCTCCAAGAGGAACGAAACACATGATGCCATAAGGCGAAAGAATAGCAGGGCATCTCTTCACAGGCTTGTCCCTGATCTATAGCTGAGGGCAAACACTTGTGTGCTTGTGGGAGAGCCTGTGTCTTTCCTGGAAGCGTTTGGGAGTTTTGCTCAGACGCGTGTTTCCTCAAGTTCAAGAATCAAGATCTAGGATACCTGCAGACAGGTGCCTGTTTGTGTGGAGACAGTCTGTTTGAAACTGTGTTCCTCAGCGCCCGCTCTTTCTCCCCGTCGCTCCACACGCCTGGGAGTCCCTTTCTTTCTCTCCACAAGCACGTGTGTTGACTTCGTCGCACATGTGCATCTGCACAAGCGTTGAGCTCAGCAGAGCGTGTCTCTTGACACTAGATGTGCGTTGACTGTGTCTGCGTGCTCCAGTGAAGAGAGAAACGGGAAATCATCTTGGTAGAGGCAACAAAGCAAAAGCGAGGCAGGATTGACATCTGCTCAACAGAGACGGATTCCCTGCGCTGACACAGTTCACAGTTACACGAGAAGCAATCTGAGCGGTCCGTCGACCGGAGACGTGTTTCCCAAGAGGTCGTTTAGCGAGTGAACAGCAGTGTGCGCGACTTTCAGGAGTGTGCCTGGAAAGTGCCAGAATCACCAGGAGCATCTGTGCAAAAGCTGCTGCCTCTGTGACCGCATTGAGGCACGTTCCCGTGTCTGCGAGTATATAGACGGCTCTTTCGCGTTCACTCCGAGGGAAACGGTCCGCTATTGCTTCTGTGCGTACAGACGCGATTCCCTTGTCTCTTGCGAACACAGGGAACTCTGTGCATCCAAATCTACAGGCTAAGGACGCGTCTGCCTATGTTTTGGTGAACAATCGAGTGTGCGTGTTCTGACAGCTGCCTCTATGCAGACGTCTCCACAGAGCCACTTCTGAATGCCCCGCAGCCCAGGACTGAATGGATACACTAACAAGTGCACCGGTGTGAGCAACCACATATGCAGAAGGACGTCTTTCATCTCACAGAAGCGCGAACGTCTTGGCGTTCAAGCACATGGCAGAAACAAGGTGTGAACAGATGAGCTGCTGCTATTTTCTCCGTTCGGCATGCTTCGTTGTAGCTCTCTTGCCGGTCGCCGGCTTAGCGGCTTGCTTTGCGCGACTAGCTCTGGGGAGAGAAGGAGATAGCGCCGGAAACCTCGCCTTTTGCCTTCTTCGGCGCTGGAACCTGGTTGCTGCGCCTTCTCTTTGTCCATGTGCACACACACGATTCCTCAGCGAAAACCATGCAGAAACCTTTCCACGAGCACCCAGGGATGTGCACCCAGCACCACGTGCACGCACACGCAGCTAGAGAAAAGCACCTACCTTTTCACACACTGATGCCTAAGCAAACGCGTGGCCACACACACGCACACATCCGCAAGCGCGCCTACTCCCATCTATTGAGGGAAAGACGGACGAGCAACGTCCTGACAGGCTTGAGGGGAAAAACGTCCGTTGACGGTTGGCGTACTGCACGCCCGCCTACGGGGCTGCAGGGGAATCCACATTTGGAAGGTACCTGAAGATGTGTGCCTGTTCTTGGAGCTCCGCTAGTAGGGTAGCAAAGACACTCGTAGGCAGTACTGAATGCTGCTCCGTGCTACTTCTCCTCCGCTGGCAAATGCTTCACAGTCGCCCGAGGAAAGACGTTTAACAATCGATCTCCAAGAGGAACGAAACACATGATGCCATAAGGCGAAAGAATAGCAGGGCATCTCTTCACAGGCTTGTCCCTGATCTATAGCTGAGGGCAAACACTTGTGTGCTTGTGGGAGAGCCTGTGTCTTTCCTGGAAGCGTTTGGGAGTTTTGCTCAGACGCGTGTTTCCTCAAGTTCAAGAATCAAGATCTAGGATACCTGCAGACAGGTGCCTGTTTGTGTGGAGACAGTCTGTTTGAAACTGTGTTCCTCAGCGCCCGCTCTTTCTCCCCGTCGCTCCACACGCCTGGGAGTCCCTTTCTTTCTCTCCACAAGCACGTGTGTTGACTTCGTCGCACATGTGCATCTGCACAAGCGTTGAGCTCAGCAGAGCGTGTCTCTTGACACTTGATGTGCGTTGGCTGTGTCTGCCTGCTCCAGTGAAGAGAGAAACGGGAAATCATCTTGGTAGAGGCAACAAAGCAAAAGCGAGGCAGGATCAACATCTGCTCAACAGAGACGGATTCCCTGCGCTGACACAGTTCACAGTTACACGAGAAGCAATCTGAGCGGTCCGTCGACCGGAGACGTGTTTCCCAAGAGGTCGTTTAGCGAGTGAACAGCAGTGTGCGCGACTTTCAGGAGTGTGCCTGGAAAGTGCCAGAATCACCAGGAGCATCTGGCAAAAGCTGCTGCCTCTGTGACCGCATTGAGGCACGTTCCCGTGTCTGCGAGTATATAGACGGCTCTTTCGCGTTCACTCCGAGGGAAACGGTCCGCTATTGCTTCTGTGCGTACAGACGCGATTCCCTTGTCTCTTGCGAACACAGGGAACTCTGTGCATCCAAATCTACAGGCTAAGGACGCGTCTGCCTATGTTTTGGTGAACAATCGAGTGTGCGTGTTCTGACAGCTGCCTCTATGCAGACGTCTCCACAGAGCCACTTCTGAATGCCCCGCAGCCCAGGACTGAATGGATACACTAACAAGTGCACCGGTGTGAGCAACCACATATGCAGAAGGACGTCTTTCATCTCACAGAAGCGCGAACGTCTTGGCGTTCAAGCACATGGCAGAAACAAGGTGTGAACAGATGAGCTGCTGCTATTTTCTCCGTTCGGCATGCTTCGTTGTAGCTCTCTTGCCGGTCGCCGGCTTAGCGGCTTGCTTTGCGCGACTAGCTCTGGGGAGAGAAGGAGATAGCGCCGGAAACCTCGCCTTTTGCCTTCTTCGGCGCTGGAACCTGGTTGCTGCGCCTTCTCTTTGTCCATGTGCACACACACGATTCCTCAGCGAAAACCATGCAGAAACCTTTCCACGAGCACCCAGGGATGTGCACCCAGCACCACGTGCACGCACACGCAGCTAGAGAAAAGCACCTACCTTTTCACACACTGATGCCTAAGCAAACGCGTGGCCACACACACGCACACATCCGCAAGCGCGCCTACTCCCATCTATTGAGGGAAAGACGGACGAGCAAGGTCCTGACAGGCTTGAGGGGAAAAACGTCCGTTGACGGTTGGCGTACTGCACGCCCGCCTACGGGGCTGCAGGGGAATCCACATTTGGAAGGTACCTGAAGATGTGTGCCTGTTCTTGGAGCTCCGCTAGTAGGGTAGCAAAGACACTCGTAGGCAGTACTGAATGCTGCTCCGTGCTACTTCTCCTCCGCTGGCAAATGCTTCACAGTCGCCCGAGGAAAGACGTTTAACAATCGATCTCCAAGAGGAACGAAACACATGATGCCATAAGGCGAAAGAATAGCAGGGCATCTCTTCACAGGCTTGTCCCTGATCTATAGCTGAGGGCAAACACTTGTGTGCTTGTGGGAGAGCCTGTGTCTTTCCTGGAAGCGTTTGGGAGTTTTGCTCAGACGCGTGTTTCCTCAAGTTCAAGAATCAAGATCTAGGATACCTGCAGACAGGTGCCTGTTTGTGTGGAGACAGTCTGTTTGAAACTGTGTTCCTCAGCGCCCGCTCTTTCTCCCCGTCGCTCCACACGCCTGGGAGTCCCTTTCTTTCTCTCCACAAGCACGTGTGTTGACTTCGTCGCACATGTGCATCTGCACAAGCGTTGAGCTCAGCAGAGCGTGTCTCTTGACACTAGATGTGCGTTGACTGTGTCTGCGTGCTCCAGTGAAGAGAGAAACGGGAAATCATCTTGGTAGAGGCAACAAAGCAAAAGCGAGGCAGGATTGACATCTGCTCAACAGAGACGGATTCCCTGCGCTGACACAGTTCACAGTTACACGAGAAGCAATCTGAGCGGTCCGTCGACCGGAGACGTGTTTCCCAAGAGGTCGTTTAGCGAGTGAACAGCAGTGTGCGCGACTTTCAGGAGTGTGCCTGGAAAGTGCCAGAATCACCAGGAGCATCTGTGCAAAAGCTGCTGCCTCTGTGACCGCATTGAGGCACGTTCCCGTGTCTGCGAGTATATAGACGGCTCTTTCGCGTTCACTCCGAGGGAAACGGTCCGCTATTGCTTCTGTGCGTACAGACGCGATTCCCTTGTCTCTTGCGAACACAGGGAACTCTGTGCATCCAAATCTACAGGCTAAGGACGCGTCTGCCTATGTTTTGGTGAACAATCGAGTGTGCGTGTTCTGACAGCTGCCTCTATGCAGACGTCTCCACAGAGCCACTTCTGAATGCCCCGCAGCCCAGGACTGAATGGATACACTAACAAGTGCACCGGTGTGAGCAACCACATATGCAGAAGGACGTCTTTCATCTCACAGAAGCGCGAACGTCTTGGCGTTCAAGCACATGGCAGAAACAAGGTGTGAACAGATGAGCTGCTGCTATTTTCTCCGTTCGGCATGCTTCGTTGTAGCTCTCTTGCCGGTCGCCGGCTTAGCGGCTTGCTTTGCGCGACTAGCTCTGGGGAGAGAAGGAGATAGCGCCGGAAACCTCGCCTTTTGCCTTCTTCGGCGCTGGAACCTGGTTGCTGCGCCTTCTCTTTGTCCATGTGCACACACACGATTCCTCAGCGAAAACCATGCAGAAACCTTTCCACGAGCACCCAGGGATGTGCACCCAGCACCACGTGCACGCACACGCAGCTAGAGAAAAGCACCTACCTTTTCACACACTGATGCCTAAGCAAACGCGTGGCCACACACACGCACACATCCGCAAGCGCGCCTACTCCCATCTATTGAGGGAAAGACGGACGAGCAACGTCCTGACAGGCTTGAGGGGAAAAACGTCCGTTGACGGTTGGCGTACTGCACGCCCGCCTACGGGGCTGCAGGGGAATCCACATTTGGAAGGTACCTGAAGATGTGTGCCTGTTCTTGGAGCTCCGCTAGTAGGGTAGCAAAGACACTCGTAGGCAGTACTGAATGCTGCTCCGTGCTACTTCTCCTCCGCTGGCAAATGCTTCACAGTCGCCCGAGGAAAGACGTTTAACAATCGATCTCCAAGAGGAACGAAACACATGATGCCATAAGGCGAAAGAATAGCAGGGCATCTCTTCACAGGCTTGTCCCTGATCTATAGCTGAGGGCAAACACTTGTGTGCTTGTGGGAGAGCCTGTGTCTTTCCTGGAAGCGTTTGGGAGTTTTGCTCAGACGCGTGTTTCCTCAAGTTCAAGAATCAAGATCTAGGATACCTGCAGACAGGTGCCTGTTTGTGTGGAGACAGTCTGTTTGAAACTGTGTTCCTCAGCGCCCGCTCTTTCTCCCCGTCGCTCCACACGCCTGGGAGTCCCTTTCTTTCTCTCCACAAGCACGTGTGTTGACTTCGTCGCACATGTGCATCTGCACAAGCGTTGAGCTCAGCAGAGCGTGTCTCTTGACACTTGATGTGCGTTGGCTGTGTCTGCGTGCTCCAGTGAAGAGAGAAACGGGAAATCATCTTGGTAGAGGCAACAAAGCAAAAGCGAGGCAGGATCGACATCTGCTCAACAGAGACGGATTCCCTGCGCTGACACAGTTCACAGTTACACGAGAAGCAATCTGAGCGGTCCGTCGACCGGAGACGTGTTTCCCAAGAGGTCGTTTAGCGAGTGAACAGCAGTGTGCGCGACTTTCAGGAGTGTGCCTGGAAAGTGCCAGAATCACCAGGAGCATCTGGCAAAAGCTGCTGCCTCTGTGACCGCATTGAGGCACGTTCCCGTGTCTGCGAGTATATAGACGGCTCTTTCGCGTTCACTCCGAGGGAAACGGTCCGCTATTGCTTCTGTGCGTACAGACGCGATTCCCTTGTCTCTTGCGAACACAGGGAACTCTGTGCATCCAAATCTACAGGCTAAGGACGCGTCTGCCTATGTTTTGGTGAACAATCGAGTGTGCGTGTTCTGACAGCTGCCTCTATGCAGACGTCTCCACAGAGCCACTTCTGAATGCCCCGCAGCCCAGGACTGAATGGATACACTAACAAGTGCACCGGTGTGAGCAACCACATATGCAGAAGGACGTCTTTCATCTCACAGAAGCGCGAACGTCTTGGCGTTCAAGCACATGGCAGAAACAAGGTGTGAACAGATGAGCTGCTGCTATTTTCTCCGTTCGGCATGCTTCGTTGTAGCTCTCTTGCCGGTCGCCGGCTTAGCGGCTTGCTTTGCGCGACTAGCTCTGGGGAGAGAAGGAGATAGCGCCGGAAACCTCGCCTTTTGCCTTCTTCGGCGCTGGAACCTGGTTGCTGCGCCTTCTCTTTGTCCATGTGCACACACACGATTCCTCAGCGAAAACCATGCAGAAACCTTTCCACGAGCACCCAGGGATGTGCACCCAGCACCACGTGCACGCACACGCAGCTAGAGAAAAGCACCTACCTTTTCACACACTGATGCCTAAGCAAACGCGTGGCCACACACACGCACACATCCGCAAGCGCGCCTACTCCCATCTATTGAGGGAAAGACGGACGAGCAACGTCCTGACAGGCTTGAGGGGAAAAACGTCCGTTGACGGTTGGCGTACTGCACGCCCGCCTACGGGGCTGCAGGGGAATCCACATTTGGAAGGTACCTGAAGATGTGTGCCTGTTCTTGGAGCTCCGCTAGTAGGGTAGCAAAGACACTCGTAGGCAGTACTGAATGCTGCTCCGTGCTACTTCTCCTCCGCTGGCAAATGCTTCACAGTCGCCCGAGGAAAGACGTTTAACAATCGATCTCCAAGAGGAACGAAACACATGATGCCATAAGGCGAAAGAATAGCAGGGCATCTCTTCACAGGCTTGTCCCTGATCTATAGCTGAGGGCAAACACTTGTGTGCTTGTGGGAGAGCCTGTGTCTTTCCTGGAAGCGTTTGGGAGTTTTGCTCAGACGCGTGTTTCCTCAAGTTCAAGAATCAAGATCTAGGATACCTGCAGACAGGTGCCTGTTTGTGTGGAGACAGTCTGTTTGAAACTGTGTTCCTCAGCGCCCGCTCTTTCTCCCCGTCGCTCCACACGCCTGGGAGTCCCTTTCTTTCTCTCCACAAGCACGTGTGTTGACTTCGTCGCACATGTGCATCTGCACAAGCGTTGAGCTCAGCAGAGCGTGTCTCTTGACACTTGATGTGCGTTGGCTGTGTCTGCCTGCTCCAGTGAAGAGAGAAACGGGAAATCATCTTGGTAGAGGCAACAAAGCAAAAGCGAGGCAGGATCGACATCTGCTCAACAGAGACGGATTCCCTGCGCTGACACAGTTCACAGTTACACGAGAAGCAATCTGAGCGGTCCGTCGACCGGAGACGTGTTTCCCAAGAGGTCGTTTAGCGAGTGAACAGCAGTGTGCGCGACTTTCAGGAGTGTGCCTGGAAAGTGCCAGAATCACCAGGAGCATCTGGCAAAAGCTGCTGCCTCTGTGACCGCATTGAGGCACGTTCCCGTGTCTGCGAGTATATAGACGGCTCTTTCGCGTTCACTCCGAGGGAAACGGTCCGCTATTGCTTCTGTGCGTACAGACGCGATTCCCTTGTCTCTTGCGAACACAGGGAACTCTGTGCATCCAAATCTACAGGCTAAGGACGCGTCTGCATATGTTTTGGTGAACAATCGAGTGTGCGTGTTCTGACAGCTGCCTCTATGCAGACGTCTCCACAGAGCCACTTCTGAATGCCCCGCAGCCCAGGACTGAATGGATACACTAACAAGTGCACCGGTGTGAGCAACCACATATGCAGAAGGACGTCTTTCATCTCACAGAAGCGCGAACGTCTTGGCGTTCAAGCACATGGCAGAAACAAGGTGTGAACAGATGAGCTGCTGCTATTTTCTCCGTTCGGCATGCTTCGTTGTAGCTCTCTTGCCGGTCGCCGGCTTAGCGGCTTGCTTTGCGCGACTAGCTCTGGGGAGAGAAGGAGATAGCGCCGGAAACCTCGCCTTTTGCCTTCTTCGGCGCTGGAACCTGGTTGCTGCGCCTTCTCTTTGTCCATGTGCACACACACGATTCCTCAGCGAAAACCATGCAGAAACCTTTCCACGAGCACCCAGGGATGTGCACCCAGCACCACGTGCACGCACACGCAGCTAGAGAAAAGCACCTACCTTTTCACACACTGATGCCTAAGCAAACGCGTGGCCACACACACGCACACATCCGCAAGCGCGCCTACTCCCATCTATTGAGGGAAAGACGGACGAGCAACGTCCTGACAGGCTTGAGGGGAAAAACGTCCGTTGACGGTTGGCGTACTGCACGCCCGCCTACGGGGCTGCAGGGGAATCCACATTTGGAAGGTACCTGAAGATGTGTGCCTGTTCTTGGAGCTCCGCTAGTAGGGTAGCAAAGACACTCGTAGGCAGTACTGAATGCTGCTCCGTGCTACTTCTCCTCCGCTGGCAAATGCTTCACAGTCGCCCTAGGAAAGACGTTTAACAATCGATCTCCAAGAGGAACGAAACACATGATGCCATAAGGCGAAAGAATAGCAGGGCATCTCTTCACAGGCTTGTCCCTGATCTATAGCTGAGGGCAAACACTTGTGTGCTTGTGGGAGAGCCTGTGTCTTTCCTGGAAGCGTTTGGGAGTTTTGCTCAGACGCGTGTTTCCTCAAGTTCAAGAATCAAGATCTAGGATACCTGCAGACAGGTGCCTGTTTGTGTGGAGACAGTCTGTTTGAAACTGTGTTCCTCAGCGCCCGCTCTTTCTCCCCGTCGCTCCACACGCCTGGGAGTCCCTTTCTTTCTCTCCACAAGCACGTGTGTTGACTTCGTCGCACATGTGCATCTGCACAAGCGTTGAGCTCAGCAGAGCGTGTCTCTTGACACTTGATGTGCGTTGGCTGTGTCTGCCTGCTCCAGTGAAGAGAGAAACGGGAAATCATCTTGGTAGAGGCAACAAAGCAAAAGCGAGGCAGGATTGACATCTGCTCAACAGAGACGGATTCCCTGCGCTGACACAGTTCACAGTTACACGAGAAGCAATCTGAGCGGTCCGTCGACCGGAGACGTGTTTCCCAAGAGGTCGTTTAGCGAGTGAACAGCAGTGTGCGCGACTTTCAGGAGTGTGCCTGGAAAGTGCCAGAATCACCAGGAGCATCTGTGCAAAAGCTGCTGCCTCTGTGACCGCATTGAGGCACGTTCGCGTGTCTGCGAGTATATAGACGGCTCTTTCGCGTTCACTCCGAGGGAAACGGTCCGCTATTGCTTCTGTGCGCACAGACGCGATTCCCTTGTCTCTTGCGAACACAGGGAACTCTGTGCATCCAAATCTACAGGCTAAGGACGCGTCTGCATATGTTTTGGTGAACAATCGAGTGTGCGTGTTCTGACAGCTGCCTCTATGCAGACGTCTCCACAGAGCCACTTCTGAATGCCCCGCAGCCCAGGACTGAATGGATACACTAACAAGTGCACCGGTGTGAGCAACCACATATGCAGAAGGACGTCTTTCATCTCACAGAAGCGCGAACGTCTTGGCGTTCAAGCACATGGCAGAAACAAGGTGTGAACAGATGAGCTGCTGCTATTTTCTCCGTTCGGCATGCTTCGTTGTAGCTCTCTTGCCGGTCGCCGGCTTAGCGGCTTGCTTTGCGCGACTAGCTCTGGGGAGAGAAGGAGATAGCGCCGGAAACCTCGCCTTTTGCCTTCTTCGGCGCTGGAACCTGGTTGCTGCGCCTTCTCTTTGTCCATGTGCACACACACGATTCCTCAGCGAAAACCATGCAGAAACCTTTCCACGAGCACCCAGGGATGTGCACCCAGCACCACGTGCACGCACACGCAGCTAGAGAAAAGCACCTACCTTTTCACACACTGATGCCTAAGCAAACGCGTGGCCACACACACGCACACATCCGCAAGCGCGCCTACTCCCATCTATTGAGGGAAAGACGGACGAGCAACGTCCTGACAGGCTTGAGGGGAAAAACGTCCGTTGACGGTTGGCGTACTGCACGCCCGCCTACGGGGCTGCAGGGGAATCCACATTTGGAAGGTACCTGAAGATGTGTGCCTGTTCTTGGAGCTCCGCTAGTAGGGTAGCAAAGACACTCGTAGGCAGTACTGAATGCTGCTCCGTGCTACTTCTCCTCCGCTGGCAAATGCTTCACAGTCGCCCGAGGAAAGACGTTTAACAATCGATCTCCAAGAGGAACGAAACACATGATGCCATAAGGCGAAAGAATAGCAGGGCATCTCTTCACAGGCTTGTCCCTGATCTATAGCTGAGGGCAAACACTTGTGTGCTTGTGGGAGAGCCTGTGTCTTTCCTGGAAGCGTTTGGGAGTTTTGCTCAGACGCGTGTTTCCTCAAGTTCAAGAATCAAGATCTAGGATACCTGCAGACAGGTGCCTGTTTGTGTGGAGACAGTCTGTTTGAAACTGTGTTCCTCAGCGCCCGCTCTTTCTCCCCGTCGCTCCACACGCCTGGGAGTCCCTTTCTTTCTCTCCACAAGCACGTGTGTTGACTTCGTCGCACATGTGCATCTGCACAAGCGTTGAGCTCAGCAGAGCGTGTCTCTTGACACTTGATGTGCGTTGGCTGTGTCTGCCTGCTCCAGTGAAGAGAGAAACGGGAAATCATCTTGGTAGAGGCAACAAAGCAAAAGCGAGGCAGGATTGACATCTGCTCAACAGAGACGGATTCCCTGCGCTGACACAGTTCACAGTTACACGAGAAGCAATCTGAGCGGTCCGTCGACCGGAGACGTGTTTCCCAAGAGGTCGTTTAGCGAGTGAACAGCAGTGTGCGCGACTTTCAGGAGTGTGCCTGGAAAGTGCCAGAATCACCAGGAGCATCTGTGCAAAAGCTGCTGCCTCTGTGACCGCATTGAGGCACGTTCGCGTGTCTGCGAGTATATAGACGGCTCTTTCGCGTTCACTCCGAGGGAAACGGTCCGCTATTGCTTCTGTGCGCACAGACGCGATTCCCTTGTCTCTTGCGAACACAGGGAACTCTGTGCATCCAAATCTACAGGCTAAGGACGCGTCTGCATATGTTTTGGTGAACAATCGAGTGTGCGTGTTCTGACAGCTGCCTCTATGCAGACGTCTCCACAGAGCCACTTCTGAATGCCCCGCAGCCCAGGACTGAATGGATACACTAACAAGTGCACCGGTGTGAGCAACCACATATGCAGAAGGACGTCTTTCATCTCACAGAAGCGCGAACGTCTTGGCGTTCAAGCACATGGCAGAAACAAGGTGTGAACAGATGAGCTGCTGCTATTTTCTCCGTTCGGCATGCTTCGTTGTAGCTCTCTTGCCGGTCGCCGGCTTAGCGGCTTGCTTTGCGCGACTAGGTCTGGGGAGAGAAGGAGATAGCGCCGGAAACCTCGCCTTTTGCCTTCTTCGGCGCTGGAACCTGGTTGCTGCGCCTTCTCTTTGTCCATGTGCACACACACGATTCCTCAGCGAAAACCATGCAGAAACCTTTCCACGAGCACCCAGGGATGTGCACCCAGCACCACGTGCACGCACACGCAGCTAGAGAAAAGCACCTACCTTTTCACACACTGATGCCTAAGCAAACGCGTGGCCACACACACGCACACATCCGCAAGCGCGCCTACTCCATCTATTGAGGGAAAGACGGACGAGCTCTTTGGTTGCTCTTCACAGGCTTGTCCCTGATCTATAGCTGAGGGCAAACACTTGTGTGCTTGTGGGAGAGCCTGTGTCTTTCCTGGAAGCGTTTGGGAGTTTTGCTCAGACGCGTGTTTCCTCAAGTTCAAGAATCAAGATCTAGGATACCTGCAGACAGGTGCCTGTTTGTGTGGAGACAGTCTGTTTGAAACTGTGTTCCTCAGCGCCCGCTCTTTCTCCCCGTCGCTCCACACGCCTGGGAGTCCCTTTCTTTCTCTCCACAAGCACGTGTGTTGACTTCGTCGCACATGTGCATCTGCACAAGCGTTGAGCTCAGCAGAGCGTGTCTCTTGACACTTGATGTGCGTTGGCTGTGTCTGCCTGCTCCAGTGAAGAGAGAAACGGGAAATCATCTTGGTAGAGGCAACAAAGCAAAAGCGAGGCAGGATTGACATCTGCTCAACAGAGACGGATTCCCTGCGCTGACACAGTTCACAGTTACACGAGAAGCAATCTGAGCGGTCCGTCGACCGGAGACGTGTTTCCCAAGAGGTCGTTTAGCGAGTGAACAGCAGTGTGCGCGACTTTCAGGAGTGTGCCTGGAAAGTGCCAGAATCACCAGGAGCATCTGTGCAAAAGCTGCTGCCTCTGTGACCGCATTGAGGCACGTTCGCGTGTCTGCGAGTATATAGACGGCTCTTTCGCGTTCACTCCGAGGGAAACGGTCCGCTATTGCTTCTGTGCGCACAGACGCGATTCCCTTGTCTCTTGCGAACACAGGGAACTCTGTGCATCCAAATCTACAGGCTAAGGACGCGTCTGCATATGTTTTGGTGAACAATCGAGTGTGCGTGTTCTGACAGCTGCCTCTATGCAGACGTCTCCACAGAGCCACTTCTGAATGCCCCGCAGCCCAGGACTGAATGGATACACTAACAAGTGCACCGGTGTGAGCAACCACATATGCAGAAGGACGTCTTTCATCTCACAGAAGCGCGAACGTCTTGGCGTTCAAGCACATGGCAGAAACAAGGTGTGAACAGATGAGCTGCTGCTATTTTCTCCGTTCGGCATGCTTCGTTGTAGCTCTCTTGCCGGTCGCCGGCTTAGCGGCTTGCTTTGCGCGACTAGCTCTGGGGAGAGAAGGAGATAGCGCCGGAAACCTCGCCTTTTGCCTTCTTCGGCGCTGGAACCTGGTTGCTGCGCCTTCTCTTTGTCCATGTGCACACACACGATTCCTCAGCGAAAACCATGCAGAAACCTTTCCACGAGCACCCAGGGATGTGCACCCAGCACCACGTGCACGCACACGCAGCTAGAGAAAAGCACCTACCTTTTCACACACTGATGCCTAAGCAAACGCGTGGCCACACACACGCACACATCCGCAAGCGCGCCTACTCCCATCTATTGAGGGAAAGACGGACGAGCTCTTTGGTTGCTCTTCACAGGCTTGTCCCTGATCTATAGCTGAGGGCAAACACTTGTGTGCTTGTGGGAGAGCCTGTGTCTTTCCTGGAAGCGTTTGGGAGTTTTGCTCAGACGCGTGTTTCCTCAAGTTCAAGAATCAAGATCTAGGATACCTGCAGACAGGTGCCTGTTTGTGTGGAGACAGTCTGTTTGAAACTGTGTTCCTCAGCGCCCGCTCTTTCTCCCCGTCGCTCCACACGCCTGGGAGTCCCTTTCTTTCTCTCCACAAGCACGTGTGTTGACTTCGTCGCACATGTGCATCTGCACAAGCGTTGAGCTCAGCAGAGCGTGTCTCTTGACACTTGATGTGCGTTGGCTGTGTCTGCCTGCTCCAGTGAAGAGAGAAACGGGAAATCATCTTGGTAGAGGCAACAAAGCAAAAGCGAGGCAGGATTGACATCTGCTCAACAGAGACGGATTCCCTGCGCTGACACAGTTCACAGTTACACGAGAAGCAATCTGAGCGGTCCGTCGACCGGAGACGTGTTTCCCAAGAGGTCGTTTAGCGAGTGAACAGCAGTGTGCGCGACTTTCAGGAGTGTGCCTGGAAAGTGCCAGAATCACCAGGAGCATCTGTGCAAAAGCTGCTGCCTCTGTGACCGCATTGAGGCACGTTCGCGTGTCTGCGAGTATATAGACGGCTCTTTCGCGTTCACTCCGAGGGAAACGGTCCGCTATTGCTTCTGTGCGCACAGACGCGATTCCCTTGTCTCTTGCGAACACAGGGAACTCTGTGCATCCAAATCTACAGGCTAAGGACGCGTCTGCATATGTTTTGGTGAACAATCGAGTGTGCGTGTTCTGACAGCTGCCTCTATGCAGACGTCTCCACAGAGCCACTTCTGAATGCCCCGCAGCCCAGGACTGAATGGATACACTAACAAGTGCACCGGTGTGAGCAACCACATATGCAGAAGGACGTCTTTCATCTCACAGAAGCGCGAACGTCTTGGCGTTCAAGCACATGGCAGAAACAAGGTGTGAACAGATGAGCTGCTGCTATTTTCTCCGTTCGGCATGCTTCGTTGTAGCTCTCTTGCCGGTCGCCGGCTTAGCGGCTTGCTTTGCGCGACTAGGTCTGGGGAGAGAAGGAGATAGCGCCGGAAACCTCGCCTTTTGCCTTCTTCGGTGCTGGAACCTGGTTGCTGCGCCTTCTCTTTGTCCATGTGCACACAAACGATTCCTCAGCGAAAACCATGCAGAAACCTTTCCACGAGCACCCAGGGATGTGCACCCAGCACCACGTGCACGCACACGCAGCTAGAGAAAAGCACCTACCTTTTCACACACTGATGCCTAAGCAAACGCGTGGCCACACACACGCACACATCCGCAAGCGCGCCTACTCCATCTATTGAGGGAAAGACGGACGAGCTCTTTGGTTGCTCTTCACAGGCTTGTCCCTGATCTATAGCTGAGGGCAAACACTTGTGTGCTTGTGGGAGAGCCTGTGTCTTTCCTGGAAGCGTTTGGGAGTTTTGCTCAGACGCGTGTTTCCTCAAGTTCAAGAATCAAGATCTAGGATACCTGCAGACAGGTGCCTGTTTGTGTGGAGACAGTCTGTTTGAAACTGTGTTCCTCAGCGCCCGCTCTTTCTCCCCGTCGCTCCACACGCCTGGGAGTCCCTTTCTTTCTCTCCACAAGCACGTGTGTTGACTTCGTCGCACATGTGCATCTGCACAAGCGTTGAGCTCAGCAGAGCGTGTCTCTTGACACTAGATGTGCGTTGGCTGTGTCTGCGTGCTCCAGTGAAGAGAGAAACGGGAAATCATCTTGGTAGAGGCAACAAAGCAAAAGCGAGGCAGGATTGACATCTGCTCAACAGAGACGGATTCCCTGCGCTGACACAGTTCACAGTTACACGAGAAGCAATCTGAGCGGTCCGTCGACCGGAGACGTGTTTCCCAAGAGGTCGTTTAGCGAGTGAACAGCAGTGTGCGCGACTTTCAGGAGTGTGCCTGGAAAGTGCCAGAATCACCAGGAGCATCTGTGCAAAAGCTGCTGCCTCTGTGACCGCATTGAGGCACGTTCGCGTGTCTGCGAGTATATAGACGGCTCTTTCGCGTTCACTCCGAGGGAAACGGTCCGCTATTGCTTCTGTGCGCACAGACGCGATTCCCTTGTCTCTTGCGAACACAGGGAACTCTGTGCATCCAAATCTACAGGCTAAGGACGCGTCTGCATATGTTTTGGTGAACAATCGAGTGTGCGTGTTCTGACAGCTGCCTCTATGCAGACGTCTCCACAGAGCCACTTCTGAATGCCCCGCAGCCCAGGACTGAATGGATACACTAACAAGTGCACCGGTGTGAGCAACCACATATGCAGAAGGACGTCTTTCATCTCACAGAAGCGCGAACGTCTTGGCGTTCAAGCACATGGCAGAAACAAGGTGTGAACAGATGAGCTGCTGCTATTTTCTCCGTTCGGCATGCTTCGTTGTAGCTCTCTTGCCGGTCGCCGGCTTAGCGGCTTGCTTTGCGCGACTAGCTCTGGGGAGAGAAGGAGATAGCGCCGGAAACCTCGCCTTTTGCCTTCTTCGGCGCTGGAACCTGGTTGCTGCGCCTTCTCTTTGTCCATGTGCACACACACGATTCCTCAGCGAAAACCATGCAGAAACCTTTCCACGAGCACCCAGGGATGTGCACCCAGCACCACGTGCACGCACACGCAGCTAGAGAAAAGCACCTACCTTTTCACACACTGAAGCCTAAGCAAACGCGTGGCCACACACACGCACACATCCGCAAGCGCGCCTACTCCCATCTATTGAGGGAAAGACGGACGAGCAACGTCCTGACAGGCTTGAGGGGAAAAACGTCCGTTGACGGTTGGCGTACTGCACGCCCGCCTACGGGGCTGCAGGGGAATCCACATTTGGAAGGTACCTGAAGATGTGTGCCTGTTCTTGGAGCTCCGCTAGTAGGGTAGCAAAGACACTCGTAGGCAGTACTGAATGCTGCTCCGTGCTACTTCTCCTCCGCTGGCAAATGCTTCACAGTCGCCCGAGGAAAGACCTTTAACAATCGATCTCCAAGAGGAACGAAACACATGATGCCATAAGGCGAAAGAATAGCAGGGCATCTCTTCACAGGCTTGTCCCTGATCTATAGCTGAGGGCAAACACTTGTGTGCTTGTGGGAGAGCCTGTGTCTTTCCTGGAAGCGTTTGGGAGTTTTGCTCAGACGTGTGTTTCCTCAAGTTCAAGAATCAAGATCTAGGATACCTGCAGACAGGTGCCTGTTTGTGTGGAGACAGTCTGTTTGAAACTGTGTTCCTCAGCGCCCGCTCTTTCTCCCCGTCGCTCCACACGCCTGGGAGTCCCTTTCTTTCTCTCCACAAGCACGTGTGTTGACTTCGTCGCACATGTGCATCTGCACAAGCGTTGAGCTCAGCAGAGCGTGTCTCTTGACACTTGATGTGCGTTGGCTGTGTCTGCCTGCTCCAGTGAAGAGAGAAACGGGAAATCATCTTGGTAGAGGCAACAAAGCAAAAGCGAGGCAGGATTGACATCTGCTCAACAGAGACGGATTCCCTGCGCTGACACAGTTCACAGTTACACGAGAAGCAATCTGAGCGGTCCGTCGACCGGAGACGTGTTTCCCAAGAGGTCGTTTAGCGAGTGAACAGCAGTGTGCGCGACTTTCAGGAGTGTGCCTGGAAAGTGCCAGAATCACCAGGAGCATCTGTGCAAAAGCTGCTGCCTCTGTGACCGCATTGAGGCACGTTCGCGTGTCTGCGAGTATATAGACGGCTCTTTCGCGTTCACTCCGAGGGAAACGGTCCGCTATTGCTTCTGTGCGCACAGACGCGATTCCCTTGTCTCTTGCGAACACAGGGAACTCTGTGCATCCAAATCTACAGGCTAAGGACGCGTCTGCATATGTTTTGGTGAACAATCGAGTGTGCGTGTTCTGACAGCTGCCTCTATGCAGACGTCTCCACAGAGCCACTTCTGAATGCCCCGCAGCCCAGGACTGAATGGATACACTAACAAGTGCACCGGTGTGAGCAACCACATATGCAGAAGGACGTCTTTCATCTCACAGAAGCGCGAACGTCTTGGCGTTCAAGCACATGGCAGAAACAAGGTGTGAACAGATGAGCTGCTGCTATTTTCTCCGTTCGGCATGCTTCGTTGTAGCTCTCTTGCCGGTCGCCGGCTTAGCGGCTTGCTTTGCGCGACTAGCTCTGGGGAGAGAAGGAGATAGCGCCGGAAACCTCGCCTTTTGCCTTCTTCGGCGCTGGAACCTGGTTGCTGCGCCTTCTCTTTGTCCATGTGCACACACACGATTCCTCAGCGAAAACCATGCAGAAACCTTTCCACGAGCACCCAGGGATGTGCACCCAGCACCACGTGCACGCACACGCAGCTAGAGAAAAGCACCTACCTTTTCACACACTGATGCCTAAGCAAACGCGTGGCCACACACACGCACACATCCGCAAGCGCGCCTACTCCCATCTATTGAGGGAAAGACGGACGAGCAACGTCCTGACAGGCTTGAGGGGAAAAACGTCCGTTGACGGTTGGCGTACTGCACGCCCGCCTACGGGGCTGCAGGGGAATCCACATTTGGAAGGTACCTGAAGATGTGTGCCTGTTCTTGGAGCTCCGCTAGTAGGGTAGCAAAGACACTCGTAGGCAGTACTGAATGCTGCTCCGTGCTACTTCTCCTCCGCTGGCAAATGCTTCACAGTCGCCCGAGGAAAGACGTTTAACAATCGATCTCCAAGAGGAACGAAACACATGATGCCATAAGGCGAAAGAATAGCAGGGCATCTCTTCACAGGCTTGTCCCTGATCTATAGCTGAGGGCAAACACTTGTGTGCTTGTGGGAGAGCCTGTGTCTTTCCTGGAAGCGTTTGGGAGTTTTGCTCAGACGCGTGTTTCCTCAAGTTCAAGAATCAAGATCTAGGATACCTGCAGACAGGTGCCTGTTTGTGTGGAGACAGTCTGTTTGAAACTGTGTTCCTCAGCGCCCGCTCTTTCTCCCCGTCGCTCCACACGCCTGGGAGTCCCTTTCTTTCTCTCCACAAGCACGTGTGTTGACTTCGTCGCACATGTGCATCTGCACAAGCGTTGAGCTCAGCAGAGCGTGTCTCTTGACACTTGATGTGCGTTGGCTGTGTCTGCCTGCTCCAGTGAAGAGAGAAACGGGAAATCATCTTGGTAGAGGCAACAAAGCAAAAGCGAGGCAGGATTGACATCTGCTCAACAGAGACGGATTCCCTGCGCTGACACAGTTCACAGTTACACGAGAAGCAATCTGAGCGGTCCGTCGACCGGAGACGTGTTTCCCAAGAGGTCGTTTAGCGAGTGAACAGCAGTGTGCGCGACTTTCAGGAGTGTGCCTGGAAAGTGCCAGAATCACCAGGAGCATCTGTGCAAAAGCTGCTGCCTCTGTGACCGCATTGAGGCACGTTCGCGTGTCTGCGAGTATATAGACGGCTCTTTCGCGTTCACTCCGAGGGAAACGGTCCGCTATTGCTTCTGTGCGCACAGACGCGATTCCCTTGTCTCTTGCGAACACAGGGAACTCTGTGCATCCAAATCTACAGGCTAAGGACGCGTCTGCATATGTTTTGGTGAACAATCGAGTGTGCGTGTTCTGACAGCTGCCTCTATGCAGACGTCTCCACAGAGCCACTTCTGAATGCCCCGCAGCCCAGGACTGAATGGATACACTAACAAGTGCACCGGTGTGAGCAACCACATATGCAGAAGGACGTCTTTCATCTCACAGAAGCGCGAACGTCTTGGCGTTCAAGCACATGGCAGAAACAAGGTGTGAACAGATGAGCTGCTGCTATTTTCTCCGTTCGGCATGCTTCGTTGTAGCTCTCTTGCCGGTCGCCGGCTTAGCGGCTTGCTTTGCGCGACTAGCTCTGGGGAGAGAAGGAGATAGCGCCGGAAACCTCGCCTTTTGCCTTCTTCGGCGCTGGAACCTGGTTGCTGCGCCTTCTCTTTGTCCATGTGCACACACACGATTCCTCAGCGAAAACCATGCAGAAACCTTTCCACGAGCACCCAGGGATGTGCACCCAGCACCACGTGCACGCACACGCAGCTAGAGAAAAGCACCTACCTTTTCACACACTGATGCCTAAGCAAACGCGTGGCCACACACACGCACACATCCGCAAGCGCGCCTACTCCCATCTATTGAGGGAAAGACGGACGAGCTCTTTGGTTGCTCTTCACAGGCTTGTCCCTGATCTATAGCTGAGGGCAAACACTTGTGTGCTTGTGGGAGAGCCTGTGTCTTTCCTGGAAGCGTTTGGGAGTTTTGCTCAGACGCGTGTTTCCTCAAGTTCAAGAATCAAGATCTAGGATACCTGCAGACAGGTGCCTGTTTGTGTGGAGACAGTCTGTTTGAAACTGTGTTCCTCAGCGCCCGCTCTTTCTCCCCGTCGCTCCACACGCCTGGGAGTCCCTTTCTTTCTCTCCACAAGCACGTGTGTTGACTTCGTCGCACATGTGCATCTGCACAAGCGTTGAGCTCAGCAGAGCGTGTCTCTTGACACTAGATGTGCGTTGGCTGTGTCTGCCTGCTCCAGTGAAGAGAGAAACGGGAAATCATCTTGGTAGAGGCAACAAAGCAAAAGCGAGGCAGGATTGACATCTGCTCAACAGAGACGGATTCCCTGCGCTGACACAGTTCACAGTTACACGAGAAGCAATCTGAGCGGTCCGTCGACCGGAGACGTGTTTCCCAAGAGGTCGTTTAGCGAGTGAACAGCAGTGTGCGCGACTTTCAGGAGTGTGCCTGGAAAGTGCCAGAATCACCAGGAGCATCTGTGCAAAAGCTGCTGCCTCTGTGACCGCATTGAGGCACGTTCGCGTGTCTGCGAGTATATAGACGGCTCTTTCGCGTTCACTCCGAGGGAAACGGTCCGCTATTGCTTCTGTGCGCACAGACGCGATTCCCTTGTCTCTTGCGAACACAGGGAACTCTGTGCATCCAAATCTACAGGCTAAGGACGCGTCTGCATATGTTTTGGTGAACAATCGAGTGTGCGTGTTCTGACAGCTGCCTCTATGCAGACGTCTCCACAGAGCCACTTCTGAATGCCCCGCAGCCCAGGACTGAATGGATACACTAACAAGTGCACCGGTGTGAGCAACCACATATGCAGAAGGACGTCTTTCATCTCACAGAAGCGCGAACGTCTTGGCGTTCAAGCACATGGCAGAAACAAGGTGTGAACAGATGAGCTGCTGCTATTTTCTCCGTTCGGCATGCTTCGTTGTAGCTCTCTTGCCGGTCGCCGGCTTAGCGGCTTGCTTTGCGCGACTAGCTCTGGGGAGAGAAGGAGATAGCGCCGGAAACCTCGCCTTTTGCCTTCTTCGGCGCTGGAACCTGGTTGCTGCGCCTTCTCTTTGTCCATGTGCACACACACGATTCCTCAGCGAAAACCATGCAGAAACCTTTCCACGAGCACCCAGGGATGTGCACCCAGCACCACGTGCACGCACACGCAGCTAGAGAAAAGCACCTACCTTTTCACACACTGAAGCCTAAGCAAACGCGTGGCCACACACACGCACACATCCGCAAGCGCGCCTACTCCCATCTATTGAGGGAAAGACGGACGAGCAAGGTCCTGACAGGCTTGAGGGGAAAAACGTCCGTTGACGGTTGGCGTACTGCACGCCCGCCTACGGGGCTGCAGGGGAATCCACATTTGGAAGGTACCTGAAGATGTGTGCCTGTTCTTGGAGCTCCGCTAGTAGGGTAGCAAAGACACTCGTAGGCAGTACTGAATGCTGCTCCGTGCTACTTCTCCTCCGCTGGCAAATGCTTCACAGTCGCCCGAGGAAAGACGTTTAACAATCGATCTCCAAGAGGAACGAAACACATGATGCCATAAGGCGAAAGAATAGCAGGGCATCTCTTCACAGGCTTGTCCCTGATCTATAGCTGAGGGCAAACACTTGTGTGCTTGTGGGAGAGCCTGTGTCTTTCCTGGAAGCGTTTGGGAGTTTTGCTCAGACGCGTGTTTCCTCAAGTTCAAGAATCAAGATCTAGGATACCTGCAGACAGGTGCCTGTTTGTGTGGAGACAGTCTGTTTGAAACTGTGTTCCTCAGCGCCCGCTCTTTCTCCCCGTCGCTCCACACGCCTGGGAGTCCCTTTCTTCCTCTCCACAAGCACGTGTGTTGACTTCGTCGCACATGTGCATCTGCACAAGCGTTGAGCTCAGCAGAGCGTGTCTCTTGACACTTGATGTGCGTTGGCTGTGTCTGCCTGCTCCAGTGAAGAGAGAAACGGGAAATCATCTTGGTAGAGGCAACAAAGCAAAAGCGAGGCAGGATTGACATCTGCTCAACAGAGACGGATTCCCTGCGCTGACACAGTTCACAGTTACACGAGAAGCAATCTGAGCGGTCCGTCGACCGGAGACGTGTTTCCCAAGAGGTCGTTTAGCGAGTGAACAGCAGTGTGCGCGACTTTCAGGAGTGTGCCTGGAAAGTGCCAGAATCACCAGGAGCATCTGTGCAAAAGCTGCTGCCTCTGTGACCGCATTGAGGCACGTTCGCGTGTCTGCGAGTATATAGACGGCTCTTTCGCGTTCACTCCGAGGGAAACGGTCCGCTATTGCTTCTGTGCGCACAGACGCGATTCCCTTGTCTCTTGCGAACACAGGGAACTCTGTGCATCCAAATCTACAGGCTAAGGACGCGTCTGCATATGTTTTGGTGAACAATCGAGTGTGCGTGTTCTGACAGCTGCCTCTATGCAGACGTCTCCACAGAGCCACTTCTGAATGCCCCGCAGCCCAGGACTGAATGGATACACTAACAAGTGCACCGGTGTGAGCAACCACATATGCAGAAGGACGTCTTTCATCTCACAGAAGCGCGAACGTCTTGGCGTTCAAGCACATGGCAGAAACAAGGTGTGAACAGATGAGCTGCTGCTATTTTCTCCGTTCGGCATGCTTCGTTGTAGCTCTCTTGCCGGTCGCCGGCTTAGCGGCTTGCTTTGCGCGACTAGCTCTGGGGAGAGAAGGAGATAGCGCCGGAAACCTCGCCTTTTGCCTTCTTCGGCGCTGGAACCTGGTTGCTGCGCCTTCTCTTTGTCCATGTGCACACACACGATTCCTCAGCGAAAACCATGCAGAAACCTTTCCACGAGCACCCAGGGATGTGCACCCAGCACCACGTGCACGCACACGCAGCTAGAGAAAAGCACCTACCTTTTCACACACTGATGCCTAAGCAAACGCGTGGCCACACACACGCACACATCCGCAAGCGCGCCTACTCCATCTATTGAGGGAAAGACGGACGAGCTCTTTGGTTGCTCTTCACAGGCTTGTCCCTGATCTATAGCTGAGGGCAAACACTTGTGTGCTTGTGGGAGAGCCTGTGTCTTTCCTGGAAGCGTTTGGGAGTTTTGCTCAGACGCGTGTTTCCTCAAGTTCAAGAATCAAGATCTAGGATACCTGCAGACAGGTGCCTGTTTGTGTGGAGACAGTCTGTTTGAAACTGTGTTCCTCAGCGCCCGCTCTTTCTCCCCGTCGCTCCACACGCCTGGGAGTCCCTTTCTTTCTCTCCACAAGCACGTGTGTTGACTTCGTCGCACATGTGCATCTGCACAAGCGTTGAGCTCAGCAGAGCGTGTCTCTTGACACTAGATGTGCGTTGGCTGTGTCTGCGTGCTCCAGTGAAGAGAGAAACGGGAAATCATCTTGGTAGAGGCAACAAAGCAAAAGCGAGGCAGGATTGACATCTGCTCAACAGAGACGGATTCCCTGCACTGACACAGTTCACAGTTACACGAGAAGCAATCTGAGCGGTCCGTCGACCGGAGACGTGTTTCCCAAGAGGTCGTTTAGCGAGTGAACAGCAGTGTGCGCGACTTTCAGGAGTGTGCCTGGAAAGTGCCAGAATCATCTGTGCATCTGTGCAAAAGCTGCTGCCTCTGTGACCGCATTGAGGCACGTTCGCGTGTCTGCGAGTATATAGACGGCTCTTTCGCGTTCACTCCGAGGGAAACGGTCCGCTATTGCTTCTGTGCGCACAGACGCGATTCCCTTGTCTCTTGCGAACACAGGGAACTCTGTGCATCCAAATCTACAGGCTAAGGACGCGTCTGCATATGTTTTGGTGAACAATCGAGTGTGCGTGTTCTGACAGCTGCCTCTATGCAGACGTCTCCACAGAGCCACTTCTGAATGCCCCGCAGCCCAGGACTGAATGGATACACTAACAAGTGCACCGGTGTGAGCAACCACATATGCAGAAGGACGTCTTTCATCTCACAGAAGCGCGAACGTCTTGGCGTTCAAGCACATGGCAGAAACAAGGTGTGAACAGATGAGCTGCTGCTATTTTCTCCGTTCGGCATGCTTCGTTGTAGCTCTCTTGCCGGTCGCCGGCTTAGCGGCTTGCTTTGCGCGACTAGCTCTGGGGAGAGAAGGAGATAGCGCCGGAAACCTCGCCTTTTGCCTTCTTCGGCGCTGGAACCTGGTTGCTGCGCCTTCTCTTTGTCCATGTGCACACACACGATTCCTCAGCGAAAACCATGCAGAAACCTTTCCACGAGCACCCAGGGATGTGCACCCAGCACCACGTGCACGCACACGCAGCTAGAGAAAAGCACCTACCTTTTCACACACTGATGCCTAAGCAAACGCGTGGCCACACACACGCACACATCCGCAAGCGCGCCTACTCCCATCTATTGAGGGAAAGACGGACGAGCAACGTCCTGACAGGCTTGAGGGGAAAAACGTCCGTTGACGGTTGGCGTACTGCACGCCCGCCTACGGGGCTGCAGGGGAATCCACATTTGGAAGGTACCTGAAGATGTGTGCCTGTTCTTGGAGCTCCGCTAGTAGGGTAGCAAAGACACTCGTAGGCAGTACTGAATGCTGCTCCGTGCTACTTCTCCTCCGCTGGCAAATGCTTCACAGTCGCCCTAGGAAAGACGTTTAACAATCGATCTCCAAGAGGAACGAAACACATGATGCCATAAGGCGAAAGAATAGCAGGGCATCTCTTCACAGGCTTGTCCCTGATCTATAGCTGAGGGCAAACACTTGTGTGCTTGTGGGAGAGCCTGTGTCTTTCCTGGAAGCGTTTGGGAGTTTTGCTCAGACGCGTGTTTCCTCAAGTTCAAGAATCAAGATCTAGGATACCTGCAGACAGGTGCCTGTTTGTGTGGAGACAGTCTGTTTGAAACTGTGTTCCTCAGCGCCCGCTCTTTCTCCCCGTCGCTCCACACGCCTGGGAGTCCCTTTCTTTCTCTCCACAAGCACGTGTGTTGACTTCGTCGCACATGTGCATCTGCACAAGCGTTGAGCTCAGCAGAGCGTGTCTCTTGACACTTGATGTGCGTTGGCTGTGTCTGCCTGCTCCAGTGAAGAGAGAAACGGGAAATCATCTTGGTAGAGGCAACAAAGCAAAAGCGAGGCAGGATTGACATCTGCTCAACAGAGACGGATTCCCTGCGCTGACACAGTTCACAGTTACACGAGAAGCAATCTGAGCGGTCCGTCGACCGGAGACGTGTTTCCCAAGAGGTCGTTTAGCGAGTGAACAGCAGTGTGCGCGACTTTCAGGAGTGTGCCTGGAAAGTGCCAGAATCACCAGGAGCATCTGTGCAAAAGCTGCTGCCTCTGTGACCGCATTGAGGCACGTTCGCGTGTCTGCGAGTATATAGACGGCTCTTTCGCGTTCACTCCGAGGGAAACGGTCCGCTATTGCTTCTGTGCGCACAGACGCGATTCCCTTGTCTCTTGCGAACACAGGGAACTCTGTGCATCCAAATCTACAGGCTAAGGACGCGTCTGCATATGTTTTGGTGAACAATCGAGTGTGCGTGTTCTGACAGCTGCCTCTATGCAGACGTCTCCACAGAGCCACTTCTGAATGCCCCGCAGCCCAGGACTGAATGGATACACTAACAAGTGCACCGGTGTGAGCAACCACATATGCAGAAGGACGTCTTTCATCTCACAGAAGCGCGAACGTCTTGGCGTTCAAGCACATGGCAGAAACAAGGTGTGAACAGATGAGCTGCTGCTATTTTCTCCGTTCGGCATGCTTCGTTGTAGCTCTCTTGCCGGTCGCCGGCTTAGCGGCTTGCTTTGCGCGACTAGCTCTGGGGAGAGAAGGAGATAGCGCCGGAAACCTCGCCTTTTGCCTTCTTCGGCGCTGGAACCTGGTTGCTGCGCCTTCTCTTTGTCCATGTGCACACACACGATTCCTCAGCGAAAACCATGCAGAAACCTTTCCACGAGCACCCAGGGATGTGCACCCAGCACCACGTGCACGCACACGCAGCTAGAGAAAAGCACCTACCTTTTCACACACTGATGCCTAAGCAAACGCGTGGCCACACACACGCACACATCCGCAAGCGCGCCTACTCCCATCTATTGAGGGAAAGACGGACGAGCTCTTTGGTTGCTCTTCACAGGCTTGTCCCTGATCTATAGCTGAGGGCAAACACTTGTGTGCTTGTGGGAGAGCCTGTGTCTTTCCTGGAAGCGTTTGGGAGTTTTGCTCAGACGCGTGTTTCCTCAAGTTCAAGAATCAAGATCTAGGATACCTGCAGACAGGTGCCTGTTTGTGTGGAGACAGTCTGTTTGAAACTGTGTTCCTCAGCGCCCGCTCTTTCTCCCCGTCGCTCCACACGCCTGGGAGTCCCTTTCTTTCTCTCCACAAGCACGTGTGTTGACTTCGTCGCACATGTGCATCTGCACAAGCGTTGAGCTCAGCAGAGCGTGTCTCTTGACACTTGATGTGCGTTGGCTGTGTCTGCCTGCTCCAGTGAAGAGAGAAACGGGAAATCATCTTGGTAGAGGCAACAAAGCAAAAGCGAGGCAGGATTGACATCTGCTCAACAGAGACGGATTCCCTGCGCTGACACAGTTCACAGTTACACGAGAAGCAATCTGAGCGGTCCGTCGACCGGAGACGTGTTTCCCAAGAGGTCGTTTAGCGAGTGAACAGCAGTGTGCGCGACTTTCAGGAGTGTGCCTGGAAAGTGCCAGAATCACCAGGAGCATCTGTGCAAAAGCTGCTGCCTCTGTGACCGCATTGAGGCACGTTCGCGTGTCTGCGAGTATATAGACGGCTCTTTCGCGTTCACTCCGAGGGAAACGGTCCGCTATTGCTTCTGTGCGCACAGACGCGATTCCCTTGTCTCTTGCGAACACAGGGAACTCTGTGCATCCAAATCTACAGGCTAAGGACGCGTCTGCATATGTTTTGGTGAACAATCGAGTGTGCGTGTTCTGACAGCTGCCTCTATGCAGACGTCTCCACAGAGCCACTTCTGAATGCCCCGCAGCCCAGGACTGAATGGATACACTAACAAGTGCACCGGTGTGAGCAACCACATATGCAGAAGGACGTCTTTCATCTCACAGAAGCGCGAACGTCTTGGCGTTCAAGCACATGGCAGAAACAAGGTGTGAACAGATGAGCTGCTGCTATTTTCTCCGTTCGGCATGCTTCGTTGTAGCTCTCTTGCCGGTCGCCGGCTTAGCGGCTTGCTTTGCGCGACTAGCTCTGGGGAGAGAAGGAGATAGCGCCGGAAACCTCGCCTTTTGCCTTCTTCGGCGCTGGAACCTGGTTGCTGCGCCTTCTCTTTGTCCATGTGCACACACACGATTCCTCAGCGAAAACCATGCAGAAACCTTTCCACGAGCACCCAGGGATGTGCACCCAGCACCACGTGCACGCACACGCAGCTAGAGAAAAGCACCTACCTTTTCACACACTGATGCCTAAGCAAACGCGTGGCCACACACACGCACACATCCGCAAGCGCGCCTACTCCCATCTATTGAGGGAAAGACGGACGAGCAACGTCCTGACAGGCTTGAGGGGAAAAACGTCCGTTGACGGTTGGCGTACTGCACGCCCGCCTACGGGGCTGCAGGGGAATCCACATTTGGAAGGTACCTGAAGATGTGTGCCTGTTCTTGGAGCTCCGCTAGTAGGGTAGCAAAGACACTCGTAGGCAGTACTGAATGCTGCTCCGTGCTACTTCTCCTCCGCTGGCAAATGCTTCACAGTCGCCCTAGGAAAGACGTTTAACAATCGATCTCCAAGAGGAACGAAACACATGATGCCATAAGGCGAAAGAATAGCAGGGCATCTCTTCACAGGCTTGTCCCTGATCTATAGCTGAGGGCAAACACTTGTGTGCTTGTGGGAGAGCCTGTGTCTTTCCTGGAAGCGTTTGGGAGTTTTGCTCAGACGCGTGTTTCCTCAAGTTCAAGAATCAAGATCTAGGATACCTGCAGACAGGTGCCTGTTTGTGTGGAGACAGTCTGTTTGAAACTGTGTTCCTCAGCGCCCGCTCTTTCTCCCCGTCGCTCCACACGCCTGGGAGTCCCTTTCTTTCTCTCCACAAGCACGTGTGTTGACTTCGTCGCACATGTGCATCTGCACAAGCGTTGAGCTCAGCAGAGCGTGTCTCTTGACACTTGATGTGCGTTGGCTGTGTCTGCCTGCTCCAGTGAAGAGAGAAACGGGAAATCATCTTGGTAGAGGCAACAAAGCAAAAGCGAGGCAGGATTGACATCTGCTCAACAGAGACGGATTCCCTGCGCTGACACAGTTCACAGTTACACGAGAAGCAATCTGAGCGGTCCGTCGACCGGAGACGTGTTTCCCAAGAGGTCGTTTAGCGAGTGAACAGCAGTGTGCGCGACTTTCAGGAGTGTGCCTGGAAAGTGCCAGAATCACCAGGAGCATCTGTGCAAAAGCTGCCGCCTCTGTGACCGCATTGAGGCACGTTCCCGTGTCTGCGAGTATATAGACGGCTCTTTCGCGTTCACTCCGAGGGAAACGGTCCGCTATTGCTTCTGTGCGTACAGACGCGATTCCCTTGTCTCTTGCGAACACAGGGAACTCTGTGCATCCAAATCTACAGGCTAAGGACGCGTCTGCATATGTTTTGGTGAACAATCGAGTGTGCGTGTTCTGACAGCTGCCTCTATGCAGACGTCTCCACAGAGCCACTTCTGAATGCCCCGCAGCCCAGGACTGAATGGATACACTAACAAGTGCACCGGTGTGAGCAACCACATATGCAGAAGGACGTCTTTCATCTCACAGAAGCGCGAACGTCTTGGCGTTCAAGCACATGGCAGAAACAAGGTGTGAACAGATGAGCTGCTGCTATTTTCTCCGTTCGGCATGCTTCGTTGTAGCTCTCTTGCCGGTCGCCGGCTTAGCGGCTTGCTTTGCGCGACTAGCTCTGGGGAGAGAAGGAGATAGCGCCGGAAACCTCGCCTTTTGCCTTCTTCGGCGCTGGAACCTGGTTGCTGCGCCTTCTCTTTGTCCATGTGCACACACACGATTCCTCAGCGAAAACCATGCAGAAACCTTTCCACGAGCACCCAGGGATGTGCACCCAGCACCACGTGCACGCACACGCAGCTAGAGAAAAGCACCTACCTTTTCACACACTGATGCCTAAGCAAACGCGTGGCCACACACACGCACACATCCGCAAGCGCGCCTACTCCCATCTATTGAGGGAAAGACGGACGAGCAACGTCCTGACAGGCTTGAGGGGAAAAACGTCCGTTGACGGTTGGCGTACTGCACGCCCGCCTACGGGGCTGCAGGGGAATCCACATTTGGAAGGTACCTGAAGATGTGTGCCTGTTCTTGGAGCTCCGCTAGTAGGGTAGCAAAGACACTCGTAGGCAGTACTGAATGCTGCTCCGTGCTACTTCTCCTCCGCTGGCAAATGCTTCACAGTCGCCCTAGGAAAGACGTTTAACAATCGATCTCCAAGAGGAACGAAACACATGATGCCATAAGGCGAAAGAATAGCAGGGCATCTCTTCACAGGCTTGTCCCTGATCTATAGCTGAGGGCAAACACTTGTGTGCTTGTGGGAGAGCCTGTGTCTTTCCTGGAAGCGTTTGGGAGTTTTGCTCAGACGCGTGTTTCCTCAAGTTCAAGAATCAAGATCTAGGATACCTGCAGACAGGTGCCTGTTTGTGTGGAGACAGTCTGTTTGAAACTGTGTTCCTCAGCGCCCGCTCTTTCTCCCCGTCGCTCCACACGCCTGGGAGTCCCTTTCTTTCTCTCCACAAGCACGTGTGTTGACTTCGTCGCACATGTGCATCTGCACAAGCGTTGAGCTCAGCAGAGCGTGTCTCTTGACACTTGATGTGCGTTGGCTGTGTCTGCCTGCTCCAGTGAAGAGAGAAACGGGAAATCATCTTGGTAGAGGCAACAAAGCAAAAGCGAGGCAGGATCGACATCTGCTCAACAGAGACGGATTCCCTGCGCTGACACAGTTCACAGTTACACGAGAAGCAATCTGAGCGGTCCGTCGACCGCAGACGTGTTTCCCAAGAGGTCGTTTAGCGAGTGAACAGCAGTGTGCGCGACTTTCAGGAGTGTGCCTGGAAAGTGCCAGAATCACCAGGAGCATCTGTGCAAAAGCTGCCGCCTCTGTGACCGCATTGAGGCACGTTCCCGTGTCTGCGAGTATATAGACGGCTCTTTCGCGTTCACTCCGAGGGAAACGGTCCGCTATTGCTTCTGTGCGTACAGACGCGATTCCCTTGTCTCTTGCGAACACAGGGAACTCTGTGCATCCAAATCTACAGGCTAAGGACGCGTCTGCATATGTTTTGGTGAACAATCGAGTGTGCGTGTTCTGACAGCTGCCTCTATGCAGACGTCTCCACAGAGCCACTTCTGAATGCCCCGCAGCCCAGGACTGAATGGATACACTAACAAGTGCACCGGTGTGAGCAACCACATATGCAGAAGGACGTCTTTCATCTCACAGAAGCGCGAACGTCTTGGCGTTCAAGCACATGGCAGAAACAAGGTGTGAACAGATGAGCTGCTGCTATTTTCTCCGTTCGGCATGCTTCGTTGTAGCTCTCTTGCCGGTCGCCGGCTTAGCGGCTTGCTTTGCGCGACTAGCTCTGGGGAGAGAAGGAGATAGCGCCGGAAACCTCGCCTTTTGCCTTCTTCGGCGCTGGAACCTGGTTGCTGCGCCTTCTCTTTGTCCATGTGCACACACACGATTCCTCAGCGAAAACCATGCAGAAACCTTTCCACGAGCACCCAGGGATGTGCACCCAGCACCACGTGCACGCACACGCAGCTAGAGAAAAGCACCTACCTTTTCACACACTGATGCCTAAGCAAACGCGTGGCCACACACACGCACACATCCGCAAGCGCGCCTACTCCCATCTATTGAGGGAAAGACGGACGAGCAACGTCCTGACAGGCTTGAGGGGAAAAACGTCCGTTGACGGTTGGCGTACTGCACGCCCGCCTACGGGGCTGCAGGGGAATCCACATTTGGAAGGTACCTGAAGATGTGTGCCTGTTCTTGGAGCTCCGCTAGTAGGGTAGCAAAGACACTCGTAGGCAGTACTGAATGCTGCTCCGTGCTACTTCTCCTCCGCTGGCAAATGCTTCACAGTCGCCCTAGGAAAGACGTTTAACAATCGATCTCCAAGAGGAACGAAACACATGATGCCATAAGGCGAAAGAATAGCAGGGCATCTCTTCACAGGCTTGTCCCTGATCTATAGCTGAGGGCAAACACTTGTGTGCTTGTGGGAGAGCCTGTGTCTTTCCTGGAAGCGTTTGGGAGTTTTGCTCAGACGCGTGTTTCCTCAAGTTCAAGAATCAAGATCTAGGATACCTGCAGACAGGTGCCTGTTTGTGTGGAGACAGTCTGTTTGAAACTGTGTTCCTCAGCGCCCGCTCTTTCTCCCCGTCGCTCCACACGCCTGGGAGTCCCTTTCTTTCTCTCCACAAGCACGTGTGTTGACTTCGTCGCACATGTGCATCTGCACAAGCGTTGAGCTCAGCAGAGCGTGTCTCTTGACACTTGATGTGCGTTGGCTGTGTCTGCCTGCTCCAGTGAAGAGAGAAACGGGAAATCATCTTGGTAGAGGCAACAAAGCAAAAGCGAGGCAGGATCGACATCTGCTCAACAGAGACGGATTCCCTGCGCTGACACAGTTCACAGTTACACGAGAAGCAATCTGAGCGGTCCGTCGACCGGAGACGTGTTTCCCAAGAGGTCGTTTAGCGAGTGAACAGCAGTGTGCGCGACTTTCAGGAGTGTGCCTGGAAAGTGCCAGAATCACCAGGAGCATCTGTGCAAAAGCTGCCGCCTCTGTGACCGCATTGAGGCACGTTCGCGTGTCTGCGAGTATATAGACGGCTCTTTCGCGTTCACTCCGAGGGAAACGGTCCGCTATTGCTTCTGTGCGCACAGACGCGATTCCCTTGTCTCTTGCGAACACAGGGAACTCTGTGCATCCAAATCTACAGGCTAAGGACGCGTCTGCATATGTTTTGGTGAACAATCGAGTGTGCGTGTTCTGACAGCTGCCTCTATGCAGACGTCTCCACAGAGCCACTTCTGAATGCCCCGCAGCCCAGGACTGAATGGATACACTAACAAGTGCACCGGTGTGAGCAACCACATATGCAGAAGGACGTCTTTCATCTCACAGAAGCGCGAACGTCTTGGCGTTCAAGCACATGGCAGAAACAAGGTGTGAACAGATGAGCTGCTGCTATTTTCTCCGTTCGGCATGCTTCGTTGTAGCTCTCTTGCCGGTCGCCGGCTTAGCGGCTTGCTTTGCGCGACTAGCTCTGGGGAGAGAAGGAGATAGCGCCGGAAACCTCGCCTTTTGCCTTCTTCGGCGCTGGAACCTGGTTGCTGCGCCTTCTCTTTGTCCATGTGCACACACACGATTCCTCAGCGAAAACCATGCAGAAACCTTTCCACGAGCACCCAGGGATGTGCACCCAGCACCACGTGCACGCACACGCAGCTAGAGAAAAGCACCTACCTTTTCACACACTGATGCCTAAGCAAACGCGTGGCCACACACACGCACACATCCGCAAGCGCGCCTACTCCCATCTATTGAGGGAAAGACGGACGAGCAACGTCCTGACAGGCTTGAGGGGAAAAACGTCCGTTGACGGTTGGCGTACTGCACGCCCGCCTACGGGGCTGCAGGGGAATCCACATTTGGAAGGTACCTGAAGATGTGTGCCTGTTCTTGGAGCTCCGCTAGTAGGGTAGCAAAGACACTCGTAGGCAGTACTGAATGCTGCTCCGTGCTACTTCTCCTCCGCTGGCAAATGCTTCAGTGTCGCCCGAGGAAAGACGTTTAACAATCGATCTCCAAGAGGAACGAAACACATGATGCCATAAGGCGAAAGAATAGCAGGGCATCTCTTCACAGGCTTGTCCCTGATCTATAGCTGAGGGCAAACACTTGTGTGCTTGTGGGAGAGCCTGTGTCTTTCCTGGAAGCGTTTGGGAGTTTTGCTCAGACGCGTGTTTCCTCAAGTTCAAGAATCAAGATCTAGGATACCTGCAGACAGGTGCCTGTTTGTGTGGAGACAGTCTGTTTGAAACTGTGTTCCTCAGCGCCCGCTCTTTCTCCCCGTCGCTCCACACGCCTGGGAGTCCCTTTCTTTCTCTCCACAAGCACGTGTGTTGACTTCGTCGCACATGTGCATCTGCACAAGCGTTGAGCTCAGCAGAGCGTGTCTCTTGACACTTGATGTGCGTTGGCTGTGTCTGCCTGCTCCAGTGAAGAGAGAAACGGGAAATCATCTTGGTAGAGGCAACAAAGCAAAAGCGAGGCAGGATTGACATCTGCTCAACAGAGACGGATTCCCTGCGCTGACACAGTTCACAGTTACACGAGAAGCAATCTGAGCGGTCCGTCGACCGGAGACGTGTTTCCCAAGAGGTCGTTTAGCGAGTGAACAGCAGTGTGCGCGACTTTCAGGAGTGTGCCTGGAAAGTGCCAGAATCACCAGGAGCATCTGTGCAAAAGCTGCTGCCTCTGTGACCGCATTGAGGCACGTTCGCGTGTCTGCGAGTATATAGACGGCTCTTTCGCGTTCACTCCGAGGGAAACGGTCCGCTATTGCTTCTGTGCGAACAGACGCGATTCCCTTGTCTCTTGCGAACACAGGGAACTCTGTGCATCCAAATCTACAGGCTAAGGACGCGTCTGCATATGTTTTGGTGAACAATCGAGTGTGCGTGTTCTGACAGCTGCCTCTATGCAGACGTCTCCACAGAGCCACTTCTGAATGCCCCGCAGCCCAGGACTGAATGGATACACTAACAAGTGCACCGGTGTGAGCAACCACATATGCAGAAGGACGTCTTTCATCTCACAGAAGCGCGAACGTCTTGGCGTTCAAGCACATGGCAGAAACAAGGTGTGAACAGATGAGCTGCTGCTATTTTCTCCGTTCGGCATGCTTCGTTGTAGCTCTCTTGCCGGTCGCCGGCTTAGCGGCTTGCTTTGCGCGACTAGCTCTGGGGAGAGAAGGAGATAGCGCCGGAAACCTCGCCTTTTGCCTTCTTCGGCGCTGGAACCTGGTTGCTGCGCCTTCTCTTTGTCCATGTGCACACACACGATTCCTCAGCGAAAACCATGCAGAAACCTTTCCACGAGCACCCAGGGATGTGCACCCAGCACCACGTGCACGCACACGCAGCTAGAGAAAAGCACCTACCTTTTCACACACTGATGCCTAAGCAAACGCGTGGCCACACACACGCACACATCCGCAAGCGCGCCTACTCCCATCTACTGAGAGAAAGACGGACGAGCTCTTTGGTTGCTCTTCACAGGCTTGTCCCTGATCTATAGCTGAGGGCAAACACTTGTGTGCTTGTGGGAGAGCCTGTGTCTTTCCTGGAAGCGTTTGGGAGTTTTGCTCAGACGCGTGTTTCCTCAAGTTCAAGAATCAAGATCTAGGATACCTGCAGACAGGTGCCTGTTTGTGTGGAGACAGTCTGTTTGAAACTGTGTTCCTCAGCGCCCGCTCTTTCTCCCCGTCGCTCCACACGCCTGGGAGTCCCTTTCTTTCTCTCCACAAGCACGTGTGTTGACTTCGTCGCACATGTGCATCTGCACAAGCGTTGAGCTCAGCAGAGCGTGTCTCTTGACACTTGATGTGCGTTGGCTGTGTCTGCCTGCTCCAGTGAAGAGAGAAACGGGAAATCATCTTGGTAGAGGCAACAAAGCAAAAGCGAGGCAGGATCGACATCTGCTCAACAGAGACGGATTCCCTGCGCTGACACAGTTCACAGTTACACGAGAAGCAATCTGAGCGGTCCGTCGACCGCAGACGTGTTTCCCAAGAGGTCGTTTAGCGAGTGAACAGCAGTGTGCGCGACTTTCAGGAGTGTGCCTGGAAAGTGCCAGAATCACCAGGAGCATCTGTGCAAAAGCTGCCGCCTCTGTGACCGCATTGAGGCACGTTCCCGTGTCTGCGAGTATATAGACGGCTCTTTCGCGTTCACTCCGAGGGAAACGGTCCGCTATTGCTTCTGTGCGAACAGACGCGATTCCCTTGTCTCTTGCGAACACAGGGAACTCTGTGCATCCAAATCTACAGGCTAAGGACGCGTCTGCATATGTTTTGGTGAACAATCGAGTGTGCGTGTTCTGACAGCTGCCTCTATGCAGACGTCTCCACAGAGCCACTTCTGAATGCCCCGCAGCCCAGGACTGAATGGATACACTAACAAGTGCACCGGTGTGAGCAACCACATATGCAGAAGGACGTCTTTCATCTCACAGAAGCGCGAACGTCTTGGCGTTCAAGCACATGGCAGAAACAAGGTGTGAACAGATGAGCTGCTGCTATTTTCTCCGTTCGGCATGCTTCGTTGTAGCTCTCTTGCCGGTCGCCGGCTTAGCGGCTTGCTTTGCGCGACTAGCTCTGGGGAGAGAAGGAGATAGCGCCGGAAACCTCGCCTTTTGCCTTCTTCGGCGCTGGAACCTGGTTGCTGCGCCTTCTCTTTGTCCATGTGCACACACACGATTCCTCAGCGAAAACCATGCAGAAACCTTTCCACGAGCACCCAGGGATGTGCACCCAGCACCACGTGCACGCACACGCAGCTAGAGAAAAGCACCTACCTTTTCACACACTGATGCCTAAGCAAACGCGTGGCCACACACACGCACACATCCGCAAGCGCGCCTACTCCCATCTATTGAGGGAAAGACGGACGAGCAACGTCCTGACAGGCTTGAGGGGAAAAACGTCCGTTGACGGTTGGCGTACTGCACGCCCGCCTACGGGGCTGCAGGGGAATCCACATTTGGAAGGTACCTGAAGATGTGTGCCTGTTCTTGGAGCTCCGCTAGTAGGGTAGCAAAGACACTCGTAGGCAGTACTGAATGCTGCTCCGTGCTACTTCTCCTCCGCTGGCAAATGCTTCACAGTCGCCCTAGGAAAGACGTTTAACAATCGATCTCCAAGAGGAACGAAACACATGATGCCATAAGGCGAAAGAATAGCAGGGCATCTCTTCACAGGCTTGTCCCTGATCTATAGCTGAGGGCAAACACTTGTGTGCTTGTGGGAGAGCCTGTGTCTTTCCTGGAAGCGTTTGGGAGTTTTGCTCAGACGCGTGTTTCCTCAAGTTCAAGAATCAAGATCTAGGATACCTGCAGACAGGTGCCTGTTTGTGTGGAGACAGTCTGTTTGAAACTGTGTTCCTCAGCGCCCGCTCTTTCTCCCCGTCGCTCCACACGCCTGGGAGTCCCTTTCTTTCTCTCCACAAGCACGTGTGTTGACTTCGTCGCACATGTGCATCTGCACAAGCGTTGAGCTCAGCAGAGCGTGTCTCTTGACACTTGATGTGCGTTGGCTGTGTCTGCCTGCTCCAGTGAAGAGAGAAACGGGAAATCATCTTGGTAGAGGCAACAAAGCAAAAGCGAGGCAGGATTGACATCTGCTCAACAGAGACGGATTCCCTGCGCTGACACAGTTCACAGTTACACGAGAAGCAATCTGAGCGGTCCGTCGACCGGAGACGTGTTTCCCAAGAGGTCGTTTAGCGAGTGAACAGCAGTGTGCGCGACTTTCAGGAGTGTGCCTGGAAAGTGCCAGAATCACCAGGAGCATCTGTGCAAAAGCTGCCGCCTCTGTGACCGCATTGAGGCACGTTCCCGTGTCTGCGAGTATATAGACGGCTCTTTCGCGTTCACTCCGAGGGAAACGGTCCGCTATTGCTTCTGTGCGTACAGACGCGATTCCCTTGTCTCTTGCGAACACAGGGAACTCTGTGCATCCAAATCTACAGGCTAAGGACGCGTCTGCATATGTTTTGGTGAACAATCGAGTGTGCGTGTTCTGACAGCTGCCTCTATGCAGACGTCTCCACAGAGCCACTTCTGAATGCCCCGCAGCCCAGGACTGAATGGATACACTAACAAGTGCACCGGTGTGAGCAACCACATATGCAGAAGGACGTCTTTCATCTCACAGAAGCGCGAACGTCTTGGCGTTCAAGCACATGGCAGAAACAAGGTGTGAACAGATGAGCTGCTGCTATTTTCTCCGTTCGGCATGCTTCGTTGTAGCTCTCTTGCCGGTCGCCGGCTTAGCGGCTTGCTTTGCGCGACTAGCTCTGGGGAGAGAAGGAGATAGCGCCGGAAACCTCGCCTTTTGCCTTCTTCGGCGCTGGAACCTGGTTGCTGCGCCTTCTCTTTGTCCATGTGCACACACACGATTCCTCAGCGAAAACCATGCAGAAACCTTTCCACGAGCACCCAGGGATGTGCACCCAGCACCACGTGCACGCACACGCAGCTAGAGAAAAGCACCTACCTTTTCACACACTGATGCCTAAGCAAACGCGTGGCCACACACACGCACACATCCGCAAGCGCGCCTACTCCCATCTATTGAGGGAAAGACGGACGAGCAACGTCCTGACAGGCTTGAGGGGAAAAACGTCCGTTGACGGTTGGCGTACTGCACGCCCGCCTACGGGGCTGCAGGGGAATCCACATTTGGAAGGTACCTGAAGATGTGTGCCTGTTCTTGGAGCTCCGCTAGTAGGGTAGCAAAGACACTCGTAGGCAGTACTGAATGCTGCTCCGTGCTACTTCTCCTCCGCTGGCAAATGCTTCACAGTCGCCCTAGGAAAGACGTTTAACAATCGATCTCCAAGAGGAACGAAACACATGATGCCATAAGGCGAAAGAATAGCAGGGCATCTCTTCACAGGCTTGTCCCTGATCTATAGCTGAGGGCAAACACTTGTGTGCTTGTGGGAGAGCCTGTGTCTTTCCTGGAAGCGTTTGGGAGTTTTGCTCAGACGCGTGTTTCCTCAAGTTCAAGAATCAAGATCTAGGATACCTGCAGACAGGTGCCTGTTTGTGTGGAGACAGTCTGTTTGAAACTGTGTTCCTCAGCGCCCGCTCTTTCTCCCCGTCGCTCCACACGCCTGGGAGTCCCTTTCTTTCTCTCCACAAGCACGTGTGTTGACTTCGTCGCACATGTGCATCTGCACAAGCGTTGAGCTCAGCAGAGCGTGTCTCTTGACACTTGATGTGCGTTGGCTGTGTCTGCCTGCTCCAGTGAAGAGAGAAACGGGAAATCATCTTGGTAGAGGCAACAAAGCAAAAGCGAGGCAGGATCGACATCTGCTCAACAGAGACGGATTCCCTGCGCTGACACAGTTCACAGTTACACGAGAAGCAATCTGAGCGGTCCGTCGACCGCAGACGTGTTTCCCAAGAGGTCGTTTAGCGAGTGAACAGCAGTGTGCGCGACTTTCAGGAGTGTGCCTGGAAAGTGCCAGAATCACCAGGAGCATCTGTGCAAAAGCTGCCGCCTCTGTGACCGCATTGAGGCACGTTCCCGTGTCTGCGAGTATATAGACGGCTCTTTCGCGTTCACTCCGAGGGAAACGGTCCGCTATTGCTTCTGTGCGTACAGACGCGATTCCCTTGTCTCTTGCGAACACAGGGAACTCTGTGCATCCAAATCTACAGGCTAAGGACGCGTCTGCATATGTTTTGGTGAACAATCGAGTGTGCGTGTTCTGACAGCTGCCTCTATGCAGACGTCTCCACAGAGCCACTTCTGAATGCCCCGCAGCCCAGGACTGAATGGATACACTAACAAGTGCACCGGTGTGAGCAACCACATATGCAGAAGGACGTCTTTCATCTCACAGAAGCGCGAACGTCTTGGCGTTCAAGCACATGGCAGAAACAAGGTGTGAACAGATGAGCTGCTGCTATTTTCTCCGTTCGGCATGCTTCGTTGTAGCTCTCTTGCCGGTCGCCGGCTTAGCGGCTTGCTTTGCGCGACTAGCTCTGGGGAGAGAAGGAGATAGCGCCGGAAACCTCGCCTTTTGCCTTCTTCGGCGCTGGAACCTGGTTGCTGCGCCTTCTCTTTGTCCATGTGCACACACACGATTCCTCAGCGAAAACCATGCAGAAACCTTTCCACGAGCACCCAGGGATGTGCACCCAGCACCACGTGCACGCACACGCAGCTAGAGAAAAGCACCTACCTTTTCACACACTGATGCCTAAGCAAACGCGTGGCCACACACACGCACACATCCGCAAGCGCGCCTACTCCCATCTATTGAGGGAAAGACGGACGAGCAACGTCCTGACAGGCTTGAGGGGAAAAACGTCCGTTGACGGTTGGCGTACTGCACGCCCGCCTACGGGGCTGCAGGGGAATCCACATTTGGAAGGTACCTGAAGATGTGTGCCTGTTCTTGGAGCTCCGCTAGTAGGGTAGCAAAGACACTCGTAGGCAGTACTGAATGCTGCTCCGTGCTACTTCTCCTCCGCTGGCAAATGCTTCACAGTCGCCCTAGGAAAGACGTTTAACAATCGATCTCCAAGAGGAACGAAACACATGATGCCATAAGGCGAAAGAATAGCAGGGCATCTCTTCACAGGCTTGTCCCTGATCTATAGCTGAGGGCAAACACTTGTGTGCTTGTGGGAGAGCCTGTGTCTTTCCTGGAAGCGTTTGGGAGTTTTGCTCAGACGCGTGTTTCCTCAAGTTCAAGAATCAAGATCTAGGATACCTGCAGACAGGTGCCTGTTTGTGTGGAGACAGTCTGTTTGAAACTGTGTTCCTCAGCGCCCGCTCTTTCTCCCCGTCGCTCCACACGCCTGGGAGTCCCTTTCTTTCTCTCCACAAGCACGTGTGTTGACTTCGTCGCACATGTGCATCTGCACAAGCGTTGAGCTCAGCAGAGCGTGTCTCTTGACACTTGATGTGCGTTGGCTGTGTCTGCGTGCTCCAGTGAAGAGAGAAACGGGAAATCATCTTGGTAGAGGCAACAAAGCAAAAGCGAGGCAGGATCGACATCTGCTCAACAGAGACGGATTCCCTGCGCTGACACAGTTCACAGTTACACGAGAAGCAATCTGAGCGGTCCGTCGACCGCAGACGTGTTTCCCAAGAGGTCGTTTAGCGAGTGAACAGCAGTGTGCGCGACTTTCAGGAGTGTGCCTGGAAAGTGCCAGAATCACCAGGAGCATCTGTGCAAAAGCTGCCGCCTCTGTGACCGCATTGAGGCACGTTCCCGTGTCTGCGAGTATATAGACGGCTCTTTCGCGTTCACTCCGAGGGAAACGGTCCGCTATTGCTTCTGTGCGTACAGACGCGATTCCCTTGTCTCTTGCGAACACAGGGAACTCTGTGCATCCAAATCTACAGGCTAAGGACGCGTCTGCATATGTTTTGGTGAACAATCGAGTGTGCGTGTTCTGACAGCTGCCTCTATGCAGACGTCTCCACAGAGCCACTTCTGAATGCCCCGCAGCCCAGGACTGAATGGATACACTAACAAGTGCACCGGTGTGAGCAACCACATATGCAGAAGGACGTCTTTCATCTCACAGAAGCGCGAACGTCTTGGCGTTCAAGCACATGGCAGAAACAAGGTGTGAACAGATGAGCTGCTGCTATTTTCTCCGTTCGGCATGCTTCGTTGTAGCTCTCTTGCCGGTCGCCGGCTTAGCGGCTTGCTTTGCGCGACTAGCTCTGGGGAGAGAAGGAGATAGCGCCGGAAACCTCGCCTTTTGCCTTCTTCGGCGCTGGAACCTGGTTGCTGCGCCTTCTCTTTGTCCATGTGCACACACACGATTCCTCAGCGAAAACCATGCAGAAACCTTTCCACGAGCACCCAGGGATGTGCACCCAGCACCACGTGCACGCACACGCAGCTAGAGAAAAGCACCTACCTTTTCACACACTGATGCCTAAGCAAACGCGTGGCCACACACACGCACACATCCGCAAGCGCGCCTACTCCCATCTATTGAGGGAAAGACGGACGAGCAACGTCCTGACAGGCTTGAGGGGAAAAACGTCCGTTGACGGTTGGCGTACTGCACGCCCGCCTACGGGGCTGCAGGGGAATCCACATTTGGAAGGTACCTGAAGATGTGTGCCTGTTCTTGGAGCTCCGCTAGTAGGGTAGCAAAGACACTCGTAGGCAGTACTGAATGCTGCTCCGTGCTACTTCTCCTCCGCTGGCAAATGCTTCACAGTCGCCCTAGGAAAGACGTTTAACAATCGATCTCCAAGAGGAACGAAACACATGATGCCATAAGGCGAAAGAATAGCAGGGCATCTCTTCACAGGCTTGTCCCTGATCTATAGCTGAGGGCAAACACTTGTGTGCTTGTGGGAGAGCCTGTGTCTTTCCTGGAAGCGTTTGGGAGTTTTGCTCAGACGCGTGTTTCCTCAAGTTCAAGAATCAAGATCTAGGATACCTGCAGACAGGTGCCTGTTTGTGTGGAGACAGTCTGTTTGAAACTGTGTTCCTCAGCGCCCGCTCTTTCTCCCCGTCGCTCCACACGCCTGGGAGTCCCTTTCTTTCTCTCCACAAGCACGTGTGTTGACTTCGTCGCACATGTGCATCTGCACAAGCGTTGAGCTCAGCAGAGCGTGTCTCTTGACACTTGATGTGCGTTGGCTGTGTCTGCCTGCTCCAGTGAAGAGAGAAACGGGAAATCATCTTGGTAGAGGCAACAAAGCAAAAGCGAGGCAGGATTGACATCTGCTCAACAGAGACGGATTCCCTGCGCTGACACAGTTCACAGTTACACGAGAAGCAATCTGAGCGGTCCGTCGACCGGAGACGTGTTTCCCAAGAGGTCGTTTAGCGAGTGAACAGCAGTGTGCGCGACTTTCAGGAGTGTGCCTGGAAAGTGCCAGAATCACCAGGAGCATCTGTGCAAAAGCTGCCGCCTCTGTGACCGCATTGAGGCACGTTCCCGTGTCTGCGAGTATATAGACGGCTCTTTCGCGTTCACTCCGAGGGAAACGGTCCGCTATTGCTTCTGTGCGTACAGACGCGATTCCCTTGTCTCTTGCGAACACAGGGAACTCTGTGCATCCAAATCTACAGGCTAAGGACGCGTCTGCATATGTTTTGGTGAACAATCGAGTGTGCGTGTTCTGACAGCTGCCTCTATGCAGACGTCTCCACAGAGCCACTTCTGAATGCCCCGCAGCCCAGGACTGAATGGATACACTAACAAGTGCACCGGTGTGAGCAACCACATATGCAGAAGGACGTCTTTCATCTCACAGAAGCGCGAACGTCTTGGCGTTCAAGCACATGGCAGAAACAAGGTGTGAACAGATGAGCTGCTGCTATTTTCTCCGTTCGGCATGCTTCGTTGTAGCTCTCTTGCCGGTCGCCGGCTTAGCGGCTTGCTTTGCGCGACTAGCTCTGGGGAGAGAAGGAGATAGCGCCGGAAACCTCGCCTTTTGCCTTCTTCGGCGCTGGAACCTGGTTGCTGCGCCTTCTCTTTGTCCATGTGCACACACACGATTCCTCAGCGAAAACCATGCAGAAACCTTTCCACGAGCACCCAGGGATGTGCACCCAGCACCACGTGCACGCACACGCAGCTAGAGAAAAGCACCTACCTTTTCACACACTGATGCCTAAGCAGACGCGTGGCCACACACACGCACACATCCGCAAGCGCACCCACTCCCATCTATTGAGGTTGGGGATAGGGGTTGGGGTTAAGTTTAGATTTGGGGTTAGGGGTTGGGGTTAGGTTTAGATTTGGGGTTAGGGGTTGGGGTTAGGGGTTGGGGTTAGGTTTAGATTTGGGGTTAGGTTTACATTTGGGGTTAGGAGTTGGGGTTAGGTTTAGATTTGGGGTTAGGTTTAGATTTGGGGTTAGGGTTTGGGGTTAGGTTTAGATTTGGGGTTAGGTTTAGATTTGGAGTTAGGGGTTGGGGTTAGTTTTAGATTTGGGGTTTAGTTTTGGGGTTAGGTTTAGATTTGGGGTTTAGATTTGGGGTTAGGTTTAGATTTGGGGTTTAGATTTGGGGTTAGGTGTTGGGGTTAGATATTGGGGTTAGGTGTAGATTTGGGGTAAGGGGTTGGGGTTAGGTTTAGATTTGGGCTTAGGGGTTGGCGTTAGGTTTAGATTTGGGGTTAGGTTTGAATTTGGGGTTAGTGGTTGGGGTTAGGTTAAGATTTGGGGTTAGGTTTAGATTTGGGGTTAGGGGTTGGGGTTAGGTTTAGATTTGGGGTTAGGTTTAGATTTGGGGTTAGGGGTTGGGGTTAGGTTTAGATATGGGGTTAGGTTTAGATTTGGGGTCAGGGGTTGAGGTTAGGTTTAAATTTGGGGTTAGGTTTAGATTTGGGGATAGGGGTTGGGGTTAGGTTTAGATTTGGGGTTAGGTTTATATTTGGGGTTAGGGGTTGGGGTTAGGTTTAGATTTGGGGTTAGGTTTAGATTTGGGGTTAGGGGTTGGGGTTAGGGGTTGGGGTTAGGTTTAGATTTGGGGTTAGGGGTTGGGGTTAGGGGTTGGGGTTAGGTTTAGATTTGGGGTTTAGATTTGGGGTTAGGCTTAGATTTGGGGTTCGGTTTAAATTTGGGGTTTAGATTTGGTGTTAGGTTTAGATTTGGAGTTAGGGGTTGGGGTTAGGTTTAGATTTGGGCTTAGGTTTAGATTTGGGGTTTTGATTTGGGGTTAGGGGTTAGGGTTAGGTTTAGATTTGGGGTTTAGATTTGGGGTTAGGTTTAGATTTGGGGTTAGGTTTAGATTTGGGGTTTAGATTTGGGGTTAGGTTTAGATTTGGGGTTAGGGGTTGGGGTGAGGTTTAGATTTGGGGTTAGGTTTAGATTTGGGGTTTAGATTTGGGGTTAGGTTTAGATTTGGGGTTAGGTTTAGATTTGGGGTTTAGATTTGGGGTTAGGTCTAGATTTGGGGTTAGGGGTTGGGGTTAGGTTTAGATTTGGGGTTTAGATTTGGGGTTAGGTTTAGATTTGGGGTTTAGATTTGGGGTTAGGTTTAGATTTGGGGTTTAGTTTTGGGGTTAGGTTTAGATTTGGGGTTAGGTTTAGATTTGGGGTTTAGATTTGGGGTTAGGTTTAGATTTGGGGTTAGGTTTAGATTTGGGTTTAGGGGTTGGGGTTAGGTTTAGGTTTGGGGCTAGGTTTAGATTTGGGGTTTAGATTTGGGGTTAGGTTTAGATTTGGGGTTTATATTTGGGGTTAGGTTTAGATTTGGGGTTTAGATTTGGGGTTAGGTTTAGATTTGGGGTTAGGGGTTGGGGTTAGGTTTAGATTTGGCGTTAGGTTTAGATTTCGGGTTAGGGGCTGGGGTTAGGTTTATATTTGGGGTTAGGTTTAGATTTGGGGTTTAGATTTGGGGTTAGGTTTAGATTTGGGTTTAGGTTTAGATTTGGGGTTTAGATTTGGGGTTATCTTTAGATTTTGGGTCAGGGGTTAGGGTTAGGTTTAGATTTGGGGTTAGTTTTAGATTTGGGGTTTAGATTTGGGGTTAGGTTTAGATTTGGGGTTAGGTTTAGATTTGGGGTTAGGGGTTGGGGTTAGGCTTAGACTTGGGCTTGAGATTTGGGGTTAGGTTTAGATTAGGGGTTAGGGGTTGGGGTTAGGTTTAGATTTGGGGTTAGGTTTAGATTTGGGGTTAGGGGTTGGGGTTAGGTTTAGATTTGGGGTTAGGTTTAGATTAGGGGTTAGGGGTTGGGGTTAGGTTTAGATTTGGGTTAGGTTTAGATTTGGGGTTAGGGGTTGGGGTTAGGTTTAGATTTGGGGTTAGGTTTAGATATGGGGTTTAGATTTGCGGTTAGGTTTAGATTTGGGGTTAGGTTTAGATTTGGGGTTTAGATTTGGGGTTAGGTTTAGATTTGGGGTTAGGGGTTGGGGTTAGGTTTAGATTTGGGGTTAGGTTTAGATTTGGGGTTAGGGGTTGGGGTTAGGTTTAGATTTGGGCTTTAGATTTGGGGTTAGGTTTAGATTTGGGGTTAGGTTTAGATTTGGGATTTAGATTTGGGGTTAGGTTTAGATTTGGGTTAGGGGTTTGGGTTAGGTTTAGATTTGGGTTTAGGTTTAGATTTGGGGTTTAGATTTGGGGTTAGGTTTAGATTTGGGGTTAGGGATTGGGGTTAGGTTTAGGTTTGGTTTTTAGATTTGGGGTTAGGTTTAGATTAGGGGTTAGGGGTTGGGGTTAGGTTTAGATTTGGGGTTAGGGTTAGATTTGGAGTTAGGGGTTGGGGTTAGGTTTAGATTTGGGGTTAGGTTTAGATTAGGGGTTAGGGGTTGGGGTTAGGTTTAGATTTGGGTTAGGTTTAGATTTGGGGTTAGGGGTTGGGGTTAGGTTTAGATTTGGGGTTAGGTTTAGATTTGGGGTTTAGATTTGGGGTTAGGTTTAGATTTGGGGTTAGGTTTAGATTTGGGATTTAGATTTGGGGTTAGTTTTAGATTTGGGTTAGGGGTCGGGGTTAGGTTTAGATTTGGGTTTAGGTTTAGATTTGGGGTTTAGATTTGGGGTTAGGTTTAGATTTGGGGTTTTGATTTCTGGTTAGGTTTAGATTTGGGGTTAGGTTTAGATTTGGGGTTAGGGGTTGGGGTTAGGTTTAGATTTGGGGTTAGGTTTAGATTTGGGGTTTAGATTTGGGGTTAGGTTTAGATTTGGGGTTAGGGGTTGGGGTTAGGTTTAGATTTGGGGTTAGGTTTAGATTTGGGGTTAGGGGTTGGGGTTAGGTTTAGATTTGGGGTTAGGTTTAGATTTGGGGTTTAGATTTGGGGTTAGGTCTAGATTTGGGGTTAGGGGTTGGGGTTAGGTTTAGATTTGGGGTTAGGTTTAGATTTGGGGTTCAGATTTGAGGTGAGGTTTAGATTTGGGGTTTAGATTTGGGGTTAGGTTTAGAGTTGGGGTTAGGGGTTCGGGTTAGGTTTAGATTTGGGGTTAGGTTTAGATTTGGGGTTTAGATTTGGAGTTAGGTTTAGATTTGGGGCTAGGTTTAGCTTTGGGGTTAGGGGTTGGGGTTGGGTTTAGATTTGGGGTTAGGTTTGGATTTGGGGTTTAGATTTGGGGTTAGGTTTAGATTTGGGGTTAGGGGTTGGGGTTAGGTTTAGATTTGGGGTTAGGTTTAGATTTGGGGTTTAGATTTGGTGTTAGGTTTAGATTTGGGGTTTAGTTTTGGGGTTAGGTTTAGATTTGGGGTTTAGATTTGGGGTTAGGTTTAGATTTGGGGTTAGGGGTTGGGGTTAGGTTTAGATTTGGGGTTTAGATTTGGGGTTAGGTTTAGATTTGGGGTTAGGTTTAGATTTGGGGTTTAGATTTGGGGTTAGGTTTAGATTTGGGGTTAGGGGTTTGGGTTAGGTTTAGATTTGGGGTTTAGATTTGGGGTTAGGTTTAGATTTGGGGTTAGGTTTAGATTTGGGGTTTAGATTTGGGGTTAGGTCTAGATTTGGGGTTAGGGGTTGGGGTTAGGTTTAAATTTGGGGTTTATATTTGGGATTAGGTTTAGATTTGGGGTTTAGATTTGGGGTTAGGTTTAGATTTGGGGTTATGGGTTGGGGTTAGGTTTAGATTTGGGGTTTAGATTTGGGGTTAGGTTTAGATTTGGGGTTAGGGGTTGGGGTTAGGTTTAGATTTGGGGTTTAGATTTGGGGTTAGGTTTAGATTTGGGATTTAGATTTGGGGTTAGGTTTAGATTTGGGTTAGGGGTTGGGGTTAGGTTTAGATTTGGGGTTTTGATTTGTGGTTAGGTTTAGATTTGGGGTTAGGTTTAGATTTGGGGTTTTGATTTGTGGTTAGGTTTAGATTTGGGGTTAGGTTTAGATTTGGGGTTAGGGGTTGGGGTTAGGTTTAGATTTGGGGTTTAGATTTGGGGTTAGGTTTAGATTTGGGATTAGGTTTAGATTTGGGGTTTGGGGTTGGGGTTAGGTTTAGATTTGGGGTTAGGTTTAGATTTGGGGTTTATATTTGGGGTTACGTCTAGATTTGGGGTTAGGGATTGGGGTTAGGTTTAGATTTGGGGTTAGGTTTAGATTTGGGTTAGGGGTTGGGGTTAGGTTTAGATTTGGGGTTAGGTCTAGATTTGGGGTTAAGGGTTGGGGTTAGGTTTAGATTTGGGGTTAGGTTTAGATTTGGGGTTTAGATTTGGGGTTAGGTTTAGATTTGGGGTTTAGATTTGGGGTTAGGTTTAGATTTGGGGTTAGGGGTTGGGGTTAGGTTTAGATTTGGGGTTAGGTTTAGATTTGGGGTTTGGGGTTGGGGTTAGGTTTAGATTTGGGGTTAGGTTTAGATTTGGGGTTTAGATTTGGAGTTAGGTTTAGATTTGGGGCTAGGTTTAGATTTGGGGTTAGGGGTTGGGGTTGGGTTTAGATTTGGGGTTAGGTTTGGATTTGGGGTTTAGATTTGGGGTTAGGTTTAGATTTGGGGTTTTGATTTGGGGTTAGGTTTAGATTTGGGGTTAGGTTTAGATTTGGGGTTTAGATTTGGGGTTAGGTTTAGATTTGGGGTTAGGGGTTGGGGTTAGGTTTAGATTTGGGGTTAGGGATTGGGGTTAGGTTTAGATTTGGGGTTTAGATTTGGGGTTAGGTTTAGATTTGGGGTTAGGGGTTGGCGTCAGGTTTAGATTTGGGGTTAGGTTTAGATTTGGGGTTTAGATTTGGGGTTAGGTCTAGATTTGGGGTTTAGATTTGGGGTTAGGTTTAGATTTGGGGTTAGGGGTTCGGGTTAGGTTTAGATTTGGGGTTAGGTTTAGATTTGGGGTTTAGATTTGGGGTTAGGTTTAGATTTGGGGTTAGGGGTTCGGGTTAGGTTTAGATTTGGGGTTAGGTTTAGATTTGGGGTTTAGATTTGGGGTTAGGTTTAGATTTGGGGTTTAGTTTTGGGGTTAGGTTTAAATTTGGGGTTTAGATTTGGGGTTAGGTTTAGATTTGGGGTTAGGGGTTGGGGTTAGGTTTAGATTTGGGGTTTAGATTTGGGGTTAGGTTTAGATTTGGGGTTAGGTTTAGATTTGGGGTTTAGATTTGGGATTAGGTTTAGATTTGGGGTTAGGTTTAGATTTGGGGTTTAGATTTGGGGTTAGGTTTAGATTTGGGGTTAGGGGTTGGGGTTAGGTTTAGATTTGGGGTTTAGATTTGGGGTTTAGATTTGGGGTTAGGTTTAGATTTGGGGTTAGGTTTAGATTTGGGGTTTAGATTTGGGGTTAGGTTTAGATTTGGGGTTAGGGGTTGGGGTTAGGTTTAGATTTGGGGTTAGGTTTAGATTTGGGGTTAGGGGTTCGGGTTAGGTTTAGATTTGGGGTTTAGTTTTGGGGTTAGGTTTAGATTTGGGGTTAGGGGTTGGGGTTAGGTTTAGATTTGGGGTTAGGTTTAGATTTGGGGTTTAGATATGGGGTTAGGTTTAGATTTGGGGTTTAGATTTGGGGTTTAGATTTGGGGTTAGGTCTAGATTTGGGGTTAGGGGTTGGGGTTAGGTTTAGATTTGGGGTTTAGATTTGGGATTAGGTTTAGATTTGGGGTTTAGATTTGGGGTTAGGTTTAGATTTGGGGTTAGGTTTAGATTTGGGGTTTAGTTTTGGGGTTAGGTTTAGATTTGGGGTTAGGTTTAGATTTGGGGTTTAGATTTGGGGTTATGTTTAGATTTGGGTTTAGGGGTTGGGGTTAGGTTTAGATTTGGGGTTAGGTTTAGATTTGGGGTTTAGATTTGGGGTTAGGTTTAGATTTGGGGTTAGATTTGGGGTTAGGTTTAGATTTGGGGTTGAGATTTGGGGTTAGGTTTAGATTTGGGGTTAGGGGTTGGGGTTAGGTTTAGATTTGGGGTTTAGATTTGGGGTTAGGTTTAGATTTGGGGTTAGGGGTTTGGGGTTAGGTTTAGATTTGGGGTTTAGATTTGTGGTTAGGTTTAGATTTTGGGTTAGGTGTAGATTTGGGATTTAGATTTGGGGTTAGGTTTAGATTTGGGTTAGGGGATGGGGTTAGGTTTAGATTTGGGTTTAGGTTTAGATTTCGGGTTTAGATTTGGGGTTAGGTTTAGATTTGGGGTTAGGTTTAGATTTGGGGTTTTGATTTGTGGTTAGGTTTAGATTTGGGGTTAGGTTTAGATTTGGGGTTAGGGGTTGGGGTTAGGTTTAGATTTGGGGTTTAGATTTGGGGTTAGGTTTAGATTTGGGGTTAGGGGTTGCGGTTAGGTTTAGATTTGGGGTTAGGTTTAGATTTGGGGTTTAGATTTGGGGTTAGGTTTAGATTTGGGGTTAGGTTTAGATTTGGGGTTTAGATTTGGGGTTACGTCTAGATTTGGGGTTAGGGGTTGGGGTTAGGTTTAGATTTGGGGTTAGGTTTAGATTTGGGGTTAGGGTTTGGGGTTAGGTTTAGATTTGGGGTTAGGTCTAGATTTGGGGTTAAGGGTTGGGGTTAGGTTTAGATTTGGGGTTAGGTTTAGATTTGGGGTTTAGATTTGGGGTTAGGTTTAGATTTGGGGTTTAGATTTGGGGTTAGGTTTAGATTTGGGGTTAGGGGTTGGGGTTAGGTTTAGAATTGGGGTTAGGTTTAGATTTGGGGTTTAGATTTGGAGTTAGGTTTAGATTTGGGGCTAGGTTTAGATTTGGGGTTAGGGGTTGGGGTTGGGTTTAGATTTGGGGTTAGGTTTGGATTTGGGCTTTAGATTTGGGGTTAGGTTTAGATTTGGGGTTTTGATTTGGGGTTAGGTTTAGATTTGGGGTTAGGTTTAGATTTGGGGTTTAGATTTGGGGTTAGGTTTAGATTTGGGGTTAGGGGTTGGGGTTAGGTTTAGATTTGGGGTTAGGTTTAGATTTGGGGTTTAGATTTGGGGTTAGGTTTAGATTTGGGGTTTAGATTTGGGGTTAGGTTTAGATTTGGGGTTAGGGGTTGGCGTTAGGTTTAGATTTGGGGTTAGGTTTAGATTTGGGGTTTAGATTTGGGGTTAGGTTTAGATTTGGGGTTAGGTTTAGATTTGGGGTTTAGATTTGGGGTTAGGTCTAGATTTGGGGTTTAGATTTGGGGTTAGGTTTATATTTGGGGTTAGGGGTTCGGGTTAGGTTTAGATTTGGGGTTAGGTTTAGATTTGGGGTTTAGATTTGAGGTTAGGTTTAGATTTGGGGTTAGGGGTTCGGATTAGGTTTAGATTTGGGGTTAGGTTTAGATTTGGAGTTTAGATTTGGGGTTAGGTTTAGATTTGGGGTTAGGTTTAGATTTGGGGTTTAGATTTGGGGTTAGGTTTAGATTTGGGGTTAGGTTTAGATTTGGGGTTTAGATTTGGGGTTTTGGTCTAGATTTGGGGTTAGGAGCTGGGGTTAGGTTTAGATTTGGGGTTAGGTTTAGATTTGGGGTTTAGATTTGGGGTTAGGTTTAGATTTGGGGTTAGGGGTTGGGGTTAGGTTTAGATTTGGGGTTTAGATTTGGGGTTAGGTTTAGATTTGGGGTTAGGTTTAGATTTGGGGTTTAGATTTGGGGTTAGGTTTAGATTTGGGGTTAGGGGTTGGGGTTAGGTTTAGATTTGGGGTTAGGTTTAGATTTGGGGTTAGGGGTTTGGGTTAGGTTTAGATTTAAGGTTTAGATTTGGGGTTAGGTTTAGATTTGGGGTTAGGGGTTGGGGTTAGGTTTAGATTTGGGGTTAGGTTTAGATTTGGGGTTTAGATTTGGGGTTGGGTTTAGATTTGGGGTTAGGGGTTGGGGTTAGGTTTAGATTTGGGGTTAGGTTTAGATTTGGTGTTAGGTTTAGATTTGTGGTTGGGTTTAGATTTGGGGTTTAGATTTGGGGTTAGGTTTAGATTTGGGGTTAGATTTGGGGTTAGGTTTAGATTTGGGGTTGAGATTTGGGGTTAGGTTTAGATTTGGGGTTAGGGGTTGGGGTTAGGTTTAGATTTGGGGTTTAGATTTGGGGTTAGGTTTAGATTTGGGGTTAGGTTTAGATTTGGGGTTTTGTTTTGGGGTTCGGTTTAGATTTGGGTTTAGGGGTTGGGGTTAGGTTTAGATTTGGGGTTAGGTTTAGATTTGGGGTTAGGGGTTGGGGTTAGGTTTAGATTTGGGGTTTTGTTTTGGGGTTAGGTTTAGATTTGGGCTTAGGGGTTGGGGTTAGGTTTAGATTTGGGGTTAGGTTTAGATTTGGGGTTTAGATTTGGGGTTAGGTTTAGATTTGGGGTTTAGATTTGGGGTTTAGATTTGGGGTTAGGTCTAGATTTGGGGTTAGGGGTTGGGATTAGGTTTAGATTTGGGGTTTAGATTTGGGATGAGGTTTAGATCTGTGGTTTAGATTTGGGGTTAGGTTTAGATTTGGGGTTAGGGGTTGGGGTTAGGTTTAGATTTGGGGTTAGGTTTAGATTTGGGTTTAGGGGTTGGGTTTAGGTTTAGGTTTGGGGTTAGGTTTAGATTTGGGGTTTAGATTTGGGGTTAGGTTTAGATTTGGGGTTAGGTTTAGATTTGGGGTTTAGATTTGGGGTTAGGTTTAGATTTGGGGTTAGGGGTTGGGGTTAGGTTTAGATTTGGCGTTAGGTTTATATTTGGGGTTAGGGGCTGGGGTTAGGTTTAGATTTGGGGTTAGGTTTAGATTTGGGGTTTAGATTTGGGGTTAGGTTTAGATTTGGGGTTAGGTTTAGATTTGGGTTTAGATTTGGGGTTATCTTTAGATTTTGGCTTAGGGGTTAGGGTTAGGTTTAGATTTGGGGTTAGGTTTAGATTTGGGGTTTAGATTTGGGGTTAGGTTTAGATTTTGGGGTTTAGATTTGGGGTTAGGTTTAGATTTGGGGTTAGGGGTTGGGGTTAGGTTTAGATTTGGGGTTAGGTTTAGATTTGGGGTTTAGATTTGGGGTTAGATTTAGATTTCGGGTTTAGATTTGGGGTTAGGGGTTGGGGTTAGGTTTAGATTTGGGGTTAGGTTTAGATTTGGGTTAGGGGTTGGGGTTAGGTTTAGATTTGGGGTTAGGTTTAGATTTGATTAGGTGTAGATTTGGGGTTAGGGGTTGGGGTTAGGTTTAGATTTGGGGTTAGGTTTAGATTTGGGGTTTAGATTTGGGTTTAGGTTTTGATTAGGGGTTAGGTTTAGATTTGGGGTTAGGTTTAGATTTGGGGTTAGGGGTTGCGGTTAGATTTAGATTTGGGGTTAGGTTTAGATTTGGGGTTTAGATTTGGGGTTAGGTTTAGATTTGGGGTTAGGGGTTGCGGTTAGGTTTACATTTGGGGTTAGGTTTAGATTTGGGGTTAGGAGTTGGGGTTAGGTTTAGATTTGGGGTTTAGATTTGGGGTTAGGTTTAGATTTGGGGTTAGGGTTTGGGGTTAGGTTTATTTTTGGGGTTAGGTTTAGATTTAGGGTTTAGATTTGGGGTTAGGTTTAGATTTGGGGTTAGGGGTTGGGGTTAGGTTTAGATTTGGGGTTAGGTTTAGATTTGGGGTTTAGATTTGGGGTTAGGTTTAGATTTGGGGTTTAGATTTGGGGTTAGGTTTAGATTTGGGGTTTAGATTTGCGGTTAGGTTTAGATTTGGGGTTAGGGGTTGGGGTTAGGTTTAGATTTGGGGTTAGGTTTAGATTTGGGATTAGGGGTTGAGGTTAGGTTTAGATTTGGGGTTAGGTTTAGATTTAGGGTTAGGGGTTGGGGTTAGGTTTAGATTTCGGGTTAGGTTTAGATTTGGGATTTAGATTTGGGGTTAGGTTTAGATTTGGGGTTTAGATTTGGGGTTTAGTTTAGATTTGGGGTTAGGGGTTGGGGTTAGGTTTAGATTTGGGGTTTGATTTAGAATTGGGGTTAGGGGTTGGGGTTAGGTTTAGATTTGGGGTTTAGATTTGGGGTTTAGATTTGGGGTTAGGTTTAGATTTGGGGTTAGCTTTAGATTTGGGGTTTAGATTTGGGGTTAGGTTTAGATTTGGGGTTAGGGGCTGGGGTTAGGTTTAGATTTGGGGTTAGGTTTAGATTTGGGGTTTAGATTTGGGGTTAGGTTTAGATTTGGGGTTAGGTTTAGATTTGGGGTTTAGATTTGGGGTTATCTTTAGATTTTGGCTTAGGGGTTACGGTTAGGTTTAGATTTGGGGTTAGGTTTAGATTTGGGGTTTAGATTTGGGGTTAGGTTTAGATTTGGGGTTTAGATTTGGGGTTAGGTTTAGATTTGGGGTTAGGGGTTGGGGTTAGGTTTAGATTTGGGGTTAGGTTTAGATTTGGGGTTTAGATTTGGGGTTAGGTTTAGATTTCGGGTTTAGATTTGGGGTTAGGGGTTGGGGTTAGGTTTAGATTTGGGGTTTAGATTTGGGGTTAGGTTTAGATTTGGGTTAGGGGTTGGGGTTAGGTTTAGATTTGGGGTTGGGTTTAGATTTGATTAGGTGTAGATTTGGGGTTAGGGGTTGGGGTTAGGTTTAGATTTGGGGTTAGGTTTAGATTTGGGGTTTAGATTTGGGTTTAGGTTTTGATTAGGGGTTAGGTTTAGATTTGGGGTTTAGATTTGGGGTTAGGTTTAGATTTGGTGTTAGGGGTTGCGGTTAAATTTAGATTTGGGGTTAGGTTTAGATTTGGGGTTTAGATTTGGGGTTAGGTTTAGATTTGGGGTTAGGGGTTGCGGTTAGGTTTAGATTTGGGGTTAGGTTTAGATTTGGGGTTAGGAGTTGGGGTTAGGTTTAGATTTGGGGTTTAGATTTGGGGTTAGGTTTAGATTTGGGGTTAGGGTTTGGGGTTAGGTTTAGATTTGGGGTTAGGTTTAGATTTAGGGTTTAGATTTGGGGTTAGGTTTAGATTTGGGGTTAGGGGTTGGGGTTAGGTTTAGATTTGGGGTTAGGTTTAGATTTGGGGTTTAGATTTGGGGTTAGGTTTAGATTTGGGGTTTAGATTTGGGGTTAGGTTTAGATTTGGGGTTTAGATTTGCGGTTAGGTTTAGATTTGGGGTTAGGGGTTGGGGTTAGGTTTTGATTTGGGGTTAGGTTTAGATTTGGGATTAGGGGTTGAGGTTAGGTTTAGATTTGGGGTTAGGTTTAGATTTAGGGTTAGGGGTTGGGGTTAGGTTTAGATTTCGGGTTAGGTTTAGATTTGGGATTTAGATTTGGGGTTAGGTTTAGATTTGGGGTTTAGATTTGGGGTTTAGTTTAGATTTGGGGTTAGGGGTTGGGGTTACGTTTAGATTTGGGGTTTGATTTAGATTTGGGGTTAGGGGTTGGGGTTAGGTTTAGATTTGGGGTTTAGATTTGGGGTTTAGTTTAGATTTGGGGTTAGGTGTTGGGGTTAGGTTTAGATTTGGGGTTAGGTTTAGATTTGGGGTTAGGGGTTGGGGTTAGGTTTAGATTTGGGGTTTAGATTTGGGGTTTAGATTTGGGGTTAGCTTTAGATTTGGGGTTAGCTTTAGATTTGGGGTTTAGATTTGGGGTTAGGTTTAGATTTGGGGTTAGGGGTTGGGGTTAGGTTTAGATTTGGGGTTAGGTTTAGATTTGGGGTTTAGATTTGGGGTTAGGTTTAGATTTGGGGTTAGGTTTAGTTTTGGGGTTAGGGGTTGGGGTTAGGTTTAGATTTGGGGTTAGGTTTAGATTTGGGGTTAGGTTTAGATTTGGGGTTAGGGGTTGGGCTTAGGTTTAGATTTGGGGTTTATATTTGGGGTTAGGTTTAGATTTGGGGTTAGGGGTTGGGGTTAGGTTTAGAATTGGGGTTAGGTTTAGATTTGGGGTTTAGATTTGGGGTTAGGTTTAGATCTGGGGTATAGATTTGGGGTTAGGTCTAGATTTGGGGTTAGGGGTTGGGGTTAGGTTTAGATTTGGGGTTAGGTTTAGATTTGCGGTTAGGGGTTGGGGTTAGGTTTAGATTTGGGTAGGTTTAGATTTGGGGTTAGGGGTTGGGGTTAGGATTAGATTTGGGGTTATGTTTAGATTTGGGGTTTTGATTTGGGGTTAGGTTTAGATTTGGGGTTAGGTTTAGATTTGGGGTTTAGATTTGGGGTTAGGTTTAGATTTGGGGTTAGGGGCTGGGGTTAGGTTTAGATTTGGGGTTATGTTTAGATTTTGGGGTTTAGATTTGGGGTTAGGTTTAGATTAGGGGTTAGGTTTAGATCTGGGGTTTAGATTTGGGGTTAGGTTTAGATTTGGGGTTAGGTTTAGATTTGGGGTTAGTTTTAGATTTGGGGTTAGGGGTTGGGGTTAGGTTTAGATTTGGGGTTAGGGGTTGGGGTTAGGTTTAGATGTGGGTTTAGGTTTAGATTTGGGGTTAGGGGTTGTGGTTAGGTTTAGATTTGGGGTTTATATTTGGGGTTAGGTTTAGATTTGGGGTTAGGGGTTGGGGTTAGGTTTAGATTTGTGGTTAGGTTTAGATTTGGGATTTAGATTTGGGGTTAGTTTTAGATTTGGGGTTAGGGGTTGGGGTTAGGTTTAGATTTGGGGTTAGGTTTAGATTTGGGGTTTAGATTTGGGGTTAGGTTTAGATTTGGGGTTTAGATTTGCGGTTAGGTTTAGATTTGGGGTTAGGGGTTGGAGTTAGGTTTAGATTTGGGGTTAGGTTTAGATTTGGGGTTAGGTTTAGTTTTGGGGTTAGGGGTTGGGTTTAGATTTGGGGTTAGGTTTAGATTTGGGGTTAGGGGTTGGTGTTAGGTTTAGATTTGGGGTTAGGTTTAGATTTGGGGTTAGGTTTAGTTTTGGGGTTAGGGGTTGGGGTTAGGTTTAGATTTGGGGTTAGGTTTAGATTTGGGGTTAGGGGTTGGGGTTAGGTTTAGATTTGGGGTTTATATTTAGGGTTAGGTTTAGATTTAGGCTTAGGGGTTGGGGTTAGGTTTAGATTTGGGGTTAGGTTTAGATTTGGGGTTAGGAGATGGGGTTAGGTTTAGATTTGGGGTTAGGGTTAGTTTTGGGGTTTAGATTTGGGGTTAGGTTTAGATTTGGGGTTTAGATTTGGGGTAGGGGTTGGGGTTAGGTTTAGATTTGGGGTTTAGATTTGGGGTTAGGTTTAGATTTGGGGTTAGGGGTTGGGGTTAGGTTTAGATTTGGGGTTAGGTTTAAATTTGGGGTTAGGGGTTGGGGTTAGGTTTAGATTTGGGGTTAGGTTTAGATTTGGGGTTAGGGGTTGGGTTTAGGTTTAGATTTGGGGTTAGGTTTAGATTTGGGGTTAGGGGTTGGGGTTAGGTTTAGATTTGGGGTTAGGTTTAGATTTGGGGTTTAGATTTGGGGTTAGGTTTAGATTTGGGGTTAGGTTTAGATTTGGGGTTTAGATTTGGGGTTAGGTTTAGATTTCGGGTTTAGATTTGGGGTTAGGGGTTGGGGTTAGGTTTAGATTTGGGGTTAGGTTTAGATTTGGGTTAGGGGTTGGGGTTAGGTTTAGATTTGGGGTTAGGTTTAGATTTGATTAGGTGTAGATTTGGGGTTAGGGGTTGGGGTTAGGTTTAGATTTGGGGTTAGGTTTAGATTTGGGGTTTAGATTTGGGTTTAGGTTTTGATTAGGGGTTAGGTTTAGATTTGGGGTTTAGATTTGGGGTTAGGTTTAGATTTGGGGTTAGGGGTTGCGGTTAGATTTAGATTTGGGGTTAGGTTTAGATTTGGGGTTTAGATTTGGGGTTAGGTTTAGATTTGGGGTTAGGGGTTGCGGTTAGGTTTACATTTGGGGTTAGGTTTAGATTTGGGGTTAGGAGTTGGGGTTAGGTTTAGATTTGGGGTTTAGATTTGGGGTTAGGTTTAGATTTGGGGTTAGGGTTTGGGGTTAGGTTTAGATTTGGGGTTAGGTTTAGATTTAGGGTTTAGATTTGGGGTTAGGTTTAGATTTGGGGTTAGGGGTTGGGGTTAGGTTTAGATTTGGGGTTAGGTTTAGATTTGGGGTTTAGATTTGGGGTTAGGTTTAGATTTGGGGTTTAGATTTGGGGTTAGGTTTAGATTTGGGGTTTAGATTTGCGGTTAGGTTTAGATTTGGGGTTAGGGGTTGGGGTTAGGTTTTGATTTGGGGTTAGGTTTAGATTTGGGATTAGGGGTTGAGGTTAGGTTTAGATTTGGGGTTAGGTTTAGATTTAGGGTTAGGGGTTGGGGTTAGGTTTAGATTTCGGGTTAGGTTTAGATTTGGGATTTAGATTTGGGGTTAGGTTTAGATTTGGGGTTTAGATTTGGGGTTTAGTTTAGATTTGGGGTTAGGGGTTGGGGTTACGTTTAGATTTGGGGTTTGATTTAGATTTGGGGTTAGGGGTTGGGGTTAGGTTTAGATTTGGGGTTTAGATTTGGGGTTTAGTTTAGATTTGGGGTTAGGTGTTGGGGTTAGGTTTAGATTTGGGGTTAGGTTTAGATTTGGGGTTAGGTGTTGGGGTTAGGTTTAGATTTGGGGTTTAGATTTGGGGTTTAGATTTGGGGTTAGCTTTAGATTTGGGGTTAGCTTTAGATTTGGGGTTTAGATTTGGGGTTAGGTTTAGATTTGGGGTTAGGGGTTGGGGTTAGGTTTAGATTTGGGGTTAGGTTTAGATTTGGGGTTAGGTTTAGATTTGGGGTTAGGTTTAGTTTTGGGGTTAGGGGTTGGGGTTAGGTTTAGATTTGGGGTTAGGTTTAGATTTGGGGTTAGGTTTAGATTTGGGGTTAGGGGTTGGGCTTAGGTTTAGATTTGGGGTTTATATTTGGGGTTAGGTTTAGATTTGGGGTTAGGGGTTGGGGTTAGGTTTAGAATTGGGGTTAGGTTTAGATTTGGGATTTAGATTTGGGGTTAGGTTTAGATCTGGGGTATAGATTTGGGGTTAGGTCTAGATTTGGGGTTAGGGGTTGGGGTTAGGTTTAGATTTGGGGTTAGGTTTAGATTTGCGGTTAGGGGTTGGGGTTAGGTTTAGATTTGGGTAGGTTTAGATTTGGGGTTAGGGGTTGGGGTTAGGATTAGATTTGGGGTTACGTTTAGATTTGGGGTTTTGATTTGGGGTTAGGTTTAGATTTGGGGTTAGGTTTAGATTTGGGGTTTAGATTTGGGGTTAGGTTTAGATTTGGGGTTAGGGGTTGGGCTTAGGTTTAGATTTGGGGTTATGTTTAGATTTTGGGGTTTAGATTTGGGGTTAGGTTTAGATTAGGGGTTAGGTTTAGATCTGGGGTTTAGATTTGGGGTTAGGTTTAGATTTGGGGTTAGGTTTAGATTTGGGGTTAGTTTTAGATTTGGGGTTAGGGGTTGGGGTTAGGTTTAGATTTGGGGTTAGGGGTTGGGGTTAGGTTTAGATGTGGGTTTAGGTTTAGATTTGGGGTTAGGGGTTGTGGTTAGGTTTAGATTTGGGGTTTATATTTGGGGTTAGGTTTAGATTTGGGGTTAGGGGTTGGGGTTAGGTTTAGATTTGGGGTTAGGTTTAGATTTGGGGTTTAGATTTGGGGTTAGGTTTAGATTTCGGGTTTAGATTTGGGGTTAGGGGTTGGGGTTAGGTTTAGATTTGGGGTTTAGATTTGGGGTTAGGTTTAGATTTGGGTTAGGGGTTGGGGTTAGGTTTAGATTTGGGGTTGGGTTTAGATTTGATTAGGTGTAGATTTGGGGTTAGGGGTTGGGTTTAGGTTTAGATTTGGGGTTAGGTTTAGATTTGGGGTTTAGATTTGGGTTTAGGTTTTGATTAGGGGTTAGGTTTAGATTTGGGGTTTAGATTTGGGGTTAGGTTTAGATTTGGTGTTAGGGGTTGCGGTTAAATTTAGATTTGGGGTTAGGTTTAGATTTGGGGTTTAGATTTGGGGTTAGGTTTAGATTTGGGGTTAGGGGTTGCGGTTAGGTTTAGATTTGGGGTTAGGTTTAGATTTGGGGTTAGGAGTTGGGGTTAGGTTTAGATTTGGGGTTTAGATTTGGGGTTAGGTTTAGATTTGGGGTTAGGGTTTGGGGTTAGGTTTAGATTTGGGGTTAGGTTTAGATTTAGGGTTTAGATTTGGGGTTAGGTTTAGATTTGGGGTTAGGGGTTGGGGTTAGGTTTAGATTTGGGGTTAGGTTTAGATTTGGGGTTTAGATTTGGGGTTAGGTTTAGATTTGGGGTTTAGATTTGGGGTTAGGTTTAGATTTGGGGTTTAGATTTGCGGTTAGGTTTAGATTTGGGGTTAGGGGTTGGGGTTAGGTTTTGATTTGGGGTTAGGTTTAGATTTGGGATTAGGGGTTGAGGTTAGGTTTAGATTTGGGGTTAGGTTTAGATTTAGGGTTAGGGGTTGGGGTTAGGTTTAGATTTCGGGTTAGGTTTAGATTTGGGATTTAGATTTGGGGTTAGGTTTAGATTTGGGGTTTAGATTTGGGGTTTAGTTTAGATTTGGGGTTAGGGGTTGGGGTTACGTTTAGATTTGGGGTTTGATTTAGATTTGGGGTTAGGGGTTGGGGTTAGGTTTAGATTTGGGGTTTAGATTTGGGGTTTAGTTTAGATTTGGGGTTAGGTGTTGGGGTTAGGTTTAGATTTGGGGTTAGGTTTAGATTTGGGGTTAGGGGTTGGGGTTAGGTTTAGATTTGGGGTTTAGATTTGGGGTTTAGATTTGGGGTTAGCTTTAGATTTGGGGTTAGCTTTAGATTTGGGGTTTAGATTTGGGGTTAGGTTTAGATTTGGGGTTAGGGGTTGGGGTTAGGTTTAGATTTGGGGTTAGGTTTAGATTTGGGGTTTAGATTTGGGGTTAGGTTTAGATTTGGGGTTAGGTTTAGTTTTGGGGTTAGGGGTTGGGGTTAGGTTTAGATTTGGGGTTAGGTTTAGATTTGGGGTTAGGTTTAGATTTGGGGTTAGGGGTTGGGCTTAGGTTTAGATTTGGGGTTTATATTTGGGGTTAGGTTTAGATTTGGGGTTAGGGGTTGGGGTTAGGTTTAGAATTGGGGTTAGGTTTAGATTTGGGGTTTAGATTTGGGGTTAGGTTTAGATCTGGGGTATAGATTTGGGGTTAGGTCTAGATTTGGGGTTAGGGGTTGGGGTTAGGTTTAGATTTGGGGTTAGGTTTAGATTTGCGGTTAGGGGTTGGGGTTAGGTTTAGATTTGGGTAGGTTTAGATTTGGGGTTAGGGGTTGGGGTTAGGATTAGATTTGGGGTTATGTTTAGATTTGGGGTTTTGATTTGGGGTTAGGTTTAGATTTGGGGTTAGGTTTAGATTTGGGGTTTAGATTTGGGGTTAGGTTTAGATTTGGGGTTAGGGGTTGGGCTTAGGTTTAGATTTGGGGTTATGTTTAGATTTTGGGGTTTAGATTTGGGGTTAGGTTTAGATTAGGGGTTAGGTTTAGATCTGGGGTTTAGATTTGGGGTTAGGTTTAGATTTGGGGTTAGGTTTAGATTTGGGGTTAGTTTTAGATTTGGGGTTAGGGGTTGGGGTTAGGTTTAGATTTGGGGTTAGGGGTTGGGGTTAGGTTTAGATGTGGGTTTAGGTTTAGATTTGGGGTTAGGGGTTGTGGTTAGGTTTAGATTTGGGGTTTATATTTGGGGTTAGGTTTAGATTTGGGGTTAGGGGTTGGGGTTAGGTTTAGATTTGTGGTTAGGTTTAGATTTGGGATTTAGATTTGGGGTTAGTTTTAGATTTGGGATTTAGATTTGGGGTTAGTTTTAGATTTGGGGTTAGGGGTTGGGGTTAGGTTTAGATTTGGGGTTAGGTTTAGATTTGGGGTTTAGATTTGGGGTTAGGTTTAGATTTGGGGTTTAGATTTGCGGTTAGGTTTAGATTTGGGGTTAGGGGTTGGAGTTAGGTTTAGATTTCGGGTTAGGTTTAGATTTGGGGTTAGGTTTAGTTTTGGGGTTAGGGGTTGGGTTTAGGTTTAGATTTGGGGTTAGGTTTAGATTTGGGGTTAGGGGTTGGTGTTAGGTTTAGATTTGGGGTTAGGTTTAGATTTGGGGTTAGGTTTAGTTTTGGGGTTAGGGGTTGGGGTTAGGTTTAGATTTGGGGTTAGGTTTAGATTTGGGGTTAGGGGTTGGGGTTAGGTTTAGATTTGGGGTTTATATTTAAGGTTAGGTTTAGATTTAGGCTTAGGGGTTGGGGTTAGGTTTAGATTTGGGGTTAGGTTTAGATTTGGGGTTAGGAGATGGGGTTAGGTTTAGATTTGGGGTTAGGTTTAGTTTTGGGGTTTAGATTTGGGGTTAGGTTTAGATTTGGGGTTTAGATTTGGGGTAGGGGTTGGGGTTAGGTTTAGATTTGGGGTTTAGATTTGGGGTTAGGTTTAGATTTGGGGTTAGGGGTTGGGGTTAGGTTTAGATTTGGGGTTAGGTTTAAATTTGGGGTTAGGGGTTGGGGTTAGGTTTAGATTTGGGGTTAGGTTTAGATTTGGGGTTAGGGGTTGGGTTTAGGTTTAGATTTGGGGTTAGGTTTAGATTTGGGGTTAGGGGTTGGGGTTAGGTTTAGATTTGGGGTTAGGTTTAGATTTGGGGTTTAGATTTGGGGTTAGGTTTAGATTTGGCGTTAGGTTTAGTTTTGGGGTTAGGGGTTGGGGTTAGGTTTAGATTTGGGGTTAGGTTTAGATTTGGGGTTAGGTTTAGATTTGGGGTTAGGGGTTGGGGTTAGGTTTAGATTTGGGGTTTATATTTGGGGTTAGGTTTAGATTTGGGGTTAGGGGTTGGGGTTAGGTTTAGAATTGGGGTTAGGTTTAGATTTGGGGTTTAGATTTGGGGTTAGGTTTAGATTTGGGGTTAGGTTTAGATCTGGGGTATAGATTTGGGGTTAGGTCTAGATTTGGGGTTAGGGGTTGGGGTTAGGTTTAGATTTGGGGTTAGGTTTAGATTTGGGGTTAGGGGTTGGGGTTAGGTTTAGATTTGGGTTAGGTTTAGATTTGGGGTTAGGGGTTGGGGTTAGGTTTAGATTTGGGGTTAGATTTAGATTTGGGGTTTAGATTTGGAATTAGGTTTAGATTTGGGGTTAGGTTTAGATTTGGGGTTTAGATATGGGCTTAGGTTTAGATTTGGGGTTAGGTTTAGATTTGGGGTTTAGATTTGGGGTTAGGTTTAGATTTGGGGTTAGGAGTTGGGGTTAGGTTTAGATTTGGGGTTTAGATTTGGGGTTAGGTTTAGATTTGGGGTTTAGATTTGGGGTTAGGTTTAGATTTGGGGTTAGGGGTTGGGGTTAGGTTTAGATTTGGGGTTAGGGTTAGATTTGGGGTTAGGTTTAGATTTGGGGTTAGGGGTTGGGGTTAGGTTTAGATTTGGGGTTAGGTTTAGATTTGCGGTTAGGGGTTGGGTTTAGGTTTAGATTTGGGGTTAGGTTTAGATTTGGGGTTAGGGTTTGGGGTTAGGTTTAGATTTGGGGTTAGGTTTAGATTTGGGGTTTAGATTTGGGGTTAGGTTTAGATTTGGGGTTTAGATTTGGGGTTAGGTTTAGATTATGGGTTAGGGGTTGGGCTTAGGTTTAGATTTGGTGTTAGGTTTAGATTTGAGGTTTAGATTTGGAATTAGGTTTAGATTTGGGGTTAGGTTTAGATTTGGGGTTTAGATATGGGCTTAGGTTTAGATTTGGGGTTAGGTTTAGATTTGGGGTTTAGATTTGGGGTTAGGTTTAGATTTGGGGTTAGGAGTTGTGGTTAGGTTTAGATTTGGGGTTTAGATTTGGGGTTAGGTTTAGATTTGGGGTTAGGTTTAGATTTGGGGTTTAGATTTGGGGTTAGGTTTAGATTTGGGGTTAGGGGTTGTGGTTAGGTTTAGATTTGGGGTTTAGATTTGGGGTTAGGTTTAGATTTGGGGTTTTGTTTTGGGGTTAGGTTTAGATTTGGGTTTAGGGGTTGGGGTTAGGTTTAGATTTGGGGTTAGGTTTAGATTTGGGGTTAGGGGTTCGGGTTAGGTTTAGATTTGGGGTTTTGTTTTGGGGTTAGGTTTAGATTTGGGCTTAGGGGTTGGGGTTAGGTTTAGATTTGGGGTTAGGTTTAGATTTGGGGTTTAGATTTGGGGTTTAGATTTGGGGTTAGGTCTAGATTTGGGGTTAGGGGTTGGGATTAGGTTTAGATTTGGGGTTTAGATTTGGGATGAGGTTTAGATTTGTGGTTTAGATTTGGGGTTAGGTTTAGATTTGGGGTTAGGGGTTGGGGTTAGGTTTAGATTTGGGGTTAGGTTTAGATTTGGGGTTTAGATTTGGGGTTATGTTTAGATTTGGGGTTAGGTGTTGGGGTTAGGTTTACATTTGGGGTTAGGTTTAGATTTGGGGATTAGATTTGGGGTTAGGTTTAGATTTGGGGTTAGGTTTAGATTTGGGTTTAGGGGTTGGGGTTAGGTTTAGATTTGGGGTTAGGTTTAGATTTGGGGTTTAGATTTGGGGTTAGGTTTAGATTTGGGGTTAGGTTTAGATTTGGGGTTTAGATTTGGGGTTAGGTTTAGATTTGGGGTTAGGGGTTGGGGTTAGGTTTAGATTTGGCGTTAGGTTTATATTTGGGGTTAGGGGCTGGGGTTAGGTTTAGATTTGGGGTTAGGTTTAGATTTGGGGTTTAGATTTGGGGTTTAGATTTGGGGTTAGGTTTAGATTTGGGGTTAGGTTTAGATTTGGGGTTTAGATTTGGGGTTATCTTTAGATTTTGGCTTAGGGGTTAGGGTTAGGTTTAGATTTGGGGTTAGGTTTAGATTTGGGGTTTAGATTTGGGGTTAGGTTTAGATTTTGGGGTTTAGATTTGGGGTTAGGTTTAGATTTGGGGTTAGGGGTTGGGGTTAGGTTTAGATTTGGGGTTAGGTTTAGATTTGGGGTTTAGATTTGGGGTTAGGTTTAGATTTCGGGTTTAGATTTGGGGTTAGGGGTTGGGGTTAGGTTTAGATTTGGGGTTAGGTTTAGATTTGGGTTAGGGGTTGGGGTTAGGTTTAGATTTGGGGTTAGGTTTAGATTTGATTAGGTGTAGATTTGGGGTTAGGGGTTGGGGTTAGGTTTAGATTTGGGGTTAGGTTTAGATTTGGGGTTTAGATTTGGGTTTAGGTTTTGATTAGGGGTTAGGTTTAGATTTGGGGTTTAGATTTGGGGTTAGGCTTAGATTTGGGGTTAGGGGTTGCGGTTAGATTTAGATTTGGGGTTAGGTTTAGATTTGGGGTTTAGATTTGGGGTTAGGTTTAGATTTGGGGTTAGGGGTTGCGGTTAGGTTTACATTTGGGGTTAGGTTTAGATTTGGGGTTAGGAGTTGGGGTTAGGTTTAGATTTGGGGTTTAGATTTGGGGTTAGGGTTTGGGGTTAGGTTTAGATTTGGGGTTAGGTTTAGATTTAGGGTTTAGATTTGGGGTTAGGTTTAGATTTGGGGTTAGGGGTTGGGGTTAGGTTTAGATTTGGGGTTAGGTTTAGATTTGGGGTTTAGATTTGGGGTTAGGTTTAGATTTGGGGTTTAGATTTGGGGTTAGGTTTAGATTTGGGGTTTAGATTTGCGGTTAGGTTTAGATTTGGGGTTAGGGGTTGGGGTTAGGTTTAGATTTGGGGTTAGGTTTAGATTTGGGATTAGGGGTTGAGGTTAGGTTTAGATTTGGGGTTAGGTTTAGATTTAGGGTTAGGGGTTGGGGTTAGGTTTAGATTTCGGGTTAGGTTTAGATTTGGGATTTAGATTTGGGGTTAGGTTTAGATTTGGGGTTTAGATTTGGGGTTTAGTTTAGATTTGGGGTTAGGGGTTGGGGTTAGGTTTAGATTTGGGGTTTGATTTAGAATTGGGGTTAGGGGTTGGGGTTAGGTTTAGATTTGGGGTTTAGATTTGGGGTTTAGATTTGGGGTTAGGTTTAGATTTGGGGTTAGCTTTAGATTTGGGGTTTAGATTTGGGGTTAGGTTTAGATTTGGGGTTAGGGGCTGGGGTTAGGTTTAGATTTGGGGTTAGGTTTAGATTTGGGGTTTAGATTTGGGGTTAGGTTTAGATTTGGGGTTTAGATTTGGGGTTATCTTTAGATTTTGGCTTAGGGGTTAGGGTTAGGTTTAGATTTGGGGTTAGGTTTAGATTTGGGGTTTAGATTTGGGGTTAGGTTTAGATTTGGGGTTTAGATTTGGGGTTAGGTTTAGATTTGGGGTTAGGGGTTGGGGTTAGGTTTAGATTTGGGGTTAGGTTTAGATTTGGGGTTTAGATTTGGGGTTAGGTTTAGATTTCGGGTTTAGATTTGGGGTTAGGGGTTGGGGTTAGGTTTAGATTTGGGGTTTAGATTTGGGGTTAGGTTTAGATTTGGGTTAGGGGTTGGGGTTAGGTTTAGATTTGGGGTTGGGTTTAGATTTGATTAGGTGTAGATTTGGGGTTAGGGGTTGGGGTTAGGTTTAGATTTGGGGTTAGGTTTAGATTTGGGGTTTAGATTTGGGTTTAGGTTTTGATTAGGGGTTAGGTTTAGATTTGGGGTTTAGATTTGGGGTTAGGTTTAGATTTGGTGTTAGGGGTTGCGGTTAAATTTAGATTTGGGGTTAGGTTTAGATTTGGGGTTTAGATTTGGGGTTAGGTTTAGATTTGGGGTTAGGGGTTGCGGTTAGGTTTAGATTTGGGGTTAGGTTTAGATTTGGGGTTAGGAGTTGGGGTTAGGTTTAGATTTGGGGTTTAGATTTGGGGTTAGGTTTAGATTTGGGGTTAGGGTTTGGGGTTAGGTTTAGATTTGGGGTTAGGTTTAGATTTAGGGTTTAGATTTGGGGTTAGGTTTAGATTTGGGGTTAGGGTTTGGGGTTAGGTTTAGATTTGGGGTTAGGTTTAGATTTAGGGTTTAGATTTGGGGTTAGGTTTAGATTTGGGGTTAGGGGTTGGGGTTAGGTTTAGATTTGGGGATAGGTTTAGATTTGGGGTTTAGATTTGGGGTTAGGTTTAGATTTGGTGTTTAGATTTGGGGTTAGGTTTAGATTTGGGGTTTAGATTTGCGGTTAGGTTTAGATTTGGGGTTAGGGGTTGGGGTTAGGTTTTGATTTGGGGTTAGGTTTAGATTTGGGATTAGGGGTTGAGGTTAGGTTTAGATTTGGGGTTAGGTTTAGATTTAGGGTTAGGGGTTGGGGTTAGGTTTAGATTTCGGGTTAGGTTTAGATTTGGGATTTAGATTTGGGGTTAGGTTTAGATTTGGGGTTTAGATTTGGGGTTTAGTTTAGATTTGGGGTTAGGGGTTGGGGTTAGGTTTAGATTTGGGGTTTGATTTAGGTTTGGGGTTAGGGGTTGGGGTTAGGTTTAGATTTGGGGTTTAGATTTGGGGTTTAGTTTAGATTTGGGGTTAGGTGTTGGGGTTAGGTTTAGATTTGGGGTTAGGTTTAGATTTGGGGTTAGGGGTTGGGGTTAGGTTTAGATTTGGGGTTTAGATTTGGGGTTTAGATTTGGGGTTAGCTTTAGATTTGGGGTTAGCTTTAGATTTGGGGTTTAGATTTGGGGTTAGGTTTAGATTTGGGGTTAGGGGTTGGGGTTTGGTTTAGATTTGGGGTTAGGTTTAGATTTGGGGTTTAGATTTGGGGTTAGGTTTAGATTTGGGGTTAGGTTTAGTTTTGGGGTTAGGGGTTGGGGTTAGGTTTAGATTTGGGGTTTATATTTGGGGTTAGGTTTAGATTTGGGGTTAGGGGTTGGGGTTAGGTTTAGAATTGGGGTTAGGTTTAGATTTGGGGTTTAGATTTGGGGTTAGGTTTAGATCTGGGGTATAGATTTGGGGTTAGGTCTAGATTTGGGGTTAGTGGTTGGGGTTAGGTTTAGATTTGGGGTTAGGTTTAGATTTGCGGTTAGGGGTTGGGGTTAGGTTTAGATTTGGGTAGGTTTAGATTTGGGGTTAGGGGTTGGGGTTAGGATTAGATTTGGGGTTATGTTTAGATTTGGGGTTTTGATTTGGGGTTAGGTTTAGATTTGGGGTTAGGTTTAGATTTGGGGTTTAGATTTGGGGTTAGGTTTAGATTTGGGGTTAGGGGTTGGGCTTAGGTTTAGATTTGGGCTTATGTTTAGATTTTGGGGTTTAGATTTGGGGTTAGGTTTAGATTAGGGGTTAGGTTTAGATCTGGGGTTTAGATTTGGGGTTAGGTTTAGATTTGGGGTTAGGTTTAGATTTGGGGTTAGTTTTAGATTTGGGGTTAGGGGTTGGGGTTAGGTTTAGATTTGGGGTTAGGGGTTGGGGTTAGGTTTAGATGTGGGTTTAGGTTTAGATTTGGGGTTAGGGGTTGTGGTTAGGTTTAGATTTGGGGTTTATATTTTGGGTTAGGTTTAGATTTGGGGTTAGGGGTTGGGGTTAGGTTTAGATTTGTGGTTAGGTTTAGATTTGGGGTTTAGATTTGGGGTTAGGTTTAGATTTGGGGTTAGGGGTTGGGGTTAGGTTTAGATTTGGGGTTAGGTTTAGATTTGGGGTTTAGATTTGGGGTTAGGTTTAGATTTGGGGTTAGGTTTAGATCTGGGGTTTAGATTTGGGGTTAGGTTTAGATTTGGGGTTAGGTTTAGATTTGGGGTTAGGTTTAGATCTGGGGTTTAGATTTGGGGTTAGGTTTAGATTTGGGGTTAGGGGTTGGGGTTAGGTTTAGATTTGGGGTTAGGTTTAGATTTGGGGTTAGGTTTAGTTTTGGGGTTAGGGGTTGGGGTTAGGTTTAGATTTGGGGTTAGGGGTTGGGGTTAGGTTTAGATCTGGGGTTAGGTTTAGATTTGGGGTTTATATTTAGGGTTAGGTTTAGATTTAGGCTTAGGGGTTGGGGTTAGGTTTAGATTTGGGGTTAGGTTTAGATTTGGGGTTAGGAGATGGGGTTAGGTTTAGATTTGGGGTTAGGTTTAGATTTGGGGTTTAGATTTAAGGTTAGGTTTAGATTTGGGGTTTAGATTTGGGGTAGGGGTTGGGGTTAGGTTTAGATTTGGGGTTTAGATTTGGGGTTAGGTTTAGATTTGGGGTTAGGGGTTGGGGTTAGGTTTAGATTTGGGGTTAGGTTTAAATTTGGGGTTAGGGGTTGGGGTTAGGTTTAGATTTGGGGTTAGGTTTAGATTTGGGGTTAGGGGTTGGGTTTAGGTTTAGATTTGGGGTTAGGTTTAGATTTGGGGTTAGGGGTTGGGGTTAGGTTTAGATTTGGGGTTAGGTTTAGATTTGGGGTTTAGATTTGGGGTTAGGTTTAGATTTGGCGTTAGGTTTAGTTTTGGGGTTAGGGGTTGGGGTTAGGTTTAGATTTGGGGTTAGGTTTAGATTTGGGGTTAGGTTTAGATTTGGGGTTAGGGGTTGGGGTTAGGTTTAGATTTGGGGTTTATATTTGGGGTTAGGTTTAGATTTGGGGTTAGGGGTTGGGGTTAGGTTTAGAATTGGGGTTAGGTTTAGATTTGGGGTTTAGATTTGGGGTTAGGTTTAGATTTGGGGTTAGGTTTAGATCTGGGGTATAGATTTGGGGTTAGGTCTAGATTTGGAGTTAGGGGTTGGGGTTAGGTTTAGATTTGGGGTTAGGTTTAGATTTGGGGTTAGGGGTTGGGGTTAGGTTTAGATTTGGGTTAGGTTTAGATTTGGGGTTAGGGGTTGTGGTTAGGTTTAGATTTGGGGTTAGATTTAGATTTGGGGTTTAGATTTGGAATTAGGTTTAGATTTGGGGTTAGGTTTAGATTTGGGGTTTAGATATGGGCTTAGGTTTAGATTTGGGGTTAGGTTTAGATTTGGGGTTTAGATTTGGGGTTAGGTTTAGATTTGGGGTTAGGAGTTGGGGTTAGGTTTAGATTTGGGGTTTAGATTTGGGGTTAGGTTTAGATTTGGGGTTTAGATTTGGGGTTAGGTTTAGATTTGGGGTTAGGGGTTGGGGTTAGGTTTAGATTTGGGGTTAGGGTTAGATTTGGGGTTAGGTTTAGATTTGGGGTTAGGGGTTGGGGTTAGGTTTAGATTTGGGGTTAGGTTTAGATTTGGGGTTAGGGGTTGGGTTTAGGTTTAGATTTGGGGTTAGGTTTAGATTTGGGGTTAGGGGTTGGGGTTAGGTTTAGATTTGGGGTTAGGTTTAGATTTGGGGTTTAGATTTGGGGTTAGGTTTAGATTTGGGGTTTAGATTTGGGGTTAGGTTTAGATTATGGGTTAGGGGTTGGGCTTAGGTTTAGATTTGGTGTTAGGTTTAGATTTGAGGTTTAGATTTGGAATTAGGTTTAGATTTGGGGTTAGGTTTAGATTTGGGGTTTAGATATGGGCTTAGGTTTAGATTTGGGGTTAGGTTTAGATTTGGGGTTTAGATTTGGGGTTAGGTTTAGATTTGGGGTTAGGAGTTGGGGTTAGGTTTAGATTTGGGGTTTAGATTTGGGGTTAGGTTTAGATTTGGGGTTAGGTTTAGATTTGGGGTTTAGATTTGGGGTTAGGTTTAGATTTGGGGTTAGGGGTTGTGGTTAGGTTTAGATTTGGGGTTTAGATTTGGGGTTAGGTTTAGATTTGGGGTTAGGGGTTGGGGTTAGGTTTAGATTTGTGGTTAGGTTTAGATTTGGGGTTTAGATTTGGGGTTAGGTTTAGATTTGGGGTTTAGATTTGCGGTTAGGTTTAGATTTGGGGTTAGGGGTTGGGGTTAGGTTTAGATTTGGGGTTAGGTTTAGATTTAGGGTTAGGGGTTGGGGTTAGGTTTAGATTTCGGGTTAGGTTTAGATTTGGGATTTAGATTTGGGCTTAGGTTTAGATTTGGGGTTTAGATTTGGGGTTAGGTTTAGATTTGGGGTTAGGTTTAGATCTGAGGTTTAGATTTGGGGTTAGGTTTAGATTTGGGGTTAGGTTTAGATTTGGGGTTAGGTTTAGATTTGGGGTTAGGGGTTGGGGTTAGGTTTAGATTTGGGGTTAGGGGTTGGGGTTAGGTTTAGATGTGGGTTTAGGTTTAGATTTGGGGTTAGGGGTTGTGGTTAGGTTTAGATTTGGGGTTTATATTTGGGGTTAGGTTTAGATTTGGGGTTAGGGGTTGGGGTTAGGTTTAGATTTGTGGTTAGGTTTAGATTTGGGGTTTAGATTTGGGGTTAGGTTTAGATTTGGGGTTAGGGGTTGGGGTTAGGTTTAGATTTGGGGTTAGGTTTAGATTTGGGGTTTAGATTTGGGGTTAGGTTTAGATTTGGGGTTTAGATTTGCGGTTAGGTTTAGATTTGGGGTTAGGGGTTGGGGTTAGGTTTAGATTTGGGGTTAGGTTTAGATTTGGGGTTAGGTTTAGTTTTGGGGTTAGGGGTTGGGTTTAGGTTTAGATTTGGGGTTAGGTTTAGATTTGGGGTTAGGGGTTGGGGTTAGGTTTAGATTTGGGGTTAGGTTTAGATTTGGGGTTAGGTTTAGTTTTGGGGTTAGGGGTTGGGGTTAGGTTTAGATTTGGGGTTAGGTTTAGATTTGGGGTTAGGGGTTGGGGTTAGGTTTAGATTTGGGGTTAGGTTTAGATTTGGTGTTAGGTTTAGATTTGGGGTTTAGATTTAGGGTTAGGTTTAGATTTGGGCTTAGGGGTTGGGGTTAGGTTTAGATTTGGGGTTAGGTTTAGATTTGGGGTTAGGAGATGGGGTTAGGTTTAGATTATGGGTTAGGTTTAGATTTGGGGTTTAGATTTGGGGTTAGGTTTAGATTTGGGGTTTAGATTTGGGGTAGGGGTTGGGGTTAGGTTTAGATTTGGGGTTTAGATTTGGGGTTAGGTTTAGATTTGGGGTTAGGGGTTGGGGTTAGGTTTAGATTTGGGGTTAGGTTTAGATTTGGGGTTAGGTTTAAATTTGGGGTTAGGGGTTGGGGTTAGGTTTAGATTTGGGGTTAGGTTTAGATTTGGGGTTAGGGGTTGGGTTTAGGTTTAGATTTGGGGTTAGGTTTAGATTTGGGGTTAGGGGTTGGGGTTAGGTTTAGATTTGGGGTTAGGTTTATATTTGGTGTTTAGATTTGGGGTTAGGTTTAGTTTTGGGGTTAGGTTTATATTTGGTGTTTAGATTTGGGGTTAGGTTTAGATTTGGGGTTAGGTTTAGTTTTGGGGTTAGGGGTTGGGGTTAGGTTTAGATTTGGGGTTAGGTTTAGATTTGGGGTTAGGTTTAGATTTGGGGTTAGGGGTTGGGGTTAGGTTTAGATTTGGGGTTTATATTTGGGGTTAGGTTTAGATTTGGGGTTAGGGGTTGGGGTTAGGTTTAGAATTGGGGTTAGGTTTAGATTTGGGGTTTAGATTTGGGGTTAGGTTTAGATTTGGGGTTAGGTTTAGATCTGGGGTATAGATTTGGGGTTAGGTCTAGATTTGGGGTTAGGGGTTGGGGTTAGGTTTAGATTTGGGGTTAGGTTTAGATTTGCGGTTAGGGGTTGGGGTTAGGTTTAGATTTGGGTTAGGTTTAGATTTGGGGTTAGGGGTTGGGGTTAGGTTTAGATTTGGGGTTAGGTTTAGATTTAGGGTTAGGTTTAGATTTGGGGTTAGGGGTTGGGGTTAGGTTTAGATTTGGGGTTTATATTTGGGGTTAGGTTTAGATTTGGGGTTAGGGGTTGGGGTTAGGTTTAGAATTGGGGTTAGGTTTAGATTTGGGGTTAGGGGTTGGGGTTAGGTTTAGATTTGGGGTTAGGGGTTGGGGTTAGGTTTAGATTTGGGGTTAGGGTTAGATTTGGGGTTAGGTTTAGATTTGGGGTTAGGGGTTGGGGTTAGGTTTAGATTTGGGGTTAGGTTTAGATTTGGGGTTAGGGGTTGGGTTTAGGTTTAGATTTGGGGTTAGGTTTAGATTTGGGGTTAGGGGTTGGGGTTAGGTTTAGATTTGGGGTTAGGTTTAGATTTGGGGTTTAGATTTGGGGTTAGATTTAGATTTGGGGTTTAGATTTGGGGTTAGGTTTAGATTATGGGTTAGGGGTTGGGCTTAGGTTTAGATTTGGTGTTAGGTTTAGATTTGAGGTTTAGATTTGGAATTAGGTTTAGATTTGGGGTTAGGTTTAGATTTGGGGTTTAGATATGGGCTTAGGTTTAGATTTGGGGTTAGGTTTAGATTTGGGGTTTAGATTTGGGGTTAGGTTTAGATTTGGGGTTAGGAGTTGGGGTTAGGTTTAGATTTGGGGTTTAGATTTGGGGTTAGGTTTAGATTTGGGGTTAGGGGTTGTGGTTAGGTTTAGATTTGGGGTTTAGATTTGGGGTTAGGTTTAGATTTGGGGTTAGGGGTTGGGGTTAGGTTTAGATTTGTGGTTAGGTTTAGATTTGGGGTTTAGATTTGGGGTTAGGTTTAGATTTGGAGTTTAGATTTGGGGTTAGGTTTAGATTTGGGGTTAGGGGTTGGGGTTAGGTTTAGATTTGGGGTTAGGTTTAGATTTGGGATTAGGGGTTGAGGTTAGGTTTAGATTTGGGGTTAGGTTTAGATTTAGGGTTAGGGGTTGGGGTTAGGTTTAGATTTCGGGTTAGGTTTAGATTTGGAATTTAGATTTGGGGTTAGGTTTAGATTTGGGGTTTAGATTTGGGGTTAGGTTTAGATTTGGGGTTAGGGGTTGGGGTTAGGTTTAGATTTGGGGTTAGATTTAGATTTGGGGTTAGGGGTTGGGGTTAGGTTTAGATTTGGGGTTTAGATTTGGGGTTTAGATTTGGGGTTAGGTTTAGATTTGGGGTTAGCTTTAGATTTGGGGTTTAGATTTGGGGTTAGGTTTAGATTTGGGGTTAGGGGTTGGGGTTAGGTTTAGATTTGGGGTTAGGTTTAGATTTGGGGTTTAGATTTGGGGTTAGGTTTAGATTTGGGGTTAGGTTTAGTTTTGGGGTTAGGGGTTGGGGTTAGGTTTAGATTTGGGGTTAGGTTTAGATTTGGGGTTAGGGGTTGGGCTTAGGTTTAGATTTGGGGTTTAGATTTGGGGTTAGGTTTAGATTTGGGGTTAGGTTTAGATCTGGGGTATAGATTTGGGGTTAGGTCTAGATTTGGGGTTAGGGGTTGGGGTTAGGTTTTGATTTGGGGTTAGGTTTAGATTTGCGGTTAGGGGTTGTGGTTAGGTTTAGATTTGGGTTAGGTTTAGATTTGGGGTTAGGGGTTGGGGTTAGGTTTAGATTTGGGGTTAGGTTTAGATTTGGGATTTAGATTTGGGGTTAGGTTTAGATTTGGGGTTTAGATTTGCGGTTAGGTTTAGATTTGGGGTTAGGGGTTGGGGTTATGTTTAGATTTGGGGTTAGGTTTAGATTTGGGATTAGGGGTTGAGGTTAGGTTTAGATTTGGGGTTAGGTTTAGATTTGGGGTTTAGATTTGGGGTTAGGTTTAGATTTGGGGTTAGGGGTTGGGGTTAGGTTTAGATTTGGGGTTAGGTTTAGATTTTGGGGTTTAGATTTGGGGTTAGGTTTAGATTTGGGGTTAGGTTTAGATCTGGGGTTTAGATTTGGGGTCAGGTTTAGATTTGGGGTTAGGTTTAGATTTGGGGTTTAGATTTGGGGTTAGGTTTAGATTTGGGGTTAGGGGTTGGGGTTAGGTTTAGATTTGGGGTTAGGTTTAGATTTGGGGTTTAGATTTGTGGTTAGGTTTAGATTTGGGATTAGGTTTAGATTTGGGGTTAGGGGTTGGGGTTAGGTTTAGATTTGGGTATAGGTTTAGATTTGGGGTTAGGTTTAGATTTGGGGTTTAGATTTAGGGTTAGGTTTAGATTTGGGGTTAGGGGTTGGGGTTAGGTTTAGATTTGGGGTTAGGTTTAGATTTGGGGTTAGGAGATGGGGTTAGGTTTAGATTTGGGGTTAGGTTTAGATTTGGGGTTTAGATTTGGGGTTAGGTTTAGATTTGGGGTTTAGATTTGGGGTAGGGGTTGGGGTTAGGTTTAGATTTGGGGTTTAGATTTGGAGTTAGGTTTAGATTTGGGGTTAGGGGTTGGGGTTAGGTTTAGATTTGGGGTTAGGTTTAGATTTGGGGTTGGGTTTAGATTTGGGGTTAGGGGTTGGGGTTAGGTTTAGATTTGGGGTTAGGTTTAGATTTGGGGTTAGGGGTTGGGTTTAGGTTTAGATTTGGGGTTAGGTTTAGATTTGGGGTTAGGGGTTGGGGTTAGGTTTAGATTTGGGGTTAGGTTTAGATTTGGGGTTAGGTTTAGATTTGGGGTTAGGGGTTGGGGTTAGGTTTAGATTTGGGGTTAGGTTTAGATTTGGGGTTAGGGGTTGGGTTTAGGTTTAGATTTGGGGTTAGGTTTAGATTTGGGGTTAGGGGTTGGGGTTAGGTTTAGATTTGGGGTTAGGTTTAGATTTGGGGTTAGGGGTTGGGGTTAGGTTTAGATTTGGGGTTTATATTTGGGGTTAGGTTTAGATTTGGGGTTAGGGGTTGGGGTTAGGTTTAGAATTGGGGTTAGGTTTAGATTTGGGGTTTAGATTTGGGGTTAGGTTTAGATCTGGGGTATAGATTTGGGGTTAGGTCTAGATTTGGGGTTAGGGGTTGGGGTTAGGTTTAGATTTGGGGTTAGGTTTAGATTTGCGGTTAGGGGTTGGGGTTAGGTTTACATTTGGGTTAGGTTTAGATTTGGGGTTAGGGGTTGGGGTTAGGTTTAGATTTGGGGTTAGGTTTAGATTTGGGGTTAGGGGTTGGGGTTAGGTTTAGATTTGGGGTTTATATTTGGGGTTAGGTTTAGATTTGGGGTTAGGGGTTGGGGTTAGGTTTAGATTTGGGGTTAGGTTTAGATTTGGGGTTTAGATTTGGGGTTAGGTTTAGATTTGGGGTTAGGGGTTGGGGTTAGGTTTAGATTTGGGGTTAGGGTTAGATTTGGGGTTAGGTTTAGATTTGGGGTTAGGGGTTGGGGTTAGGTTTAGATTTGGGGTTAGGGGTTGGGGTTAGGTTTAGGTTTGGGGTTAGGTTTAGATTTGGGGTTTAGTTTTGGAATTAGGTTTAGATTTGGGGTTAGGTTTAGATTTGGGGTTTAGATATGGGCTTAGGTTTAGATTTGGGGTTAGGTTTAGATTTGGGGTTTAGATTTGGGGTTAGGTTTAGATTTGGGGTTAGGAGTTGGGGTTAGGTTTAGATTTGGGGTTTAGATTTGGGGTTAGGTTTAGATTTGGGGTTTAGATTTGGGGTTAGGTTTAGATTTGGGGTTAGGGGTTGGGGTTAGGTTTAGATTTGGGGTTAGGGTTAGATTTGGGGTTAGGTTTAGATTTGGGGTTAGGGGTTGGGTTTAGGTTTAGATTTGGGGTTAGGTTTAGATTTGGGGTTAGGGGTTGGGTTTAGGTTTAGATTTGGGGTTAGGTTTAGATTTGGGGTTTAGATTTGGGGTTAGGTTTAGATTTGGGGTTAGGAGTTGGGGTTAGGTTTAGATTTGGAGTTTAGATTTGGGGTTAGGTTTAGATTTGGGGTTAGGTTTAGATTTGGGGTTTAGATTTGGGGTTAGGTTTAGATTTGGGGTTAGGGGTTGTGGTTAGGTTTAGATTTGGGGTTTAGATTTGGGGTTAGGTTTAGATTTGGGGTTAGGGGTTGGGGTTAGGTTTAGATTTGTGGTTAGGTTTAGATTTGGGGTTTAGATTTGGGGTTAGGTTTAGATTTGGGGTTAGGGATTGGGGTTAGGGTTAGATTTGGGGTTAGGTTTAGATTTGGGGTTTAGATTTGGGGTTAGGTTTAGATTTGGGGTTAGGTTTAGATTTGGGGTTTAGATTTGGGGTTAGGTTTAGATTTGGGGTTTAGATTTGGGTTAGGTTTAGATTATGGGTTAGGGGTTGGGCTTAGGTTTAGATTTGGTGTTAGGTTTAGATTTGAGGTTTAGATTTGGAATTAGGTTTAGATTTGGGGTTAGGTTTAGATTTGGGGTTTAGATATGGGCTTAGGTTTAGATTCGGGGTTAGGTTTAGATTTGGGGTTTAGATTTGGGGTTAGGTTTAGATTTGGGGTTAGGAGTTGGGGTTAGGTTTAGATTTGGAGTTTAGATTTGGGGTTAGGTTTAGATTTGGGGTTAGGGGTTGGGGTTAGGTTTAGATTTGGGGTTTAGATTTGGGGTTTAGATTTGGGGTTAGGTTTAGATTTGGGGTTAGCTTTAGATTTGGGGTTTAGATTTGGGGTTAGGTTTAGATTTGGGGTTAGGGGCTGGGGTTAGGTTTAGATTTGGGGTTAGGTTTAGATTTGGGGTTTAGATTTGGGGTTAGGTTTAGATTTGGGGTTAGGTTTAGATTTGGGGTTTAGATTTGGGGTTATCTTTAGATTTTGGCTTAGGGGTTAGGGTTAGGTTTAGATTTGGGGTTAGGTTTAGATTTGGGGTTTAGATTTGGGGTTAGGTTTAGATTTGGGGTTTAGATTTGGGGTTAGGTTTAGATTTGGGGTTAGGGGTTGGGGTTAGGTTTAGATTTGGGGTTAGGTTTAGATTTGGGGTTTAGACTTGGGGTTAGGTTTATATTTCGGGTTTAGATTTGGGGTTAGGGGTTGGGGTTAGGTTTAGATTTGGGGTTTAGATTTGGGGTTAGGTTTAGATTTGGGTTAGGGGTTGGGGTTAGGTTTAGATTTGGGGTTGGGTTTAGATTTGATTAGGTGTAGATTTGGGGTTAGGGGTTGGGGTTAGGTTTAGATTTTGGGTTAGGTTTAGATTTGGGGTTTAGATTTGGGGTTAGGTTTAGATTTGGTGTTAGGGGTTGCGGTTAAATTTAGATTTGGGGTTAGGTTTAGATTTGGGGTTTAGATTTGGGGTTAGGTTTAGATTTGGGGTTAGGGGTTGCGGTTAGGTTTAGATTTGGGGTTAGGTTTAGATTTGGGGTTAGGAGTTGGGGTTAGGTTTAGATTTGGGGTTTAGATTTGGGGTTAGGTTTAGATTTGGGGTTAGGGTTTGGGGTTAGGTTTAGATTTGGGGTTAGGTTTAGATTTAGGGTTTAGATTTGGGGTTAGGTTTAGATTTGGGGTTAGGGTTTGGGGTTAGGTTTAGATTTGGGGTTAGGTTTAGATTTAGGGTTTAGATTTGGGGTTAGGTTTAGATTTGGGGTTAGGGGTTGGGGTTAGGTTTAGATTTGGGGTTTAGATTTGGGGTTTAGTTTAGATTTGGGGTTAGGTGTTGGGGTTAGGTTTAGATTTGGGGTTAGGTTTAGATTTGGGGTTAGGGGTTGGGGTTAGGTTTAGATTTGGGGTTTAGATTTGGGGTTTAGATTTGGGGTTAGCTTTAGATTTGGGGTTAGCTTTAGATTTGGGGTTTAGATTTGGGGTTAGGTTTAGATTTGGGGTTAGGGGTTGGGGTTAGGTTTAGATTTGGGGTTAGGTTTAGATTTGGGGTTTAGATTTGGGGTTAGGTTTAGATTTGGGGTTAGGTTTAGTTTTGGGGTTAGGGGTTGGGGTTAGGTTTAGATTTGGGGTTAGGTTTAGATTTGGGGTTAGGTTTAGATTTGGGGTTAGGGGTTGGGCTTAGGTTTAGATTTGGGGTTTATATTTGGGGTTAGGTTTAGATTTGGGGTTAGGGGTTGGGGTTAGGTTTAGAATTGGGGTTAGGTTTAGATTTGGGGTTTAGATTTGGGGTTAGGTTTAGATCTGGGGTATAGATTTGGGGTTAGGTCTAGATTTGGGGTTAGGGGTTGGGGTTAGGTTTAGATTTGGGGTTAGGTTTAGATTTGCGGTTAGGGGTTGGGGTTAGGTTTAGATTTGGGTAGGTTTAGATTTGGGGTTAGGGGTTGGGGTTAGGATTAGATTTGGGGTTATGTTTAGATTTGGGGTTTTGATTTGGGGTTAGGTTTAGATTTGGGGTTAGGTTTAGATTTGGGGTTTAGATTTGGGGTTAGGTTTAGATTTGGGGTTAGGGGTTGGGCTTAGGTTTAGATTTGGGGTTATGTTTAGATTTTGGGGTTTAGATTTGGGGTTAGGTTTAGATTAGGGGTTAGGTTTAGATCTGGGGTTTAGATTTGGGGTTAGGTTTAGATTTGGGGTTAGGTTTAGATTTGGGGTTAGTTTTAGATTTGGGGTTAGGGGTTGGGGTTAGGTTTAGATTTGGGGTTAGGGGTTGGGGTTAGGTTTAGATGTGGGTTTAGGTTTAGATTTGGGGTTAGGGGTTGTGGTTAGGTTTAGATTTGGGGTTTATATTTGGGGTTAGGTTTAGATTTGGGGTTAGGGGTTGGGGTTAGGTTTAGATTTCTGGTTAGGTTTAGATTTGGGGTTTAGATTTGGGGTTAGGTTTAGATTTGGGGTTAGGGGTTGGGGTTAGGTTTAGATTTGGGGTTAGGTTTAGATTTGGGGTTTAGATTTGGGGTTAGGTTTAGATTTGGGGTTTAGATTTGCGGTTAGGTTTAGATTTGGGGTTAGGGGTTGGGGTTAGGTTTAGATTTGGGGTTAGGTTTAGATTTGGGGTTAGGTTTAGTTTTGGGGTTAGGGGTTGGGTTTAGGTTTAGATTTGGGGTTAGGTTTAGATTTGGGGTTAGGGGTTGGGGTTAGGTTTAGATTTGGGGTTAGGTTTAGATTTGGGGTTAGGTTTAGTTTTGGGGTTAGGGGTTGGGGTTAGGTTTAGATTTGGGGTTAGGTTTAGATTTGGGGTTAGGGGTTGGGGTTAGGTTTAGATTTGGGGTTAGGTTTAGATTTGGGGTTTATATTTAGGGTTAGGTTTAGATTTAGGCTTAGGGGTTGGGTTTAGGTTTAGATTTGGGGTTAGGTTTAGATTTGGGGTTAGGGGTTGGGGTTAGGTTTAGATTTGGGGTTAGGTTTAGATTTGGGGTTTAGATTTGGGGTTAGGTTTAGATTTGGCGTTAGGTTTAGTTTTGGGGTTAGGGGTTGGGGTTAGGTTTAGATTTGGGGTTAGGTTTAGATTTGGGGTTAGGTTTAGATTTGGGGTTAGGGGTTGGGGTTAGGTTTAGATTTGGGGTTTATATTTGGGGTTAGGTTTAGATTTGGGGTTAGGAGATGGGGTTAGGTTTAGATTTGGGGTTAGGTTTAGATTTGGGGTTTAGATTTGGGGTTAGGTTTAGATTTGGGGTTAGGTTTAGATCTGGGGTATAGATTTGGGGTTAGGTCTAGATTTGGGGTTAGGGGTTGGGGTTAGGTTTAGATTTGGGGTTAGGTTTAGATTTGGGGTTAGGGGTTGGGGTTAGGTTTAGATTTGGGTTAGGTTTAGATTTGGGGTTAGGGGTTGGGGTTAGGTTTAGATTTGGGGTTAGATTTAGATTTGGGGTTTAGATTTGGAATTAGGTTTAGATTTGGGGTTAGGTTTAGATTTGGGGTTTAGATATGGGCTTAGGTTTAGATTTGGGGTTAGGTTTAGATTTGGGGTTTAGATTTGGGGTTAGGTTTAGATTTGGGGTTAGGAGTTGGGGTTAGGTTTAGATTTGGGGTTTAGATTTGGGGTTAGGTTTAGATTTGGGGTTTAGATTTGGGGTTAGGTTTAGATTTGGGGTTAGGGGTTGGGGTTAGGTTTAGATTTGGAGTTAGGGTTAGATTTGGGGTTAGGTTTAGATTTGGGGTTAGGGGTTGGGGTTAGGTTTAGATTTGGGGTTAGGTTTAGATTTGGGGTTAGGGGTTGGGTTTAGGTTTAGATTTGGGGTTAGGTTTAGATTTGGGGTTAGGGGTTGGGGTTAGGTTTAGATTTGGGGTTAGGTTTAGATTTGGGGTTTAGATTTGGGGTTAGGTTTAGATTTGGGGTTTAGATTTGGGGTTAGGTTTAGATTATGGGTTAGGGGTTGGGCTTAGGTTTAGATTTGGTGTTAGGTTTAGATTTGAGGTTTAGATTTGGAATTAGGTTTAGATTTGGGGTTAGGTTTAGATTTGGGGTTTAGATATGGGCTTAGGTTTAGATTTGGGGTTAGGTTTAGATTTGGGGTTTAGATTTGGGGTTAGGTTTAGATTTGGGGTTAGGAGTTGGGGTTAGGTTTAGATTTGGGGTTTAGATTTGGGGTTAGGTTTAGATTTGGGGTTTAGATTTGGGGTTAGGTTTAGATTTGGGGTTAGGGGTTGTGGTTAGGTTTAGATTTGGGGTTTAGATTTGGGGTTAGGTTTAGATTTGGGGTTAGGGGTTGGGGTTAGGTTTAGATTTGTGGTTAGGTTTAGATTTGGGGTTTAGATTTGGGGTTAGGTTTAGATTTGGGGTTTAGATTTGCGGTTAGGTTTAGATTTGGGGTTAGGGGTTGGGGTTAGGTTTAGATTTGGGGTTAGGTTTAGATTTGGGATTAGGGGTTGAGGTTAGGTTTAGATTTGGGGTTAGGTTTAGATTTAGGGTTAGGGGTTGGGGTTAGGTTTAGATTTCGGGTTAGATTTAGATTTGGGATTTAGATTTGGGCTTAGGTTTAGATTTGGGGTTTAGATTTGGGGTTAGGTTTAGATTTGGGGTTAGGTTTAGATCTGGGGTTTAGATTTGGGGTTAGGTTTAGATTTGGGGTTAGGTTTAGATTTGGGGTTAGGGGTTGGGGTTAGGTTTAGATTTGGGGTTAGGGGTTGGGGTTAGGTTTAGATGTGGGTTTAGGTTTAGATTTGGGGTTAGGGGTTGTGGTTAGGTTTAGATTTGGGGTTTATATTTGGGGTTAGGTTTAGATTTGGGGTTAGGGGTTGGGGTTAGGTTTAGATTTGTGGTTAGGTTTAGATTTGGGGTTTAGATTTGGGGTTAGGTTTAGATTTGGGGTTAGGGGTTGGGGTTAGGTTTAGATTTGGGGTTAGGGTT